>NW_019154103.1:35229483-35303179 GCF_002288905.1 Enhydra lutris kenyoni
GGGGGACGGGGACCATGTGCCTGCAATTTCTGGGACTGGCCTCTGGATGGCAGTGTTATTTTTAGTTGGCATCTTGATGACCAAGACCGTTTTTTAAGTTGCAGGTGACTCAGAATCATCTCTTTCAATAAGCAATGTCCTAGTGTTCTCAGCTCATTATTAGCTCTGTGGCATAGAACAAGTCAAGAAACATCTCTGAGCCTCAGTGTCCTCCTCTATAAATGGAGGATTCTATTCTAAACGTGGCAGGTAGCCATAAGGATTAGAGAGGATAATGATAATTATAGGAACAATATTATTTATTGATAAACCTAATGTGAATAGGCACTGTGTAGGAACTTTACAAATGACATCTCACTAAGTCCTTCCAACTATCTTATAAAGCAGGTATCACTACTTTATCTTTAGAGGTAAGAAAACCGAAGCTCAGAATAATCAAGAATGTAGTCTAAATTCCATAGTAACTCAGTGGTGACCTGGAATTTATATTCCTAGCATCTGATACAAATAAATGCCTAGAAAATTGCCTTGTGCACAGTAAATATTAGTAATTTTTAACCGTTTTTACTGTTATTGCTGTATTTAATTTTATATAGTTGGTGCCTGAAAGACATAAAAAACTTTTAAATATTATTTCTCTCAGAGGACTTAACATAAACATAAAAATCTATTATGATCTAGCTGTTCAGATATCTTAATCTTTCCCCAAAGTATATTTGAGCAGAGAATGCAAAGGCAAAGAGAAGATTGGTAAATGGAAAGTTTATGGTCAATTAAATGTGTGAAATGCTATCTATTTTGTTCTTCTCCTGGAGAGTCACAAGAAATATTAGCATATTAAAGACTCAGAGACGTCTTGCTGTAAAGGAAACTATTAATCTAGTTTAATCCAAAGCTTTCCAATGTATTTAACAAAGGAATTACTTCTTCACATAATATTTATGACCATCCTTTGAAACCAGTGCTCTGTGGAAAACATTTGAGAAAAACGACTCTATCGAAATTCCTCCTCCAAGTAGAGCATGTAATGTTTTGATGGCTCTTCTTTTTCTGCCAACTCCCCGCTGTGGATGTGCTGGGAAATGTCAGAACTGACAATAAAGTCCTTCCGACACGTAACTGTTAAACCCAAGTTTGTCTCAGGCTTTTCTCACAGCGGTACAACGTTCTCTCTACTTCTCACCATATTGCAGCCGCAGGTAGCATCCCAAAGCTTTCCTGAAACTCCTGCTCACAGTCTTCTTAGCTCTCCTTATGCACCTTCGGCACCATTCAGTTGCTTCTAAAGTTCTGTTGAATCTATGGGGCGCCTGGGTGGCTCAGTGGGTTAAAGCTTCTGCCTTTGGCTCAGGTCAGGATCTCAGGGTCCTGGGATCGAGCCCCATGTCAGGCTCTCTGCTCAGTGGGGAGCCTGCTTCTCCCTCTCCCTCTGCCTGCTGCTCTGCCTACTTGTGATCTCTGTCAAATAAATAAATAAAATATTTAAAAAAAATAAAGTTCTGTTGACTCTAACTTAAATTTTATTGCTATTTAATTTGTCATGTGCTTTTCATTTCAAAATGAAATGGTAAGTTCCTTGGTATCTGGAACCATGCAATGTGCGGCCGTGTGTCCCCAAAAGAGCATGCACACTGTGCTTTGTGCATTCAATCATTCAACAAATATGCACTAAGCATCTCTAATGTGCTGAGCTCTGTTCCGAGTGCTGGGGGTATAGCAGTACCCCTGAGAGGTCATCAGCACTCCGCTCTGGTGGAACTTTTATAGTACTGTGGGACATACATAAATAAGCCGCTGGGTAAGTACATAAGGGAATATCAGAGAAGAATAAGTTGTATGGGGGCACGCCTGGCTGGCTCAGTTGGTTAAGTCTGCCCTCAGCTCAGGTCATGATCTCAGGGTCCTGGGATCGAGCCCTGCATAAGGGCTCCCTGCAGCCTGCATCCCCCTGTCCCAGGGCCACTTCCCCTGTCCCCCCCCCACCCCTACCCCCCGCTTGTGCACACTCTCTAGCTCTCTCTCTCAAATAAATAAAATCTTCTTTTTAAAATATTTTATTTATTTATTTGACAGACAGAGATCACAAGTAGGCAGAGAGGCAGGCAGAGAGAGAGAGAGAGGAAGGGAAGCAGGCTCCCTGGTGAGCAGAGAGCCTGATGCGGGGCTCGATTCCAGGACCCTGGGATCATGACCTGAGCTGAAGGCAGAGGCCCCAATCCACTGAGCCACCCAGGCGCCCCTCAAATAAATAAAATCTTAAAAAAAAAAAGAAGTTGTATGAAGCAAAAAGGGCATGTGAAAAGGCCTCTAAAGAAGGAATATTTAAGCTGAAATCTGAATAACAGGAAAGGGCCAGTCATGCAATGAAAAGGTCAAAAAGAAGAGTTTAGACCAAAGGAAAGGACCAGGACAAAGGTTGAAGGCAGGTTGCTAAGTTGGAGGAATAGCAGGAAGGTCAGTGTGGCTGCAACATGCATAATTAGGGCAATCAGTATGATAACAGCTTAGCATGATGGGTATGAGCCAGATGGCAGTAAGGAACTTGGACGTCATTTTAGGGGATACGGAAGCCACGGAATGCTGCAGACATGAGAACGAGCTGAGCACGTTTCCATAATGTTAGAAGACCACTCTGACTGCAGGATAAAGAATGAAACATAGCGGGTCAAAGGCAGGTATCAGGGAGGGCAGTTATAGACTATTTTTGTCATTGAACCAAGACATGATGGTGATTTAGATGAGGGGGGTAGCAGGAGAGCTAAGGAAGGAGACAGATTCTGGAGGTACCCTGACAAAAGAGACAGCAGGACTTGCTGGCTTAAGCAAACTAGAGGAGGGTGATATTTTCTATATGGGGATATCTAGGAGATCAGTGATGCTGGGAAGAAGACCGAGGAAGGGAATCAAGAATTCTTCTGAGCATGTTAGGCATGAGAGGTCTATAAGACTTCCAGAAATATGGGTCACTTTTACCTGACTCGGAAGCTCACCGGAAAGAACAGGGCTAGATACATACATGGGAGTCACTCACACAAAAACAGACTGTAGCCCCAAAGCCCCTGAGAGACCAACACTAAGAAGGGGAAGCCAAAATGGCGGGCAGGACCCCAGGAGGATGTGGTGTGGGGAAGTCCAAAAGAATGAAGTACTGCTGCCATGAGGGAGTAGTTAGCTGAGGAAAATGCCAAAGATCCAGATGAGGACGGAAGAAGACTCCTCGAGTTGGTCCCCACGGAGGCTGTCAGAGCAGGTTCAGTGGAGCGGTGACAACCAAAGCTGGAAGAGTGCATTGAAGGCCTTTGGTGAGGACTGGTAAAGCATTCAGTACAGACAAACTTTTCGAAACGAGCAGGTGTGAAGAGGGGCAGAGAAGGAGAGGCAGGAGCCAGAAAAGGGCTCCCCCGGCCCCAGGGTGGGAGGAACAGCACTTTCTGTGCATAGAGCCAGAAGAGATGATTAACAACGTGGAAAAGAGAGGGATTCTTTGTTTAATTATTGTAGATTTTTCAATGTATTTGATTCATCATTAGATTGAACTGTCACAATCGACAGGGAATAAAACTGAGTGGTAATAACAATAATAGTAGCTTAACCTGTTTTTTGTGCTTATTATGGGCTAGACACTGTTTTATGTGCTTTTTATAGATATTAGCTTCTGCATTCCTCCGAATAACCGTAATTGTTCTAACACTACCCTGGATGAGAAAATCGAGATATGGAGACGTTGGGTAACTTGTCCAGTGTTCCGGAGGCGGGAAGCAACAGAACCCAGATTCACACTCAAATGATGTGACTCTGAGGCTTTCACTACCAGGATAAACTGGCACAAGCTTGCACATCTGCTGCCATTTCCTCAGTTCACGACCCGTTTTATGACTCACTGCCTCTCTGCTACCTCTTCTTTCTCCTGGGCAAACAGTTACAAAGGTTGGGAGGAACGCCTTTTCACCTCCTTCTCAGGTTAGAGCAATCCTATGAGATGGCTTATCCAATTAGATATGGGTAGCAATTCTATCAAAAATGCCTCTTTTTTTTTTTAAAGATTTTATTTATTTATTTGAGAGAGAGAGAGTGAGAGAGCATGAGAAAAGGGAAGTCAGAGGGAGAAGCAGACTCCCCATGGAGCTGGGAGCCTGATGTGGGACTCGATTCCAGAACTCCAGAATCATGACCTGAGCTGCTGGCAGTCGCTTAACCAACTGAGCCACCCAGGCACCCCCCAAAATGCCTCTTTTAAGAAAAAAAAACTGCCCCCCTTTAGAATATTTCTAAACATATACTACACATTAAAATACAATTTTGGATGGTGTAGGTTTTTTTTTTCCCCCATACAAGTATTCCTCCTAGAGACACAATAAATATTACTTCAGTGGCCACACGGGATTCACTAGTTGGGATGCACCACAGTTTACTTCAAATGTGTATGTGTGTGGGCTTATTAATTATATAAGAAGGCCATGTTCTTGGCAGAAAAATTAGAAAGCACAGCTTAGCAAAAAGAACTCCATTCTTTCATCTAATAAATATTACAGCATGTCCTTTTTATGTCATGCAACTATTACAAATCATGCTTTCAAATGCTATTTAAAAGCATGAGGGAAATGCAAGGGATGAATTACAGGATACAAAACTATATAGAAAGTATGTGAAAAAATTAATAAAAAACAAATCACATATACACACACATGAAAGAAAAGGAGAGAGGGAGGGAGAAATCTAAGCAGTAGTTATTATTTCTGGATGTGAGGTATTACGGACGATTTTTATTTTCTTCTGCTTGCCTTTTTTAAAAATCCTATTTTTCTATAATAAACATATATTACTTTAATACTCAGAAAAAATGTTACTTCAAAAATTAAATATTTCTACATATTATGCTGAGAGCACATGCATTACCAGACATGTGATGTGAAGTTAAAATGGAATCCATTAAGATGGTAAGTCATAGGGGATATGAGGACGCGTTTATTATTTCAATTACTCAATGATAATGCTCCAAATGATTCCACTGCCAAGCGCATTATTCAGGTTGTGTGTGTGTGTGTGTGTGTGTGTGTGTGTGTGTGTCTGCACGCGCGCGCGTGTGTGGGTTATGGGACACTACATAATTATCCATGCTAATTAGTATATATTTAACAAATGATGGACAATTAACATGGAGCTTGGTTTCCTGACACCAGATCTACCTAGAAGAGAAAGAAGCAGAGAGAGAGAGATCCAGAAGATAGTTTTAAGGGGAAAAAAAAAATTCCCTAAACTATAAGTAGAAAATTCAGATACTTTCCTCTGTCCCTTTGTTCAGGCTACCCTTTCAGATGCCTCTTTCCTCTAAACTTTTCATTATAAAAAAATTAAAAATTTCCTCTCTCTTTCTCCACACACACACACACACACACACACACACACACACATTTTTGAGTGCCCAGAAACATGTACAACAAGCCCCAAATTCTCATCACCCAGCTTCAATAATTATCAACATTTGTAGGATCTTTCTTTCTATTGCTTGTCTTGTGTTGGTAGGAAACAATAACACTTATGAGCAGGAAAACTCTGTAGAGAACATTTTAAAGATGAAGCAAACAAGAGATGGATTTTGGGGGGCACCTGGGTGGCTCAGTCATTAAGCACCTGCCTTTGGCTTGGGTCATGATCCCAGGGTCCTGGGATAGAGCCTGGCATCGCATTGGGCTCTCTGCTCAGAGGGAAGCCTGCTTCTCTCTCTCCCACTCCCCCTACTTGTGTTCCCTTTCTTGCATCTCTCTTGTGTCAAATAAATAAAAAAAATCTTTAAAAAGAGAGAAAGAGAGAGAAATGGATTTTTTTTTTTTTAAACCTTGAGGCCCAGAGCTGCACTAATATTTGAAGGCGTCCCCAGATAGTCTCTGAGGTCTGCTGATGCAGTCACCGCCTCTCCCACCCGGCATGCCCTACGTCTCCAATACCTAAATGGCTACACATTATTATGCTTGGAAAATGGAAGAACGAAACTAAAGAAAGGGGTAAACTCTGTAGGACAGAACTAGAGGAAACAGGGAGCATTCACCCAGGGAATGTGTGGCCAAGAAGACAGCCTGGGGACGAGCTGGCAGCAGGCTGGGCAGGCCACTCCCGCTTACAGAGGTCACCAAGCAGGGCTCGTGAGGCACTACCAAACTGCCACCTGGTTGTACCTACCCAAACTGTTGTCGCTGCTCGTGGGCCAGGACGCAATTCTATCCCGCAGCTTCTTCTTTTGACAGGAGTTGTCTGACTTCTCAGAAAGACCTACTTCCTCCTTCCTGATTTCTCGGACGAGCTGCATGCGGCACCTTGTAAAATCCTGAAAGGAAATCTTCCCATGTTCATCTGCACCCAGCTGGTTCATGATCTCAGCCACAGACTCCTCCATATTCAGTTGGCGACAGACCATCAACAAGTCATTTCTACGGGAGGGGTGAACAGAAGAAGACTCGTTAGGAGAGACATTGAGCTGGAGAACGCGGTTAATGGGGGAGAAAAGCGCATTTCTTCAATATATCCACACTGAGGAAACCTAGTTCCAATTTCTTATTGCTTCTAGAAAAGTGGTAAGTGTGCAAAAAGACCTCTTTCATTGGGTGATTCTAGACATGAACCCTATTTAATTATTTGGGAGAGGGAGGTAACTCTGAATCCTTCGGTTCTCTTTTTCTTCCTGTCTCCTCTCTCCCTCCCTTTCTTTCGAAATTGATCAAGCACCTGACTTCTCACTATAAGATAACGTTTCGGAACATTGAAAAGACATTGTTTCTACTCTCGGCAGAGTTTAAAACCTAGTCCAATTATAAAAGAACAGCAAAGACTTTAACAAGCTTGGTTTTCAGCTTTCTGGACCAATCAGTGAATTTTAGGACTTCTTTAAAAGCCTGTTTAGGGGCGCCTGGGTGGCTCAGTGGGTTAAAGCCTCTGCCTTCAGCTCAGGTCAGGATCCTAGGGTCCTGGGATCGAGCCCCGCATCAGGCTTTCTCTTCAGCAAGGAGCCTGCTTCCTCCTCTCTCTCTCTCTCTGCCTGCCTCTCTGCCTACTTGTGATCTCTGTCTGTCAAATAAATAAATAAAATCTTAAAAAAAAAAAAAAGCCTGTTTAATCCCAACTTTCATGACTCAGTGCTTGCCCTCCTCTGGTTTTTCCTGATTTTCTCGGAGTATTTTCCACCTTCCCATCAGCAGTTAGCCCCAGACCAAGAGCAGAGGTCAAAATCCCAAATGTCCTCCAGGACTAGGACACAAGGTAAATGTGTGAAATGGATCCTTCTAAGACAGGTAGGGTTGGTTGAGTCTGGGACCAGACTAAAGTATATCCAACTTTAATATGTTCTCAAATTTAAACAACAAAAATAAAAATAATTAAAAAGGAACAAGAACAACAACACTATGCTGGCCAAGAGCAATTCTAGAGGACATCATTTGGCCCCCGACACATCTTTTCCATCTACACTCCTTGGGGAAACGTTCTGTTCAAATTGCTTCAACTGTACATCCCTATAAAGGTCAAAGGATTACAGAAATTAAGAGCTGGAAAGGACATTAGAAACTCGTCCACGGTCACAAACAAAGCTAACTAGTGCTCCTGTCTCAACATGCCACCAAAGTCCAATCATTTTGAGGACATGACTACTTTGATGTTTGCTGATATCTGAAACCTAACTGTGCCAAGTAAGACCAACTGCTGTCTTCCAGCCCTCCTTCACCCGTTCCCGCTCCTGGTCGCCGCTACTCTGGTCTCCCCACTGTCCCCGGGCATGCAGAATTGTCATCATTTTAATATCTTCTCCCTCACTCCTTCTTCCTTTTCATTTCTCCCTCCCTGGTCCCCAGTGTCCAATTTATTATCAAATTGCTGCTGGTCCTGTCCCTGAAATGCTCTTATATTTACTCTTAATTGGGTTTTTCAGACAATACACTAGTTTCTCCAACTGATCACCCAGCTTCCACATGCCATTCCATTTTCAAGTTTCATAAATCTTTTGACACATAGCTACATGTTTTATTTCATCTTGTGTATATGTGTGTACATACGTATACCATGTAAAAATGCCTATGTGTATATATTTATATTTTTTATGTATAGGGTAGATGAATAAATAAACATACACATGAAAAGTAGGGGTGGTAGATTAAATTATTCGTCTTAATTTTTCATGCCCTCATAGTAGTATTATATACCCATACCCTTGCCTTGGCCTCAGTACTAAGGACACTCATTGCAGGTAGGTCTTTCCTTATCCCTTAACTTCAGGCTTGACATCGAACTTGCTTTAGTCCCCTGGGATGTTAGCAGATAGATGTTTACACAGTTGGGCTTGTCCCCTGCCACTTCTGCCATCATTGTGAAAAGAACAAACCAAGGTAGCCATTAACTGTCTAGTCTGGCCCCCAAGATGAGCCATCTCAGCCAACCTATAGACCCATAGCTAAGAAGAGCCACTCCAGCTGACCCCAAGATGTGTGATCAAGGGTAAGTTCTTGTTGTTTCTGCCAATGAGATTTTGTGATTGCTCCCCAGCAACAACTAACCGGCACACTGGAACAATATTTTGTTTTAATGCATGTATATAATTATCTTTTTTACCCTTCCCTGAATAAAGCCTAATATTCAGCTGGCTTCATCTAAGACTTGGGGATGTCAGGGCCCCTGGGTGGCTCAGTCAGTTAATCAGCTGCTTTTGGCTCAGGTCATGATCCCAGGGTCCTGGGATTGAGCCCTGCATGAGGCTTTCTGCTCAGTGGGGAGCCTGCTTCTCCTTCTGCCCCTCCACTTACTTGTGTGCTGTCTCTCCCTCTCTCTCTCTCTCTCTCTCAAATAGATAAATAAAATCTTAAAAAAAAAAAAAGGACTTAGGGATGTTTAGGATTGCTAAAGAATAATGCAAATAGAAAGAAAGGGCCAATGTTCTAATATAAAAATTCTACATTCTAATATGAAAATTCCTTTTTTATATTTTCAGATAATAGTCTTAACAGTTAGGTTGGGTAGAAAATAAAGAGGTTTTTTGGGGCACCTGGGTGGCTCACTTGTTGAGTGTCTGCCTTTGGCTCAGGTCATGATCCCAGAGTCCTGGGATCAAGCCCTGCATCGGGCTCCCTGCTCAGTGGGGAGCCTGCTTCTCCTTCTCCCCCCCTCCCCTGTTTGTGTTCCTGCTTGCACTGTGTCTCTCTCTCTGTCAAATAAATAAATAAAATCTTTAAAAAAAAAAAAAAGAAAGAGGTTTTCTAAACTCCAGAAGTTCACATAAAAAGATGTTAACAGTAATATTTTCTGAATGGTAGGAAAATGGTGTTTTCACGCTTATCCTTGCCTATCTGTATTTTGTAACCTCCTACAACATACTACGCTACTTTCATAAATTGCTATGTCATTTTTCAGGTTTTAAAAATGAGGATAATAATAGCACCTATCTCAGAGCATTGTTCTGAGAATAACGGACATAATGCATGTAAAGCACTTAACATAGTTCCTGGCATATATTAAGTACTCAATAAATAGTAATCATTACTACGATTATTTTATAATTATTGATCGTAGATCTTTCACAACGCCCCAGTTTCATAATTAAGCACAAGTTGCTCAGGGGGAAAAGAGTGTTTATTGAACGAAGTGGACTGCCGCACTAAGTGGAGCAATCCGTCTGCATAGGCTGCCCTCCCGCCCAGCCTGTGGCCCACTTACGGATTTGGGCACCCTGGTGAGAAACGCAGCTCTGTCCAGGCCCGGGAAGCCTCATTCTACTCCACCCCCACACAAAAAAAGGCTTAAATAAAGAATTTGTGTTCTAGAAATGCCAACTCAGGAGAGAATGTGTAACGATACATTTTTATTTTCTAAGTGTGGGCCACCAAGAGGCTGATAAAAAAGATAAAAAAACAAAATACACTGCCCTCCACGAAATAAAGTCAGATTGTAATCTTCAACTAGAAGTACTAGTTTCTAAAAACTGAATGAAAGCTAAATTTTTTTCAGCATAGAGATCTAGAATTAGCACTGACAACTGACAAACAGGCCGGGACAGTGCGATTTAACCCTGCCTCACAGATCAGGACACGAAGACTGAAAGTCATAGAGCTGCAAATGTAACTGGAATCCCTCTGATTCCAACACTCTCACGCTTTGCATTCTATCATCCAGCAGCTTGGATGTCATTGATACCTAAATTGTGGCAGGTGAACACAAATGAGGACAGCACTAATATGAGCAGCTTGATTATCAATGGTCACTAATTAATAATCCTTTTATATTAAACCAGAGAGACCGTCTCCACCTGTACATTATTATTACCTTCTATGTTAAATACAGATGAAATAGTAAATTACATTTTGTTATCAACATGATAAGTTACACAGAGAGAAAAAGTTCCCAAAGCTCTCCTTTCCGTATCAAGAGCTGGAACTTGCTTCAGAGTTTTACCATAAGCCATTGTGTTAAGTTGTTCAAAATGGCTCTAGGGAATTCCACTCGCCCGTGACCACACCCGTGACTTTGCCCATCTGCTCTGTGCCTTCGATCCCTCCCTTCAACAGGTGGAGGCCATTTCCCTGTCCTTGCATCTGGGTTGGCTTTGTGACTTGCTTTGGCCAAGGGCATGTGCCAGATAACATCTAGGATCACTGAGTACAGGCCTTCGGAAGCCTTGTTGCTCCCACTTCCAGCTCACGTCCGTCCAGCTCTGTGCAATCCTGTGGCCCACTAAGACCCACAGGAGAGCTCTTCCTTCCGATGGTACTTGGCACCTGCACCATTCACACGGGGCCCAAGTATAGCTGCGTGACAATTTTTGGGTAACTGTACTAAACTTGCATTTCTCTCTCTCTCTCTTTGTATTATTTTCACACACTCCAGTCTGATCTTCCCAATGTGACCACAAGTTCCTGGAAGCCAGTGTTGGCTGTGCACCAGTAACCCTTAAGATCTGCCCAGCACCCAGCATATCGCCCGCTACACAGCAGATATCCAGGACATCTGTTCCAATGGGTTGACTCATAAAACTCTCAGAAGTTGGAAAATGATCACTCTTTTGAAGGGAGTCCCCAATGGATTGGATATTTCCCCACATAAACCTCTTTGTATTTTCTCACAGACAGCCACACATGGGATGCTCAGTAAAGTATGACTGACCAGTGGCTACCATAAAAACCAACAACAGCCCTGCAGCCTTGGTGACAGGGCAGAATGAGAGCTTCCCCGCTCTAGGCCAGGAACATTTCTCCAAGGAAAAGATACTGAGATCCTAAACAACAGTTGTTCACAACCCAAACAATGTAGTGGAGAACTATAGCAGCAATGCAGTACCTCACAGAAGGCACCTGCCTTAAATTTAAGAACCACCACCAAAATTTTGTATATTCTTTCAGAAAATACATTCATTGATTATAGAAAATGTAGACAAGCGAGAAGAAAACGCAAATCACACGCTGTCACTCTACCCAGCAATAACCACAGTGAAAGTTTGGGTAATGTCACAAAAACGCGGTGAACATTTTAGCCTCTAAATTTCTTCTAAATAAATTAATGTCCTCCTAGTCATTTTTTAAAATCACTTTTACAATTGCTCTAAAAGTGTTTTCCAATTGATTCCTATTCACGTATGCGTATCTTAGCTTCAGAGGATATCACCATGAGGCAAGAAAGGAACAGATTCCAGCTTATAACAGAGAAACTGGCCGAGTCAGATAATATTTAGTTCTGGAGAGAACACCAATCACCAGGCAGCAAAATTAAAATACGACTGAAGATCGATGATTCTAGCTCAAAATTGCACGTTTTCACAATGTACAGCTATTACTCTCTGTATATAAAAGCCTTTTGTGTCTTGGCTATTCTTCTCCCTTTAACTTGTAAAGAAATTGAGTAGGAAGGGAAAATTCAGTGAAGCTATTTATCATTCAGGGAAATTCATAGCTAATGGAAAAGATGGGTTTACATCTCAGAGGCTCTGAGGCAGAGAAAAACGTTATTCTTTCCCACCATGATACTAAATCCCAAAGTCAGTTGGAATGCAGGCTGTGCAAAAGCTATCATTGCTTTGAGTAAGAAGTAGATGCTTCTATTCACAATTCTCAACAGACACCTATCGTGGGTAGACCAGAAAGAGTTGCTTATGAAAAAGCTCAAAAAAGTCTGAAAGTTCACTTTGCCCCTAACTGTTCAATTGGAGTCACGCTAAAATGTAATTTAGAAGACTCTAATTTCAGTTGCATAAATATTCAAAGTGTGAAAAACCATAAATAAGACATAAAAAAAACAGGCTCTGGGCTACTGCTGGTAATTTCTGGGGATAGCTGTTGGAATGAACAAATATATTTGCCTTTTATCATTGTTCCCGAATGAAGTAATTAAAGTGAAAATGAAACAAATGAGGAAATAAGATAACAAACCCATAGTTAAGATAAAAAGAGAAGAGTTTATCCCTTAAAGATAAGGGATTTCAGCAAATTTCGGCGACCTATAAGAAAGATGGGAGCAGCTGGCCAGGAAGACAAATGGTAATGTTGAGGATGGGGCTGAGAACAGTGGGGCCAGCCTTACCTTTCACAGCACAGAACCCAGAGATATTTCTCACCTTGATATATCAGGATACAAGGTACAAGCACTTATGGAAAAATGATCAGAGGACCCAAAGCACAAATGGTAGAAAGGGGATACCATTTTATTCGCAATTTTTTTCTTACCTCATGCATGAAGTGCTCTGATAAAAGTAAGGTTTTCAAATTTAAAAAAACCAAAGAAGTCATTAATTTGATTCAAGATATGATGGACAAAAGATTAGCATGTAAATATATAATGAATTCCTACCACACAATAAGAGAAACATAACAACCCAATTGAAAAGCGGGCAGAAAATTAATCTAAAAGAAAACCTACATGGTCAAAAAAGATGTGAAAAGATTCTCATCCCAATCTCATTATACATAAGGAAAATGCAATTTAAAACAATGGGATACCATTTCAATATCAAAAGAGTTGGCAAAAATGACAGTCTGACAATACCAAATGTTGGCAAGGAAGAAGAAACTTTTGTGTGTTGTAGGTGGAAGAAAAAATGGTACTACTTCTTTAGAAAGGATATGGGCAACATCCAAACCAGCAGAGTTAAACACACATTTCAACCAGAAATTCAACTTTTAGTTGTATATGCTAAAGAAACTTATGCATGGAGGTGCCTGGGTGGCTCAATCAGTTGGGCATCTGCCTTCAACTCAGGTCATGACCTCAGGGTCCTGGGATCGAGCCCAAGAGCAGTCTCCCTGCTCAGTGCAAAGTCTGCTTCACTCTCCCTCTGCCCCTTCCCACACTGGACAGAACACACGCGTTCTGTCTCTCTCTCCCTCTCAAAGGAATAAAAACTTTAAAAATTAAAATTTTATAATCTTAAAAATAAATAATAAAAAAGAAACTTATGCATGGATACAAGGAGAGATGCTCAATACGTGTGACAGCAAAGATTTGGGAAGAGTTTAATAATATTAATGGTCATACTGATAAGAATAGCTAATGTACATTGGATGCTTATTGTGTGTCAGGGTCTGAGCTAGTGCTTTACATATGTTAATTAATATAATCCTCAAAATGCCCTATGAGGTTGATACTCTCATTAGCTCCATTTAATAAGTGAGGAAGTTGAAGACCAGAGGTGTGCAAGGATTCGTCCGGGTGCCTACCAACAACAACGAATATATAAATTGAGGTTCTGTCAGGTAATGAAACACCACAGAATGAAGTTTTTGAAAGAAGTATAGGTACAATATATGATCATAAATAAATCTCAAAAAGAGTGGTGAGTAAAAACCTCAAACTAAAGAATAATATGAATAGTAGGACAGCACTTACCTAAGTTGAAAAATATGTAAAACAACACTATAAATTATATATGGATTTACACACACACAAGTAATAAAAACAAAACCAGGAAGCATAAATATCAACTGTGAAGTGGGCAGGAAGAGAGGGAAATAGGACTAGGGAAGGGTATAAAGGGGATTTAACGTGGATCTGTAACGTCATATTGAAAAATCATAGGCAGACATGACACAATGTTAACATTCTTTCCATCTGGGTAATGGGTACATGTGTGTGTTCCTTATACACTCTGTAACGTTCAGTATTTTAAGTATTTCTTAATTTAAAAATCTAACACAGAAAAAGCTAACTCAAACAAATTTGGTCTGGTCATGTCAAAGGGTAAAACAATTAAAATGAACCATGTCATTCATATCAGTAAGCACCTACAGGGCATCTCTCTTAGAATTAATCAGATTAGATGACCCAAGTGTCATTTTGCAAATTTTCTTTATCATTACCAACTACAGAGCATCTGATTCTTTTTCCCCTGGCATGATTTTCTAAGAGCACAATGACTTGTTGTTAAATGGTCAAATTTCTCAGTACAGTTTTCCCAACATCCCTTGAGAAACATCTAGTGATTTACGGCACCAGCAATAGTGTTTGAGCTGCCCACACTTCAGCTAAGTTTCTGGGGAGCGTCATCTCATTCCCCGTCTCTATGGCCTCACTTTCCTTCTCTGCAAAGTGTCCATACCACAGAACCCCAGAGACACATCCCAGAAACGCGTGCCACTCGCCATTTTCCATCTGATTTACCACAGCAGTACAGTTACTGCATCTCCTCCTTTCCAACGGGCAGCCAACAAATTACTCTTGCCTGCTTAGAGTCCTTTATTTGCTCCCCGCAAGCCTTTCAGCTCCACCCGCAATGTCTCTCACATCCTAGCCACGGCCCATCAGAATACGGCCCACCCACTGTCTTCACACCAGCCTCCTGCCCAAGCAGGCAACCTGCGATCTAGCCCCACTGGATTTCTTTTAGTTTCCAGAAGAGGCAGTGCTGTTTTCCATTCCCATGTTTTGCACATTTGTCCCTCTGTTTAGAGCATCCTTTGCTGTGCCTTTCTTCAAACTCCCACCCGTGCTTCATAATCCATTTGAACAGCATCTCCTCCAGAATGTTCCTTAAATCTCTCAGGTAAACCGCTGTCCTATTCAATGTCCCTTCTTTGTGTAACTGATATATACCTATGCTCCCTTTGATCGTACACTCCACTCTACAGTAATTGCCAATTTATGTTCTCTTTCTTTTACTGGACCAGAGGCTGGCAGCTAAGGCCTGCAGCCAAATCCAGACCACTGTCTGTTTTCATAAATCAAGCTTACTGGAACGCAGGCACACCCATCTGTCTACGTATTGCCTATGGCTGCTTTCTGACTACAACAGGAGAGTTGGATAGTTATGACAAAGACTATATGACTCATAAAACCAAAAATATTTACTATATGGCCCTTTACAGAAAAAGTTTATGAACCCCCCTACTAGATTATAAATTCATAGGGAACAGGGCTCATTCTTTGTTCATCTTCAAAACCCTAACATTGGAAATATAATAGGTGCTAAATAAATGGATAAATAAAATGTTGGGTGAATAAATAAAATGTTAGAATTTAGGAAAAAAGAATCTTCTATCTCATTTCTCCCTTCCTTTTTGTACATCTCAATTTGCAATCACAATCAAAACAAAACAAGTTGATTTCATTCGGTCTTAAAATATCTTCTGGTATATAGGTTGGCTCCATATCCCTCAAGCCTTTTTAAAAAAATTTTTTTTTAAGATTTCATTTATTTATTTTACAGGGAGAGAGAACACGCAGGGGGAATAGCAGAGGAAGAGGGAGAAGCAGACTCTGCGTCCAGCAGGGAGCCCGACTCGGGGTTCGATTCCAGGATCATGACCTGAGCCGAAATCAGACGCCAAACCAACTGAGCCACCCAGGCGCCCCCTCTCCCCCCAAGCCTTTCTATGCTGGTAGTACTCAATGCTGGCAGCACATCATAATCGCCTGTGGTGATCAAAACATACTGAAGCTCATGCCTTATGGCTGAAAGCTAAATCTGGATGGGGCAGAATGCGCAGCCTCAGTATTTGCTAAAAGCTCCCTAAGTGCATCAGAGTAGAACTTGGGTTCTACACCCATAGTACTGAGGAAAGAGGGATTTAAGGCAGCTCAGAAACCTTAATAATAAAAACCAAACAAACAAACTCACTAGATCATGATAATTTATGTACTTGTGAGGTGAAGGGAAATAGATATTTTAGAAAAATTATCTTTGGAAGTGGAAACAAAAAGGATTCTGCTAGAAGTTAAGCTCCATAAGGATGAGAATTCTGTGTTTTGTTCACCACTGTATTACCAAGAACAGTACCTGGCATATAATAGGTGATCATAAATAAATAATGAATGTATGAGTAATTTTTTCATCTGCTTTTAATCAACCAGAAGCCCCTGATTGGAAATATTCCATTTAACTGAAATGTTATATATATGAAGAAGGCAAATTGGCAAATATAGTCTTCAGTTAATCAACAAACAACTTTCTTTAGGGGAAAAAACATGTTCTACAGTATAAAATGGTGCTTTGGGGGGCACCTGGCTGGCTCAGTCAGAATAGTATGCAACTCTTGGTCTTGGGGTTATGAATTTGAAACCCAGGTTGGGTGTGGAGATGACTTAAAGATAAAATCTTTAAAAAATAAAATAAAATGGTGATTTGGTGTTCAAGAGGAAGGCAAAAAGACCCTGCTATGGGTAAAGGCATCCCAACTCCTTTTAAAAATTCAATCTGAATTTTTAAAAAAAGGTTAGTTATACAAACAATCCAATCAGGGCAGAAAACCTGAATAGGTATTTTTCCAAAGAAGACATACAGATGGACAACAGTCACATGAAATGATGTTCAACATCACTATCACCAGGGAAATGCAAATGAAAAACTACAATGAGATATGACTTCACAGCTGTCAGAATGGCTAGAATCAAAAACACAAGAAATAACAAGTATTGGCAATAATGTAGAGAAAAAGGAACCTGTGTGCACTGTTAGTGAAATGCAAATTGGGGAAGCCATTGTGGAACACAGCATGGAATTTCCTCAAAAAATTAAAAATAGAAACACCATGTGATCTAGTAATTCTACTACTGGGTATTTACCTAGAGAAAACAAAACATTAATTTGAAAAGGTGTATGTGGCCCTACGTTTCCTGAAGCATTATTTACAATAGTCAAGATATGGAAGCAACCCAAGTGTCCATTGATAGATGAATGGATAAAGAAGATGAATATTACTTGGCCATAAAAAAGAATGAAGTAATGCCATTTGCAGCAACATGAATGGACCCAGAGGGTATAATGTTAAGTGAAATAAGTCAGACAGAGAAAGACAAATACCATATGTTTTCACTCATAAGTGGAATTTAAGAAACAAAACAAATGTACAAATTAAAAAAAAACAACACTTAAATACAGAGAACAAACTGTTGGTTACCAGAGGGGAAGGGGGTAGAGGGATGGGTGGAATAGGTAAAGGGGATGAAGAATACATTCCTTGTGATGAGCACTGAGTAATGTATAGAATTGCTGAATCACTGTATTGTACACCTGAAACTAATATAACACATATATTAACTACATGTCAATTAAAATATTTGTTTAATTTAAGCATTTTGAAAAGATCAGTTGTAGCTTATAAACACATGGAATGAGATCATGGAAAGCCATGAAGGAAAAAGAAATGCCATAACAAACAAAACGGCATATGACATGCATTCTAAGAAATTAAGTGGAATCATCTTGGACCTCCCACTATGGTCCTAAAGCCAAGTCAGCTGATGTAATGAACATCCAAGCCTGCCTCAAAGTGGAGCCTACTCATTCATTCTTTCTCTCCCTCTCTCCTCGTGTGTCTCTTTCACTCATAGGAATGCACAGCTAGAAACGATGAAGCTGTTGCCTAATTTTTACCATCTCTGAAAAGCACTTTTGGTTGAGGTTACCAACTTAGTAAAAATATGGGAAAATATGAAAAACAAAACAAAAGTCAAAATTGAAAGAAGAAACACTTTGTTATTTAATTTATATTATAAAGATTTTTTAAAATTTCACACCCAATGGAATTTTTTTTTTTTTAAATTAAGCTCCACACACAGTGTGGAGCCCAACTCAGGGCTTGAACTCAAGACCCCGAGATCAAGATCTGAGCTGAGATCAAGGCACCCAGTGGAATATTGAGATAAAACCTTTTGCAAAACCAGGGGCACCTGGGTGGCTCAGTCAGTTATGTGTCCGACTCTTGATTCCAGCTCAGGTCATGATCTCAGGGTTGTGAGATTAAGCTCCATACTGGGTTAAGAGTCTCTCTCTCGGGGCACCTGGGTGGCTCAGTGGTTTAAAGCCTCTGCCTTCAGCTCAGGTCATGATCTCAGGGTGCTGGGATCAAGCCCCGCATCGGGCTCTCTGCTCAGCGGGGAGCCTGCTTCCTCCTCTCTCCCTCTCTGCCTGCCTCTCTGCCTACTTGTGATCTCTGTCAAATAAATAAATAAAATCTTAAAAAAAAAAAAAAAAGATTCTCTCTCTCCCCCTCCCCCTGACAAAAAAAAAAAAGACCTTTCACAAAACCAGAATTTCCAACCGTCAACCTCCTCAATATTGTCTATGGTGAAACCTGTTTTAACTCTTGTGAACTAACATTTATGGTCTTGAATTGCACTGTTCAATATGGTAGTCACTACACACAGGTAGCTATTTAAGTTTACATTTAAATTAATTAAAATTAAATACAATTAAAAATTTACTGTCTCAGTTATGCAAGTTGAACAGCCACATTTCAAATGCTCAAAAGCCACACGTGGCTGGTGGTTACCATGCTGCACCACACAGATACAGAACATTTCTCTCATAGCAAAATGTTCTATTGAATAGCACTGGGAAAATAAAATAGAATACAATATCTTCAAAAAGCTTCAGGCAATAGTATCAGTCAAGCAAGGAAATTGTTACAAATGTCAGTTATTACTTCTAGGTAAAGAAAGAATTATGAAACTGGAGGCATTTCCCTTGAATACAGAAAAAACATTGTGTCATAAATCTGTAGGTTCTCTTTGCAGCTGATTTTCCAATCCTGGAATCACTCCTCTTCGGAAGATACACACAAAAATGCCCCCTTTTTGCAAAAGGAAATGCGATCAGATTCAAATTCATATCCACTACGCTATAACTGACAAACGAACGATAGTTGAAAGATTTATCAGACTTCAGGGGGCAGGTGGAAGGATGTGTATGTTTCCAGAGGAAGCAACAGCTTTGTCTTCTTAGACTTGAGTTACTGTGATATTAATTCCTTCTGATGTTCAGACTGAACTTCCTGAGAGTTCGTGGAAATAATGAACAGCCAAGATCAGTCACTGACATGATGGTCTCCCCTTCTCCAGGTAAAATGTCAAGAGTGACTAACAACCAACATTTAAGAAGATAGCATCTCAAAACAGTATTACTTTTACATGTTTTTTATAAGCTCTTCTATAATTCTTTTACATGTGACTGATTTCTAATACTCTTACTCTTCATTGTTTTTGGCAATCTCTCAATTTGGTGTTTCCTATTGATATTCCCGAAGAAGAAAATATTTTAATGTGTTTGTCCTTTGGATTTTTTAAATCAGTAAATTAACATTTGGTATGAAGCACGATTCATCTTATCTTCATAATGATTTGCAAAAACCTCTTAAAAGCTATCTTTGCCATCCCTGGGGGAAAATACTCATTCAGAGTATCTGTTTCAGGTGCTTTAGAATCATTATTTCGTTTAATCCTCATAATACCTTTAAAAGATATAGCTCTATTTTACAAAAGTCTATCAGTTCCTTATAAGACAGGACCTGTCCCAAGCTCCCAGCACCATGCTTAAACAGGTTGTTGGATGAATGAATGAACAAAGGGCACCTCTTCTGTAATCTCAGTGACAGACATAGAACCTCACAGTAAGCACTCAGTGAATCCTTACTAATTGAATATATTAGCAATAATGTCAGTATGACAAGTGGGTAAGTGGTTCTTAATATATAAATTAGGCAAGATCCAAAAATTAGGCAAGAGTCACATCTGAAAGATCTAGAATGAAAGGATACTGGAAAAGTCTGCAGAGATTTAAATTTGGGGGCAAAAAAAGATTTGGGAAAGAGTTCTGCTTTTTAAAAATTATTTCTAGGTGTATTTTAACAACACTTCCAGAATAGTCATCTTTTCAGATCGTTTTAGGTCATGCTTCTTTGGGGGAGATTATAGCACACACATAACACCATAATTATAAAGAGACAATTGCACCCACATTTTTTCATCAAGGCAGGAAGATTCTTTTACATGTTTTTAACATATAAAGAACTCACAACCTGCTGGGAATGATAAACTTATAATTATATTTGTTTTTCCAGTGTTGAAGAGGAGTTGCTGGAAGTGGTAATAGAAGATAAAGCAAAAATTTTCAAGTGCTCTTCAACCAGATAACCAAGGCTAATAAATTTTTTATGCTAGGCTCCAAATGTGTACCTGACCCCTGGCCCTTGTAAATGGAAGCGGTCCAGCCACAGAGCCTGCCACCAGGAACCTCAAGGCCCAGCCAGCGTGGTGACTTCCTGCCTATCCCCATCCTTTCCAGTCCTCTGTCTTTGGGTCTTATTCTCTCCACCATGTAACACCCCTCTCAGTTCTTCTTGCTTCAAGCATCCTTCGGACCTGTATGACTGACCTCCTAACCCCTATTGACTCTGCCCACACAGCTAAGGCTTGCTGCGTAGGCCAGTGTCGTCACTCAGGTGATGTTGCTGAGCACCTGGGTGGCTCAGTGGGTTAAGTCTCTGACTCTTGGTTTCGGCTCGGGTCACAATCTCAGGGTCAGGATCTTGGGGTCATGAGATTGAGCCCCACATTGGGCTCAGTGCAGAGTCTGCTTGGGATTCTTTGGTTCTCCCTCCTTTTGCGCCCCGAAATAAATAAATAAATAAATAAATAAATAAATAAATAATGACATCATTAAAAAAAAAATGAACAGGCAATATTGTCAATGTTTATTCTGGCTCCTTGGTTGTACTTTGGCTGGTACAGAAACCCAAACCTTTCCCTGAGGGTGACATTGTAACACCCACAAATTTCCCCAAATGTTATTTTATATACTCTCCACCATCATCCAAACATCCAGCACAAAACCATAAGAGACTCTTAATGATGGGAAGCAAGCTGAGGGTTGCTGGAAGGGAGTAGGTAGAGGAAGGGGATAACTGAGTGATGGCCGTTAAGGAAGGCAGGTCAGGTGATGAGCACTGGGTGTTATATAAGACTGAAGAATCACTGAACTCTACTTTTGAAACTAATAATGCACTATATGTTAATTAATTGAATTTAAATTTTTAAAGAGCAAAAAAATAAAAAAATAAAAACATCGAGCACACAGAGAATTTCTTTCTCTCTCTCTCTCTCTCTCTCTCTCTTTTTTTTTTTTTAAGATTTTACTTATTTATTAGAGAAAAAGAGAGAGACAGCAGGGGGAGGAGCAGAGGGAGAAGGAGAAGCAGGCTCCCCACTGAACAGAAGCTGGACGGGACCCCAGAATCATGACCTGAGCCGAAGGCAGACACTTAACCGACTGAGCCACCCAGGCGTCCCACAGAGAACTTTTTCTGAGCACAAATCCATTATGTTAAAATTCTCCTAAATATCTTCCAAAGTACTTCAGTTTTAGAAAATGGCATTAAAGAAAAAATAACATGGAAGGAAATGTTACTGCACTTTTCTTTGAAGGGTAAGAAAATGCAATGTTCTTTTCATGACTAATTTTCTCTTACTCCACCACTCTCTCAGATTCTAATTAAAATATCATATCACGAAAAGCAGATGAGGCCTCATACTCTGATGACAGAAATGAGAAGGGAAAGATTTAATTTTGGTATACGCAGCAGCCGCAGGCGAGGAATTCTGTCATTGTGTCTCATTTCCTGAAGTTTTACATGAGGATATCACACTTGTCACACTATGAAAGCCAGCCAAGGCAGTGACTTTTAGAGCAATGCATCTGCCTTACAAGCTAGACAGTCACTTAAATTTGAGGAATTTTCTAGATTATTTTCAAAGACCTAATCTGGGATAGATTCATATTTTGTGGAATAAAATAAAAGGAGTTTTTAGGGGGAAAAAGGATTTTAAAAGGACATAGAAAAAATATAAGCTCAATTTACAAGATTAGATTCAACTCTGTCAGATTGATATAAAAGCTTCTGAACACATTTCTAATTCCCGTACTTATTTTGTTGCAGTCAGGTAAGAAAACACTAGTCTGTGGGTCATTGTTTGAGCAGCACTGTTCTAGTGAATGAATGTGGCTAAAGCAATCCCTTACGCCATGGCAACAGAGGTCATGAGGAATGGTCCAACTAGCAATAACGCCCATAACCTTGGTAGCTCCCTGCTTTTGTTCACCTGGACAGATCATTCCAAGAAAAGCCGGTATACAAGGCAACATTTAAGTCTATCTTCAGGATTAGTGAACACCGTATTAGGGAAACAACCCACAGAAATGCCATCGTAGTTTTATAGTTATAAATATATATATATTTTTTTAAAGATTTTATTTATTTATTTGACAGAGAGAAATCACAAGTAGGCAGAGAGGCAGGCAGAGAGAGAGGAGGAAGCAGGCTCCCTGCTGAGCAGAAAGCCCGATGTGGGGCTTGAACCAGGACCCTGGGATCATGACCTGAGCCCAAGGCAGATGCTTAACAATTGAGCCACCCAGGCGCCCCCACATTTTGCTCTTAACCCATACTCTGTTGTCTTATCAAGAGGATGCATACTCCATTTGCAAATAAGATTATGAAGTCTTTGAGGACAGGGGCTAAGTATGTAAGTTTTCTGAAATCCCCTTTTTTTTAAAGATTTTATTTATTTATTTGACAGAGAGAAATCACAAGTAGGCAGAGAGGCAGGCAGAGAGAGAGGAGGAAGCAGGCTCCCTGCTGAGCAGAAAGCCCGATGTGGGGCTTGAACCCAGGACCTGGGATCATGACCTGAGCCGAAGGCAGCGGCCCAACCCACTGAGCCACCCAGGCGCCCCAGTTATAAATATATTTAAGTTAAAATAATTTATTAAGGTTTTTGGGGTTTGTTTTTTTTTCGCTATTTGGAATCAGGAAGTAGACTTAAAGAAGAAAAAAAAGCTATGCTTACTTGAGCAAATTCAAGCATTTAGGGTTGAGGGTCAATTTGTTGAATTCAATTTACTCAAATTGTATGCAGAACCACAATTCTAAAATATTATCTATCTATCTATCTATCTATCTATATTTTTTAAAGATTTTATTTATTTATTTGACAGAGAGAGAGATCACAAGTAGGCATAGAGGCAGGCAGAGAGAGAGGGAGGAAGCAGGCTCCCCACTGAGCAGAGAGCCTGATGCGGATCCTCAGGACCCTGAGATCATGACCTGAGCTGAAGGCAGAGGCTTAACCCACTGAGCCATCCAGCCGCCCCATATATATATTTTCTTAATATAAATTATGATTAAAATACAGCATTGTGAACTAGGTGCTCTACATAACTGAACAAAAAGGGCTCCTTACGTTTTAGAAGTTTGGAATACAAACTACATCACAGATTATAAAATAGCAAGTACAGGAGGGAGATCTATAGATATAAAAATGAAAGAGAGTTCACCTGGGTTTGTGCCTGGACCTGCCGTGTTATGATAGTGGCTTAGGGAGAAATGATTAGGTTCCAACAGGCATCCTAAAAACTGTTTGGATAAGAAGGAGAGGAAATGCAGGTGAGGAAGAGGAGGAAAGGAAGCAGTGGGGTAGGGGGTAAAGGGACGCAGCTTCCCTGCAGAGGTGGCAGGGAGCCCGACCCTGGGGTGAGCATGTGATGTCTGATGTCTGCTTAGCAAAGAGAGTGGCTCAGGGGTGAAGTGATAATGGTAAGACACCACCAACACTGTAGGTTTCAAGGTCAGAACTTTAGTTTCTCTCCTGAAGGCTGAGATGATGCCCTCCTATGGTGATTTTCAATAAGCACAATAAACTAACCTCTCCATTGCCCCCACATTATCAAAACTCAGGAGCTTCCAATCATCAGCACCTCCCCCTGGTCCCCTCATCTATGAGGAAACACAGAAATATGTCTTTTTCCTATTAAGGCTGTAAGCAATGGCTTCACATAGTTGGGATAAAATCCAGTGTCCCAGAGTGTTGGAAAATGAGTCCTGATCACAGACAGCAAGTCACCGATGTAACATAGAAAAATACAGAAAAATACAACCCTCAATGATAAAGGCCAGGTCTAGGACTTACAAAGCACATGGCACTCTCATACTCGGCCAGTGGGCAGGGAACTTCCACCAGGTATACTGCAGTTTGGCAGGGTTTGTCAAAATAAAAAAGGTACACATCATTTGATCAGCAATTTTCTTTCTAGAAATATCTATCCCACAGATAGGCTGATGTATGCAAAACTATGAATGTACAGATTCATCCAATGCCCCACTTTTTGTATTAGCCAAAGACTGGAAATCACATAAACATCCACCGGTGGGGGTGTTATAAAGAAAATAAGGTCCATCCATACACTGCAGCGAATATCAAATAGCCTTTAAAAAGAATGAGGCGGGGGTGCCTGGGTGGCTCAGTGGGTTAAAGCCTCTGCCTTCCGCTCAGGTCATGATCCCAGGGTCCTGGGATCAAGCCCCGCATCGGGCTCTTTGCTCGGCGGGGAGCCTGCTCCCTCCTCTCTCTCTGCCTGTCTCTCTGCCTACTTGTGATCTCTGTCTGTCAAATAAATAAATAAAATCCTTAAAAAAAAAAAAAAAAAGAACGAGGCAGCTCTGAATAATGATGGCACAATCTCCAAAATCTGTAAAGTTCTAAGGAGAGCAGGGGCAGTTCAGTGTGTATGTGATATGATCATATGTGTAAGAGAATCAGAATGTGTGTTGGTGTGTCCGTGGTGTGCACAGCTTATCCCTGGAGGGACATCTAAGGAACCCTTACCAGGGACTGCCTCTGGAGGTGGGGGGAACTGTGTCTGGAAGACAGCAACGGGACAGAAACTTATTCTGGCACCTATCCTTTTCAGCACATTGTGAGTTTTGATTCATGCACACATATAAAGCATTTTTTACAAAGCTACCTACCAGATCTGCAGTGACGGTCAGTATCCTGGTATCTAAAGAGTAGTGTCAGAGGAAACTGAGCCCAGGAGCTTAGCTTTGGCATCTAGCGCCTTGCCAAGAGGAAAATCAGTCGCCTCCTTACGGTGTATCAGCTTACAGGTCATTCCGGTGGTTATCCTGCCAGGAGATTTTAGTAGCCTGCAATTTACACTGGGCTTGGACAATAGTTCACTTTGATTGCCTTAAACTCATTACTTAATCTTTTGTAGGTGACTTATGTAATATGGACAATAGTATGTAAGAGATTTTTAAAAAGATTTTATTACCTGGTAGTTGGGGAGAATTCAATTTCTTTTCACTCTCCAAACTTCCTAAAGATAAAAAAGTGCTCCAAATCTACCAGGCAAAGTGATTTAGGGGAAAAAGAGTCATACAAAATATACTATGGCTTTTGCAAAACAAAAAAATTATAAACATTTCAAGTACCTAACGTATGTCTACATGACTATGTCATATTTTCCTTTTGAGCCTCATTGTATGATTTTCAGTGAAGGCTATCATTTTTCTTCCAATGATTCCAGAAAACCAGGAAGCTTTCCATGGTCCATCACTTTTCTAAATAATTATGTCTCAATAGCTAGACAATTTAGGGGCTAATTACTCCAAACCAATGTATAAATTAAAAGTTCACAGGTTCATCTTAGAAAATGAGACTGGGGAAAAGAAACATTTACACTTGTTAAAAGCCTTACTACTTGCCTGCACTAATGTGCAATTTGTTTCATCCTGAAAAATTATGGTGAAGCTAAACAAAAATAGTACTTTCTAAGTTAATTACAGACAACAACTTCCCTGCAATTTACATCTTAGCATCCAGCTCTATAACATTTTATTTCCTTCCAGATGAAGGAAAGGAGTTGCTAGCTTAAGATCATGCTGCATTTGGATATCTGATTTTTTAAAAGGTTTTTATTTATTTGAGAGAAAGAGAGTGTGTACGCGCACACGCATGAGCAGGGGGAGAGCAGAGGGAGGGGGAGAGAAGCAGACTCCCTAGTAGCAGGGAGCCCTAGGTGGGACTTGATCCCAGGACCCCGGGATCCTGACCTGAGCCGAAGGCAGACGCTTAACCGACTGAGCCACTCAGGTGCCCCATGGTATCTGATTTTTTTTTTTAAATCTTTTTAAAAGATTTTTATTTATTTATTTGACAGACAGAGATTACAAGCAGGCAGAGGAGATAGGCAGAGAGAGAGGAGGGAGCAGGCTCCCCGTCGAGCAGAGAGCCCGATGTGGGGCTCGATCCCAGGACTCTGGGACCATGACCTGAGCAGAAGGCAGAGGCTTTAACCCACTGAGCCACCCAGGCGCCCATGGTATCTGATTTTAATTGAAAAAAAGGCAGTTAGAAATTTACTTATATCATGGAAAAATGATTCTAGTCCACATTGGAGAATTTTTTAAACTTACCCAAAGCAGACCCATTCTCTTGGGACATAATAAACTCCTGTCTATGTAAATGTAATGCAGATTTTCCTCAAGCTTAAACTGTCTCATGGTCCTCTGCCCTCTCCTCTGAACCAGTAATAAAAATAATTCTCTACAATCTCATTTGTAGTCTCCATCTGTGCTCATGAGTGAAAGCATAATTAAACCATAGTTTTTTCAAATCATCTAAATATAGCTGGCTACTCATTCAGAATAATGTTTGAAAAACAACTTCCACTCACAGAAAGGCAAATAACACACAGAATAAGTAGTGAAGATTACTTTCAAGTTTGAGGCTATGCATCTGACATAGAGAATTGCGTGTCCCTACTATGCTACCAGCAGGTTCAAGCAGAAGGCCGGCCTGTAGAGAATGTCAGTGAGGTTTGCACAGATCCCCGACAAGAGCTGGGAGCAAGTGGAATCATTAAGTCTGTTGAAAGGCACCTTGAGCCTGGCCCATCTGGTGAAGGGGAGAAAGAACTAGCCTGTCTTGACAATGCATGATGCACCTGGCAAAGTGTTAAGAGTTTTATAGCTGTTGCTTGCCTTATTTGATCTTCAGAACAATGCTGCAAAGTAGGTTTTATTATTGGCAGAAGATTCGAGCAGCTAATCCAAAACCAAATAGCAGTAGAGTTAGAAATGTTAACTCAGCGGGGCGCCTGGGTGGCTCAGTCGGCTGAGCCTCTGACTCTTGGTTTCTGCTCAGGCCATGATCTCAGGGTCCTGAGACCATGCCCAGCTTGGAGTCTGCTTGGGATTCCCTCTCTCTCCCTTTCCCTCTGCCCCTACCACTCGTGCTTTCTCTCTCTTCCTCTCTCTCAAATACATAAATTTTTTTTAATTTTAAAAAAGAAATTTTAGCTCAGCTACATCTGGCTCTTAAGATCTATATTCATTCAACTGTAATAAACAACAGGCCCTAAATATCAATCACAGAAGAGATGAGTAAATACCATTTATTTATTATTATGTGTGTGAAAACAGACACAGCCTCTACATATAAATATGGAGGTCCTGAGCAACACCAGACATGCTTGTAATAAACTGTTCAAGAGAAAAGGGCAGAAAACAGAACTTCCACCCACAAGGATTATAACTCCAGGATAAACTGATGTATTATATATTGAGCCATACTTTGTGCTCAGCATTTGACATAATCGTCACGCTAAAGATGCAAAGAGGACATTATTACCTTCTTTTTAAAGTGAAGGAGGCAAAGATCATGCAGATCAAGTAACTCGTTAGTTGAGATTTTTGTCTAGAATCTACCTGGTCTCAGAGGACCCATAGGAAATGTTAAAAAATGAGGCTGTTTCAGGAGAAGCTGGGCAGTAAGAGCCTTCTGGCAGTGGGCAGAGCAGAAAGCATTCTTCAGTCTCAGAGACAGACTGAGATCCTCCCGTTGCCAGATGTGTGACCTTGTTAAGGAGCCCTGCCCAGTGTCTGTAGCCATGTTCTCTTCAGGATACAGTCTGAGAAAGAAGGGAGTCCAGAGCCACCCTAACACCAGGGCCCTTCCGGTCAGTCCATTCGCGTGTCTCATCATGCCCTGGGCCAGCACCCCCAGCGAGTGACAGAACGTGAGGGGGCGCGAACTCAGCATGCACTGGGCGAAACCTCCTTGGGCTTTAGATGAGCCTCTGATGTCAGAGCTGATTCGTGGCTCATTAGAGACGGAGACAGGTATGCCTCCTAACTCCTAGTCCCGAGCCCTTTCCAGCTCATTAAGAGGCCTGGCTAGGAGAGGGGAGCAGCGGAGAAGCAAATACGGAGGTAGTGATACACACCCTACCATAACCCTCACAAACCACCTCAAGGCTGTCTGAAAGAATTATGCCCTGGACAGAGAAATGCTCACTCCGGACACTTCCATTCTGAGAGATCAGTTGGCATCTAAAGCAAAAGCTGTACCTAGGACAGTGGTCTAAGACAGAGAAGGCAACTTCTGAGGCAACAAAAGCAAACCTCAAGTGTAGTTTTGGCCCGACTGTGTTCCAATTTTTCAGAATCCCACCTTTGGCATACACACTATACGGTTTTCCATGTTTACTCTATTTTGTTTTTTAAGAGATTTTATTTACCTGAGAGAGAGGGAGAAAACGAGCAGGGAGTGAGAGGCAGAGAGAGAGAGGGAGAAGCAGACTCCCCACCGAGCAGGGAGCCCAACACAGGGCTCGATCCCAGGACCCTGAGACCACGCCCTGAACCGAAGGCAGCCATACAACCGACTGAAACATGCAGGCACCTTGTTTACTCTGTTCTTAAAAGAAAGAGGAAGGAGGGAGAGGGTGTTCTGGGGGTGAAAATACTAGATCTTTCTCTTAGATATAGAAAATGTACTGTTATCACTAAACACTAAAAACTTCAGGAGAAACCTGTTTAATTCTTCTTAACCCAGCATTTCCCAATCTTAACCTAACCATGAATCTTCCCCACTTGGCACACTAGGTGGGAAACAAATGTTCCATACGATAGACCCAGACTTGAGGTTCTCAAAATGTGGTCTCTAGACCAGCAGCATCACCTGGGAACTGGTTAGAAATGTGAAGGTCCAAAACCAGACCCACAGAATTAGAAGATCTTGGAGTGTCTTCCCAAGTCCTCCAGGGAATTCTGCTAAGAGAAGAAGCTTGATCATCATTAATTGAGGCAAACCATGAAGCTTGTTTTATCATGAATACTCGCTGTTTGGGGGGTTGTCTTGGGGCATCGTCTTCAAACCACTGCTCTGGACTGAGGGAACAAGGGAGCAGGAGACAGCTGACAATGTGCCGGGTTTCGGGGCAGACACCTACCCCATCCTCGTCCTGCTTGTCTCTTTTGTATATATTTTTTTGTTTTATTTTGTATATATTTGTATATATTTTGTGTATACAATATTATGTATATTGTATACACAATATAAATATTGTATATATTTGTATATAATATTAAAGACTTTATTTGAATGAAAGTTTTCACAGCTTAAACAAAAGTTTGAAGCTCACCATTAAGGAGCTTCAGGATTTTAAGGAGTTCAGGACCTGGATCAATTTTAGGGCCTGCTGATGAGCAAATAAAAGCTCACCATTTGGGGGGTGGGGGAGTGGGGGGGACACCTGGGTGGCTCAGTCGGTTAAGTGTCTGACTCTTGGTTTTGGCTCAGGTCATGATCTCAGGGTTGTGCGATCGTGCCCTGCATTGGGCTCTGCACTCAGTGGGGATCCTGCTTCAGGATTCTCTCCCTCTCCCTCTGTCCCTCCCCCCAACTCTCCCTCTCTTTCAAATAAATAAATAAATCTTTAAAAAAAATTAATCACTCAAGGGGTCCTTTTATTGCTCAGGCTGGAAAAGCAACACCGGAAGGCACAACAGTAGAACAGGGATCGAAATTCTCACTGCATAACCCTATAGTTACCTTTCTCTTCTGTACTCGATAATTTAAAAATGTGTATTTGCATTTGTGGCTGGAATGTGGCTAATTAGAAGAGGCATTTCCAGACCTGGGTTCAGATCTCCATTTCCAAACCTCCTTGAGATAAGTTCAAACTTTCCACAAAGCCCTGTTTTTAGGGACAATGAAGGGAAACATCCAGATTCTAGTAACACGGTTAAATACTTGAGTGTCACATCTAAATCATTGGGCTAATTCTTACCAATTGAAAATCAATAACTTTATTATTTTTTAAAGATTTTATTTATTTATTTGACAGAGAGAGAGATCACAAGTAGGCAGAGAGGCAGGCAGGGAGAGAAGGGGAAGCAGGCTTCCTGCCCAGCAGAGAGGCCGACATAGGGCTCAATCCCAGGACCCCTAGACCATGACCCGCGTCGAAGGCAGAGGCTTAACCCACTGAGCCACCCACATGCCCTGAGAATCAGTAATTTTAAAGAAACGTGAGAATCATGTGCTACTCACGCAATCCTGCCCTACTCCAAAACTCGAATTGTATACATCATGTTGTGATGACAGGGATATTTAACTGGCGTCTGTCCCTTCCCCAACACTTAGACCTTAGAGCCTTGGACATAAGCTCACACAGAACACGCACTTAATAAAAGTCACCTGAATAAGTGACTTTAACACTTTTAGCAGTTCTATTTGGTGCTATGGGTTGCATATGAGAGTTTCTTTCCATTCTATTAATTCATGATCAAAAAACAATATGCTTGCTACATACATTGTTTTAATATAGAAAATAATAAAAGTAAAGAAAAATTATCAGTATTTTTGGTAGTGTGCTATGATCATACTTCCCATCGCAGTGTGCTATGATCGTACTTCTCATTACCGTATGGGGGAGTTCATGTTCCTGTTCATTCTTGCAGACCCTGTTCCAGGTATACCCATGCATAGACTGACACAGATATGTAGATCTTCGTTTGTGTGTTTGGGTCATCTGTGCAACAGTGTTTATTTCTCAAATTGTATATCCATGTATCTATCATTCCATACATTCCCACTAAACAGGATCATGCTAAACATGCTGTTTTGTAACATGTGTATTCATAAAACAAAAAAATCCTGAACATCTTGCCATGATAATATATGTGGCACTATGTATTTTTTAAATACCTGCATGCATCCACTGTATAAAGACAGCATAATATGTTTTTTTTAAAGATTTTATTTATTTATTTGACATATAGAGAGATCACAAGTAGGCAGAGAGGCAGCCAGAGAGAGAAAGGAGGAAGCAGGCTCCCTGCTGAGCAGAGAGCCCAATGCGGGGCTCGATCCCAGGACCCTGAGATCATGACCCGAGCCGAAGGCAGAGGCTTTAACCCACTGAGCCACCCATGCACCCCAGCATAATATGTTTTGAAAATCTATTTAATTTTTCTCTTATAAAAATGCTGTGATGAGGGTGCCTGGGTGGTTCAGTGGGTTAAGTAAGCGTCTGCCTTCTGCTCAGGTCATGATCTCAGAGTCCTAGGACAGAGTCCTGTATCAGGCTCCCTGCTCAGCAGGGAGTCTGCTTCTCCCTTTCCCTCTGCTGCTTTCCCCACTCGTGCTCATAGTCACTCTCTCTCTCTCGCACTCTCTCTCTCTCAAATAAATAATATATTTTTTTTTTAAAATGCTGTGATGAACATCCTCGAGGACTTTTCCAATTACTTCCTTAGGCTAAAGGTGGAACTTGTAGAAGTGGGATTGCTGGGTCAAAAAGAAGTATACTTAGTAAGGCTTTTCCCACATGTTTGACAGCCCTAAGGGAAGGCTAACTCCATTTTCCTTTTGCCAATACAGATGAGTTTTCCTTCTTTTTCACACCTACACCAACACTGGGTATTCTCTTATTCTGAAATATTTTCCAAAACAATAGAAAAAAGTAATATCTTGGTTTTTCATCCATTAATTTTGATAAAAATCAAATTTTATTTATTTAATTGAGAGACGGAGAGAATGAGACAGAAAGCATGAGAGCGGGGAGGGTCAGAGGGAGAAGCAGACACCCTGCTGAGCAGAGAGCCTGATATGGACTCGATTCTGGGACTCCAGGATCATGACCTGAGCTGAAGGCAGTCGCTTAACCAACTGAGCCACCCAGGCACCCTGATATATTTCATATATGCCAAATTACCTATGTATAAGGATTTAATTGCAGCATTATTTTCTAAAGACAAACAATGGGAAACAATTTAGATATTTGTCATTAGGGAACTGTATTATATAAGATTATATGGAAAATTTTCCAAAAATAACTGTTATAAGAAGAAAGGAAGGTACAGAAGAATGGTGTGAGTAATATAATGTAAGTATATATAATAAATATGTATACACACACACATATATACAGATACAAACATATATGTGTGTATACCAATGTTCATGGACAACCATAAAGGAGTCCCTAAAAATATGGTAATTGTCTTTGGGGAGGAGAATGTGGTAGCTGGCGAACAACATGGGAGGAAAAATATACTCTTCATTGCATGTAATTTTGTATTCTAGAATTTTTTTTACCACGTATATTCCTGTTCAATAATAGTGGCTCAGTCTGTTAAGCGTTTACCTTCAGCTCAGGTCAGGATCCTGGCGTCCTCGGATCAAGTCCCGCGTTAGGCTGCCTGCTCAGCAGGGAGTCTGCTTCTCCCTTTCCCTCTACACCTCCCCCATGCTCATGCTCTCTCACTCTCTCTCTCTCACGAGTAAATAAATCTTTTTAAAAATGCTGTTACAGCTTCTACCGTGCTTCACTAAGCAAGCAGTGATTTCCCTCAGCACCAGTGCAGCAAGGCAGGTCCACGGAGGCACAAAACAGCTTCCACATATAAAAGGCTACAACCGCGATGAATCTTGGAGAGAAAGAACTTTCATCTTAGGGCTTGAAAGCCAATGATCATTAGTGTAACTTCATACCTAGGTTTATGATGTGTATGTGTAAAATGTCACACCAAAGTGAAAATAGGAAATAACCTTCCTGGGGCCACTTACAAAGGATATTAGACTTAAAAATTACAGAGTTCACAAGGGGATTGCATGCTGCTTCTGAGGTCATTTTTGTCTCTCAGGTATTTTTTTAGGTAGAGGATTTGAAACCACATGGTGGTTTTGTCTAAGGCCTTCCTTTTTCTTTTCTATTTGCTGTAGGCTTCAGGTGTGATCTCAGTTTGCACATACAGTCGGGCAAACTAGAATCAAAAGCACCATATCTGAGTAGATGCACGTGAACTCTTCCAAGAAATGAGAGGGCCCAGTGGAGCAACACCTCCCTGCCATCCTGCCACCTCCAGTCGCGTGAAATGTCTCCACCAATTTAAACCTTGGTCTAGGTGAGGGCAAAGGGGACTTAAAATATCCATCTCTGAGGTGCAGCAAGGACGAAGTGAAATGATGTGTGTGAAGCTCCCTGTGCAACGTCTCCCACAGGGAAGGCGCCATGCCTAGTGAGGTGTCAACATCACCACCACCATCCTCCTCCTCAAGAAGAAGAACACAAGAATGGTGGCCATTTTTCAAGGGGAAGCCAGAATCGACACAGAAGCCACGAAAGAGTCTACACACCACAATTCTGGGAATATGAGGGTCTTTAAATAACTATGTCCCGACAGGTAGCAAACAGAACGGGACAAAGCAACTCTTCCGCATGCTACACTATGTCAAGCAGCACCTCGCCCGCAGAGGCCAGAGGTATCACGTCTCACACAGAACATCACAGTTGGTGCGACCCACCAGAGAGGGATGCACTTTTGTAGAAATGGGCAGTGAGGGACACGAGGGTAAGTGACTGACAGAAATGGATCCCCTGGAAAGCACTTTGGCGGTTCCTCAAAAGGCTAAATGTTACCACATGACCCAGCAATTCCACCGTAGGTATAGGTCCCAGAGAATTGAAAACATGCCTGCTAATAGGTATGGAGATTCTTTTGGGTGTGATGGAAATGTTCCAAACTTAGATAGTGGTGATAACTGCCCAACATAGTGAAAATATTTAAAACCAATGAAACATACACTTTAAGACAGTGAATTGTATATTATATGAATTATATCTCAATTGGGGAAAAATGAATTCATTGATGGTGCCACAGATTACCCATATTTAAGATTAGGCAATGTTATGTAGATGAATGATTTTATGTTTTCTGTCGAAGGGAAAAAAGTAGATGCTATAATAGCACCAAAAACAAGTTAGGCGCAAACTAGTAACAGTTAAAGGAAAAGAATAAAGAAATCTGATGGGACAACTTGTAAAAATTCCGTTACATTAAGATTATACACAACAACCCAGGAAAACATTTTGGCCTCATCTCCTGAGTAACTTTATGAAGGCTTTGAGTTTACTTCAGGGGCTAACACTTCAAGCAGGGACCATGTCTATGAAGTAAAATTTAATATATAAACCTGACAGTAATTCTTCCTCCCTCAAAGACAGTATACCACAGGGTCCCCAAATCAGAGTTTGGAACAAATACTAAGAACCAAGATGATGTTAGGCCTAGCATGACTATGATGAGGAATTATTTCATTTTTCAAATATAAGTAGTTTTGGGGTGCCTGGGTGGCTCAGTTGGTTAGGCGACTGCCTTCGACTCGGGTCATGATCCCAGGGTCCTGGGATCAAGCCCCATGTCGGGTTTCTTACTTGGCGGGGAGCCTGCTTCTCTCTCTCCCTCTGCCCACTACTCCGCCAGCTTGTGCTCTCTCTGTCAAGTAACTGAATAAAATTTTTTTAAAAATTTAAAAAATATATAAGCAGTTTTTTTTTTTTTTCATAATAATGATTGCCACAGAACACAGGAGCACTACTATTTTCTATTTTTACCACTTACGGTGATTCCCGCCCCCACCAACTGCCTTTCCAGACATATATCAGTCAATATATCAGTCAATCAGTCTTCTTTGTTCTCTGGGAATCAACTAATTCGAAGCACTAAAGTTAAATCTAACACACTTAAATCTTCTAGAAATAATTACTAAATTTACATTATATACCAATAACTTGAACTTCAAAAGATCTACAACTAGTAGAAATTTTGTAAAAGCATTTTAAATATGATTTTTTTTTTTTTTTTACTCTTGGACTTTTCCAGAATACTTATTTCAACAAACTACCCTAGAGCTATTGCTCAGGACAAACACAGCTCTTCAATTTCACAACAGTATTAACTGGTCAGAGAAAAAAACATATTATATGGGTCAATCATCTCTTACTCAAACATATTAAGGGTTTCCTAGGCGGTATGATTCCAATTTGGTAGCAATGATTTTTAATCTCTTTCTCTTAATTATAGAAGTTTTAGCTTTACACGTACAAGACCCTTTAGTTCAGCTCAGTCAGACCCTTCATAATACATTTCAAGAAGGGCCCAGATTCCTTGTCTGCGACTCAGTTCTACTAGTCTTCATTTCATTTTCTTCTTTATTTCTGCCTAATAAAATTCAAGTAGCTAGGGTGCCTGGGTGGTTCAGTTGCTTAAGCATCTGTTGTGGGCTAAGGTCATGATCCCAGGGTCCTGGGCCTGGGATGGAGCCTCGCATCAGGCTCCCTGCACACGGGGAGTCTGCTTCTCCCCCAACTCATGCTCTCTCTCTCTCTCTCAAATAAACAAAATCTTAAAAAAAAAAAAATATATATATATATATATATATATAAAGGGGCATCTGGGTGGTTCAGTCAGTTAAGTCTCTGCCTTTGGCTCAGGTCATGATCTCAGAGTGCTGGGATTGAGCCCCACATCAGGCTCCCTGCTCAGCAGGGAGTCTGCTTCTCCTTCTCCTTCTGCCCCTCTCCCTTGCTCCTGTGCTCTTTCTCTCTCTCTCAAGTAAATTAAAAAACAAAACAAAACAAAACAAAACCAAGTAGCCAATGCATATCTTTGGATCTTTGGTTCTAGTTACTCTCTCCTTTCTCATTGCCTCTGTCAATTAATTTCTATTTTTACTCAATTCCACACAATTTTTCAGGCAACAGGGGTGTGGTGGTGTATCTTTAACAATGGGCTGTCTGGGGAGAAAAAGCCCAAATTTGGAGCTCCAGAACACCACCAATCCCAGGATATTTAAAAAACCTATACATTATATCAGTATGTTGTGGCATGGTCAGGCACAGAGGGCCTGGGTCACCTGAGGAGCACGGGGGTCTGGGCATGGATGAGCCCAGAGAGGACACGTATGGATGGAAGAGGAGGAAGAAATCTGCCATGTCACTGTAGACAAGCAGGTGTCAGTGGGTCCTATGCAAAATAACTAGGATGACAGAGACTAGCTACAGGTGGTGGGTGGAATATGCTTATTTATCTTGGTTCCTTTCAATCCTTCCTGAAACCACTTTGTAAAGGAATTTCACAAAGCATAAAACTACAGTTGACCCTCATAATTTGCACATTCTGTATTTGTGAACTTGCTTATTCCTTAAACTTATTTCTCCTCCAAAATCAATACTCATGATGCTTTCACGGTCATTTGTGGGCATGCTCAAAGAGGTGAAAAACGGGGGATTCCTAACACTCACATTCCCAACCAAGGTTGAACAGGGTCACATCCTGTCTTCTTGCTTCAGCTCACACACTATAAACAAGCAGCCTTTTCATTGTCTATTTAAGTGCATGTTTTTGTATTTCTGTGCTTTTCATTGGTGATTTTGTTGTCTAAAACGCCCCCCAGGCACAGTGCAGAAGCACTGTTTAGAGTTTCTGAGCACAGGAAGGCTGCCATGCACCTTATGGAGAAAATGCATGTATTGGATACGCTTCACTCAGGCATACGTTCCAGTACTGTTGGTCGTGACTTTGATATTAACAAATCAATAATATGTTTTAAATAAGGTTTCTTGGGTGCCTAGGTGGCTCAGTGGGTTAAGCCGCTGCCTTCGGCTCAGGTCGTGGTCTCAGGGTCCTGGGATCGAGCCCCACATCGGGCTCTCTGCTCATCAGGGAGCCTGCTTCCTCCTCTCTCTCTGCCTGCCTCTCTGCCTGCTTGTGATCTCTCTCTGTCAAATAAATAAATAAAAATCTTTAAAAAAAATTTAAATAAGGTTTCTTTAAACAGAAGTACACGTAATATAAGGTTCTGTATTGCTGAATTGATGAGGCTCCCAGGGGCCTAACCCTCTATTTCCTTGGAACAGTGGTTCAGTGTTTATTAATTCAGTGTGTAAAGCAACTTCATAGAACACAAGTTTTGCAATTAATGAGAATTGACTGTATAATGACAAGAACAGAAGAGAAGATTAGAAGTCAATTTCAGAAGTTGCAAAGCAAACAAATGAGTGGATTTAGCAAGCAGAGAGACAGAATGAACCAACACTGTGGACAGGAGATCCAGAGAGTGCACATATAGCTCCAGACAGGTGGATCAGTATGTGGAAAATGTATGTAAAGAGACACTGGATCTCTCTTTACCTTCCCCAACCCAGCACCATCAAGTCTTCCCAACCTAGGAAGGAAACCAGATGTTTACCCTCTACAGTGGTTAATCCCAAATGGATTCTGGATTCTGGGCCACCAGTCAGAGGATCAGGGTGCCGTCCTGAAACTGGAGAGTTAAGGGAAGGCCACATGTTGAATGATAAAACCTTTGGCTCCTTTTCTCCCACTCAGCTCTGAGAACCCTTGAAGGATGTCCCTCTGGAGATACTACCTGGGCCAAAGGAAAATACCTGTGTATATATTGGACAGGGGAGGGATGGATCGCCAATGAAACAGCCCTCTCAGATCACCCTATAGTAAAGCCCACTGACCACATCATCCTTGTCCCTTAAAACACACACACACACACACACACACACACACACACACACACACTCACTCACATATCTTCTAATTGGCTTTGTTGTGCCTTACTCTTAAATATGAAGAGACAGCCAACAACAAATAGATACTTGAAGAGAGCATCTAACATAAAGGAAAGAGACATAGAAGGAGAAAAGAAAGAAAAGCAACTCAGAGGAAACAGAAAAACGCTGGAACATAAGCAAATTTCTAAAAAAATATCATGGGGACATGTATAGAGTTAACATGAATATAATATTCGTGGAACAAGAAAGTTTTAATATTCATGATATAATTAATGTTCATGGACTAGGAAGTTTAAAAAAAACAGAGCATAACAAAAAAAAACCTTTGGAAATTAAAAGCAGAAATTAAATTTCAATTAAAAAAATTGAAAGGTAAAAAAAAAAAATTGAAAGGTAAAGTTGAGAAAATCTCCCAGAAAACAGAGCTGTAATACTAAGAGTTAAAAAAACCAAAGAATGAGAAAATATGAGAGATAAAGTCAAATTATGAGGAGATAATTTTAGAATATTTAATATCCAAATTATAGCAGTTCCCAAAATATGACAAAGAAGCTGGAAGGGGGGGGGGGGGCGCCTGGGTGGCTCAGTGGGTTAAGCCGCTGCCTTCGGCTCAGGTCATGATCTCAGGGTCCTGGGATCAAGCCCCGCATCGGGCTCTCTGCTCAGCAGGGAGCCTGCTTCCTCCTCTCTCTCTGCCTGCCTCTCTGCCTACTTGTGATCTCTCTCTGTCAGATAAATAAATAAAATCTTTAAAAAAAAAAAAAAGAAGCTGGAAGAGAGGAAATTACCATTGATACTTTTATTTATTTATTTATTTATTTATTTAAAAGATTTATTTATTTATTTATTTGACAGAGAGAAATCATAAGTAGGCAGAGAGGCAGGCACAGAGAGAGGAGGAAGCAGGCTCCCTGCTGAGCAGAAAGCCTGACGTGGGGCTCGAACCCAGGACCTGGGATCATGACCTGAGCCGAAGGCAGCAGCTTAACCCACTGAGCCACCCAGGCACCCCATCATTGATACTTTTAATTTCCTAGAACTGAAGGATATCTGTTTCCATAGGAGAGGGTCCTTCATGGAACCAGCAAAATGGATTTAAAAAAAAATCTTACACCTATACTAAGACATATCAACATGAAATTTCAGAACATTGGGCAAAGAGGATTCCAAAAGCTTCCAGGAAAGAAAAAACAGAAACAACAACAGGTCTCATACAAGGGATTGGGAGTCATAATGGCACCCACTTTCTCAATAGCAATTCTGGGTACCAAAAGACACTGGGACAATCCCTTCAAAATCCCTAGAGAAAATAATGTCCAGCTTCAAATTCTATGCCCAAACTATCAATCAAATGCAAAGGCAGAATTAAGATGTTTCTTAAAACACTGGTCCATCGTGGACGCTTCTCAGGAAGCCACTAGAGGAGGGATCCACCACCAAGAGGCTGTTCACAAGGAAGACAGAAACATGGTATATGGGTTTGGCTACATAGAACCAGTGACCAAGTCAAAGTGGAATAAGCAAGACCGTTGATTCTTCTCTTATGTAACAAGAAATCTGAAAATTGATCTAACCAAAAAATGAGATTAGGAGAATGGGTAAATTGGAAGTTGGTGTGTATTTGGGGAGGGCACTGGATCCGCATATTCCCTGTTGAAAATCAATACATAATATCTACAATGGAGGTAAAATAGAAAAAATAGCAATATAACACAGATTCTAAATTATAGAGGCAAATGAGAAGAAACAGTTAAAACTGTTAGAAGTGTTAAACAGAAAAGAATTACAAGTAGGGAGGGATGGACAAAACAGTGCTGTTTTTCATTATGCATGTTGAATATCTGATTGTTTCTGGCACGATAACTTTGATCAAACGTGTGTGTATGTGAGCATGTGTCGTGGTGGTGGCGGTGGACGGGGAGGTGGAGGCCAAGCCAGGGATCTAGTGTCAGGGGAGTTGGCAGTGCTCCGAAGCCTGAGGCATCATTAAGTGAGTCTGTCGGCAGAAGGCGGAACCCCAGCCATTAGGCAGAAGCTCAAAGATAGAATTTCTCTCCCTAGAGGGAAAGAAGTGAAAGCTGGGCAGACCAGGTCCTCCAGAGACTGAGGGCTGGGAGGTTTCCAAGGCAGCGAGACAGGCACAGGAAACAATGTAACGTGGGGACTTGGGTCTCAGAACTGGGGCACCAGGTTGGAGCCTGTCTGGCCGCCAACGAGAGCAGATGTTGAGGCCAAGAGTACTTAGGGCTCACTTTTTATCTCCATCTTGCCTGAGCTCAGAATCGGTTTCAGGCTGAGCATGGGAGATGTGAGCAACAAAGGAAGCAAAACTGGAAATCTGCGTGGCCTGACAAACACTAAGTCAACACCAACTGTTAGAGCTAAGAGCCGCAGGCCATTGTCTTCCTTTAAAATGTCTGTTACTGGGGTGCCTGGGTGGCTCAGTGGGTTAAAGCCTCTGCCTTCAGCTCAGGTCATGATCTCAGGGTGCTGGGATTGAGCCCCACATGGGGCTCTCTGCTCTGCAGGGAGCCTGCTTCCTCCTCTCTCTCTGCCTACTTGTGATCTCTCTCCCTCTGTCAAATAAATAAATAAAATCTTTAAAATAAAATGTGTGTTACTCCCCAAGAGGTGGCCATACATAGCCCCCCACAAAACCTACTTCCAGGACTAGTTAAACTATGCCTCATCCATATAATGAACTAATATGCAGCCAATGAAACAAACATTGAAGTTTCCTGGAAAACCTTTTCTTTCTTGATACAGGAGCCCCATTTCCTACTTCCTCTTTAACTCCTCCTCATGCCTGCAACATGCTCCCTGGGAAAGGGCAGGGCATTGTACAATCCTGCAGCAACAAGCATTCTAAGGATGGCAAGCAGAAAGATGGATGGATGGATGGATGGATGGATGGATGGAAACTCAATGAAGGCATCATAGAGTTATCACTCCCCAAATTCCTGATGTCTGAAATAAAATAACTAAATAAAATAACTAAACACATTCCTAACTGTGTTGGGAATTCCCATCACATCCCAGTGTGATGGGAATAGATCTGACTGGAAACCACAAATTCCAGGCTTTTTTAATACTTCAGAAACTCAAAAATCACTCCTCTATAATCCACCAGGGGTGGAAAATGAGTTCAATATTCTCTCCTAGGGCTCCTGTCTGGAGTAATTACCTCTCCACAAACAAAATCCACAAAACTCGTCCTCAAATAAAACTGCCTCAGAAGACTCTGGAGAGCTCCAAGTGTGCACACTTAATCACACATTGCCTTATCACATCCTAATTGGCATTATTTTTCTGTCCCTATTGTGCAGATGGGAAAACTGAGGGGCACACATTCCCTAGGTCCAAACAATTCATTAGGATAATGAAAGACAAAACACACTTATCATCCCGAAAAGTTTGCTAAAAATAATTCTGAATATGTCACATAAAGGACATTTATAACCAGTTTAAGAATTCTTTACCAATTTAAATGAATTGCTCAGTTTGAAAAGGCTATAAGAAGTTTGTATCATTTCACTAAAATGCAATTAGAGCAATTAAAAACATTTCCCAAATGCTTATGTGGACCACCACTGATACAAGCTACTACTATTCAGGAGTTGGTTGGAGAGCTCCTACTGATTTCTCTACATGGAAGAAATATATTGTTGACATCTTGTAAGAAAATCAAGTAATTCAATTTAATGATCAGTATAGAAAACAAAACTCGGTCTGCCAAGCAGAATATTTTGCTGTGTTTGAGTTTCTTCTGGTCTAAATTTGCTAGCTTTGAACGCTGTTTTTAAATGAACGCACACAAATGGCATTTGATATGGCCTACTTTATTCATTAAAAGAAAGCGAACGGCATTATGGAGTCACTTTGAAAGGTAGTTTGGGCTTTTTTATTTAATTAATCCATTACACTTAACCTTCAGTATTTTACTCTCTGAAAGTCCTGCAACCATTATTAACACTCTACAAATATGTTTTGCATTATTGAATTTAAGAATTTAGTACCCCAATAAAATTCTCAGCAGGAATATTGTTATTAAATGAGTTCATTAAACCTAACCACACTAATTAACAGTCAAGTGTTGAGGAACACTTATATAGCACTGGGCCATATTCAATATTCATAACTCCTCTTCTAATTCTAGCAAATGAACATAAATGCTCTCAGGGGGAAAAAAAAAAAAAAAAAGCCCAGAATGTTACTGAAACCACATGTACTTCTGCGGAAATGAGCTCCTCCGAAATAAATGTCCGGGCTTGTCTCAAACTTGCTCCTCGTCACATCCTCTATCAGTAATTTTCAGATAAGTGCACAACTAGTTCTAGCTCCTCCTTCCCTTGTGCTTGTAACGACATGACTGGAAATCTTCTGCACTTTAGTTTCACAATTAATTACTGGTCTTAGTTGGCCACAACCCCCCATTTTCAGAGGGCTTCTACATACAAAAAATCTTTAGCCTCTAGTACAAGAGTGATCTTTTAACCATTAAAAAAAATAATAATAAAAAACCTGAATCCCAAGCAGAGGAATATCAACACATCTGAATGTGTAACTAATGGCTCCTTGGCCTTGGCTCCCATCCTGTGCAGTGCACACAGTGATATAGCACCAGACGCCCTCATTATAGGCTGAAGCCATGACGAATGTTACCTGCCGAAATCTCATGATGGAGTCCCATTCTGGGAACTGCCCTCTGCAAAAGGAGGCTACCCTCCCGAAAGTCACACCCCTTCCCCAGAGACAGCCAATATCTAATGACTGGTTGATAAGGGGGTACAAAATCCTGGCCCCTTTCTTCAACTCTTGGATGTGATGAAGGCCCATCTTAACTTTCAGAGCTTTCCATAAAATCAGCTGAGACACCTCTTGTCAAAGTGTCTCAGTTCAACTTCCCCATCTACCTAATCCTGCTTCCTGGGATTCCCTCACATGTGTTGACCCCAGAGTGCTCCCCAACAAGGCTTCTGCACCCAAATCCCCATCAGAGTCTGTTTCCTGGAAAACCGGACCTACAACATCCCTACCTAAAGAACCCAAACTCAAAAAAGGACTTAAGAGGAACTCTGCATAGTTCAGCTTTCTGTAAAGAAGTAAATTAATTCCAACCAAACTCAGTTGAACTTCCTAGATTAAGAGTTCAGTCCTTCATAGTCCAAAAGATATTAAATAAAATTTAGACTTCCCAGTAGAAGAGCTGTCTTTGAAGCCCCTAAGTTCACTTATCTTAACATAACAGATGGTATCCGGCTGAGTTGCTTCCCTGTTGAGCTAATAACCTAGACCTGTTAGGTAGCTCTGTTGGGTCAGAATTTACTGTATTTCTAATCACACTATACCTGAGAATCTCCCTGTCCAGCAGCTCTCTTTCACTAAAGCAAAGGGGAAAAAAAACCTTTATGTATACTTTTGGTGATGGAGGGTACTATGGACTGAATTGTGCCCTCCCCCATTCATATGTCAAAGCCCTAACTCCCAGTGTAATTGTATCTGGAAATAGGGTCTTTTGGAGGTAATCAAGATTAAAGGAGGTCTTAAGAGTGGAGCCTTAGTGCCATAGGCCTTCTAAGAAGAAAAGAAGAAAGAGACATTTCTTTCTCTGCCATATCAGGACACACCAAGAAGGTGGTCATCTGCAAACCAGGAAGGGAGCTCTCGCTAAGAACCAAATGGGCCAGCACCTTGATCTTGAACTTGGGGGCCTCCAGAAATGGGAGCCAGTAAATTTCCATCATTGAAGTTACTCAGTCTATGGTCTCTTGTTATGGTGAAGATCATACAAGGGGTAAGTAGTGCGTAATCTAAGCTGAGTACAGCACTGTGCTAGTCCTCTGAAGGGAACCACTTGTTTCCCCGTTTACTCTGCTTCTCTCCTTTCTCTCAACTGCCTTACTTCAGCTCCTTTTCTTCCTCCTCACTTACTGTCAGTGCCCTTAACTCCAGAATGCTGTACGTTTTTATTTTCTGGCCCTGGCTGGGCCAGCTGGTGGTGTTCTTTTCAGGATTTCAGAGACTGTGGAGCAGTGGCCTAAAACTTACTCAGAAATTCTGGGGAGCTCAATAGTAAGGAGCACTTAGAATTTAGAGATAAGGCAGCTTCTTATCTAAATTAGCAAATGTATTTATTTATTTATTTATTTTTTAAAAGATTTTATTTATTTATTTGACAGAGAGAGATCACAAGCAGGCAGAGAGGCAGGTAGAGAGAGAGGAGGAAGCAGGCTCCCTGCTGAGCAGAGAGCCCGATGCGGGGCTCGATCCCAGGACCCTGAGATCATGACCTGAGCCAAAGGCAGCGGCTTAACCCACTGAGCCACCCAGGCGCCCCGAAATTAGCAAATGTATTTAAAGAAATAAAATAAATTAGCAAACATATAAACAAATGGAGGAACAAAGAAACCAACATTATAAATGAGGTTAGCAACCTACAGAAGTAATAAATCCTGTGAGATAATCTTGTGGTTAGGGAAACATGAAAATCCAATCGAGGCCACATCCTTGAATACTCAGATATGAAATGCAGTCAGAGCAGAGCCTCTGTCTTTCATGAATTTTGTTAACATGAATGAACTCAGCCGAGCCAGGTCACCTCTGACAGAATGATAAAATCTAGTTTCAGACCAGAAGTTTCCATTAACAGATGGTCTGAGTAAGACTTTTCCTGTTGGATTGTTGGTCTCCCTTGATTATCTTAGGGAATAATATTGGGGTGAGCTGGGGCCATATCACATATTTTGACTATGTTCAGTTTATCTCTTAAATGCAAGTTTGGTTTAACATTCGAAAATTAATATGATCAGGGGCACCTGTCTGACTTTTGCTCAGATCGTGATCCCAGGGTCTTGGGATCAAGTCCCATATCTGGCTCCCTGCTCCGCAGAGAGCCTGCTTCTCTCTCTGCCTGCCTCTCTTTCTCTCTCTGTCTCTGACAAATAAATAAAAATCTAAAAAAAAAAAAAAAGAATGTGATGGGCTCTGGAGCATGACTGGGTTTTAAGCTCAACTCTGCCACTTACAGGGAGGCAAGTTACTAAAAATGACTTTTCCTCAATTTCCCATCTAGAAAAGATCTATTCTATAGGGTTATGAGAACAAAGCATGTTAATAAGTAGCACACCTAACATTATTGTTCTCATTTTATAGATGAAGAAATGGAGACTCATACAGTTTGAGTAACTTGCTGAAGATCATGCACCTAGTAACAATCCACAGAAATCAGAAGGTCATGCTTATAACAATTACATTTTATTGCTTCCTGTATTAGCTATCAATTTTTCCATTAAGTTGATGTTAGCATTTAAATAAGAATTATATGAGTAAAAAAGAAAAACTTTCCCATAATTTACTTGGCTATAGTATTGATTACAAGGAAAAGGATCACATTTAATGCAATCCCTATCAAAATAGCATATTTTACAGGGCTAAGCACAAATAATCCTAAAATTTGTATGGAACCACAAAAGACCCCATATAGTCAAAGCAATCTTGAAAAAGAAAAGCACAGCTGGAGGCATCACGATTCCAGACTTCAAGCTATATTGTATAGTCATCAAGACAGTATGGTACTGGCACAAAATCAGATAGATAGATCAATGGAACAGAATAGAAAACCCAGAAATGGACCCACAACAATAAGGTCAATTAATTTTCAACAAAGCAGGGAAGAATATCCAAAGGAAAAAAGACAGTCTCTTCAGCAAATGGTATTGGGAAAACTGGCCATCTACATGCAGAAGAATGAAACTGGACCACTTCCTTACACCACACACAAACAAATTCAAAATGGATGAAAGACCTCAATGTGAGACAGGAAACCATCAAAATCCTGGAGAAGAACACAGGCAGCAACCTCTATGACCTTAGCTGTAACAACTTCTTACTAGACACGTCTCCAGAGGCAAGGGAAACAAAGGCAAAAATGAACTATTGGGACTTCATCAAGATAAAAACCTTCTGCACAGTGAAGGAAACAATCAACAAAACCAAAAGACAACCTTGGGAATGGGAGTAGGTATTTGCAAATGACATATCTGATAAAGGGTTAATATCTAAAACACGTTAAGAACTTATCAAACTCAATACTCAAAAAATAATCCAGTTATGAAATGGGCAGGAGACATGAATAAACTTTTTTCCAAAGAAGACACCCAGATAGCTAACAGACACATGAAAAGAGGCTCAACATCAGTCATTATCAGGGAAATACAAATTAAAAATACAATGAGATACCACCTCACACCTGTCAGAATGGCTAAAGTTAACAACACTAGAGACAACAGATGTTGGCAAGGATGCAGAAAAAGGGCAACCTTCTTACATTGTGGGAATGCAAACTGGTGCAGCCACTCTAGAAAACAGTATGGAGGTTTCTCAAAAAGTTAAAATTGTTTGTGGGAATGCAAACTGGTGCAGCCACTCTAGAAAACAGTATGGAAGTTCCTCAAAAAGTTAAAAATAGAACTATCCTATGGCCCAGCAATTGTACTAGTAGATATTTACCCAAAGCATACAAAAATACTGATTCAAAGGGGTACATACCCCAATGTTTATAGCAGCATTATCAACAATAGCCAAATTATAGGAAGAGCCCAAATGTCCATCAACTGATGAATGGATAAAGAAGATGTGTATATATACGCAATGGAATATTATTTGGGCGGCAAAAAGAATGAAATCTTGCCATTTGCAACAGTGTGGATGGAGGTAGAGCGTATCACGCTGAGCAAAATAAGTCAGTCAAATGACTGTATGATTTCATTCATATGTGGAATTTAAGAAACAAAACAGATGAACACAGGGGAAAGAAAGAAAAAAAGAGGGAGGGAAGCAATCCATAAGAAACTCTTAACAACAGAACAAACAGTGTTGCTGGAGGGGCGGGGCACTGGCTAAACGAGTGATTGGTATTAAGGAGGGCACTTGTGGTGAGCACTGGGTGTTACATGCAAGTGATAAATCACTAAACTCTTCTCCTAAAACCAATATTACCCTATTTATTAATTAACTAGATTTTAAATTAAAAAACTTGAAGCAAGGAAAAAATAAATAATAAAAAAAAAAACTTGAAGCAAAACAAAACAAGAAGGATCCAAAATACAGAAGAGTTAGAAATGGAAATAAAATTTCCACATTCTCTTTTTCCAATATGAACAATAGAGGGTTTGAACAGGAGAGAGAGTAATGAGATAAGAAAATCAAAATTGAATAAACCAGAGGTTAAGTAGGCTTCTTTTTCTTCTTCTCTTCCCTCCCATTCTCTTTAGTTTCTATGTTCCTCCTGAGACTCCAAGATAATATTGAAAGAAGCATATACGGGGTAAGAGATTTCCAGCCCTTCTGACAGCTTAATGCTTTAAAAATATTTTTCAACCCTTCTTTAAAAGTTTATCTTTATTGCTGTCTACAGTAACAAACATCCAGTGTTATGTTTACCCTTAGGAATAAAACAGCTAAGACAATTTTGTTTTGGTCCCAATGCTGTTATCTTACAGAGGAAATAGGGAAAGACAAGCAGAAGCAAACACAAAAGAGAGTCAAGGACACCAGCTTCTTGCAAACTGGGCTTTCTCATCTGTGTGTCCCCTGGCTGCCCTCAGCACAGAGCCTCGCACAGCCCCGCACTGAATAAACACTGGCTGAACCCGAGGACTGGGGCCCAGGAGGGAGAGGGGAAAACCCATTCTCCATTATTACTCCTTTATCTTCTTTGTGTTCTGCGTCGTCCCGGAATAAAGACAGGGAGGTATGAGGTAGTCACGCAGAATGACAAATGATTACCTTAAGATTATGTGGGAACATTGCACCTAAAATCCTGAGCTGATGGGGTGATTGAATATGTGCATGTCACAAAAATCTGGGCAACAGATGATACACATACATACTCGCATGTGGACACAGACGCACACAACGCTTGGAGATAAAGCAGAAATAGTGCAGCCCTGGGAACATATCTGCTTTTGCTCAAAATTCCCTGAACCATACTTTGAAAATTAACTCCCCAAGACGCCTCCATCCCCTTTTTGGTCCTCCTTTGATTCTTTAGATGCTTTGACAACAAAGAGTTCCTTTATGTTCCAGGTAATAGAGCTATTCCAGAACCTTGACTGAGGAATTTTTTTTTATTATTATTTTTTTAAGTATTTTTAAAAAGACTTTATTTATTTGACAGAGAGAAATCAGAAGTAGGCAGAGAGGCAGGCAGAGAGAAAGGGGGAAGCAGGCTTCCATTGAGCGGAGAGCCCAATGTGGGGCTCGATCCCAAGACCCTGAGATCATGACCTGAGCTGAAGACAGAGGCTTAAACCACTGAGCCACCCAGGAGCCCCGGAATTTTATTATTGATCAGGTTGCTCTTGGGTGTAGAATGAATGGATAAATATAATCTCTAAATTTTAGTGGGGGGTGGGTGAGGGGCAAGAAGCCCGCCAACTTCTGCTGCTATTGTGCTGAATGTCTGCTCCTTCAGTTCCTTGTGGGATTCTCTTTGGAAACCATCCCATAGGCAGATGCAGTGTCCTAAAATCAACACTGAAGCTATCGGCCATCAGCAGTCTATAAATCCCAGTGACTGGGCAAGCAGAACTCTCAGATCTGGGCAGGAAGATCATCTTCCTACACGGAATGCATAAAGAGAGACCTGACTCTTAGTCTAAGGGCTTTGACCACTTATTTTGTGATCTTAAGCAAGAGATTTGTGCCTCTTGTCCCTCGGTTTTGTTATGTGCAAAAGAAAGGAAGGAAGGAAGGGAAAGAGGGAGGGAAGGAAGGAAGAAAGAAAAGTATTTTCATTAGAAAATGTTAAGGTCCTTTCTACGTCTAACACTTGGTGATTCTGTACCCGAAGAGACATATTCTCGGGGCCCAATCTGCCACACGGTAGGGCCCAAGATCTCAGTTAGGTTGAGAACACCAGGTATGGGGCAGATAAAGCTGGTTTTAAATCCCAGTGGCTCCTTCTTATTAGCAGTATGACTTTTGGAAAGTAACTTACATCCTTCTCTGAATATCATCTGTGAAATAGGGGTGCACTTCACGCAGTTATTGTGATGGTTAAATGTGGTTAACTCCTGGAAAATTGCCTCTTATTATCCTGGAATTGCATTATGTTATAATGGTCTAAAGCAGAGTCATTTGAGTATATAGGGTCCCAGCTATGTACAAAATGACATTTAGATATACCTTAGAATATTCTAGAAGGGACCATGTAAACAAGTAAGTTTCAAGTATCTATTGAGCATTTTCTCAACACTATTAAGCACCATGGGGAAGCTGAAAAACTATGGTGTGGTCTCATCTTTCAAGAAATTTTTACATCTAGTGGGGGAATCCCTAGAATATATATGAATGCTCTATAATAATATGAAAACATTACACTTATGTAGATGGAGAAGTGCTAATTTTGGAATAAATTTCCTAAATCTTATAGGAAAGAAGACAGAAATCAAAGAGCTGGGTGTTGCCCAAGAAGGTGTAAGAGCTTCCTCATATGGAGGAAGAGGTTCCCCTGGCTGGGAGGCGAGCCATGGCAGGGTAGACATTCCACAATGCAGGGCCAAGATCTGAGCTAAGGAAACAATAAAAAAACCAGGTTGAAAGACATAAGGGATCAGATGGAAAAATGGGAACCAAAGTTCAGTTTGGAAAAGACATAAAGAGCGCAGGTTACTGATCAGTTAGGCAGACCAGAGCCAGGGGTTGGGGGAGCAAGGCTGGTGATGATTAACAGGCTCAGAGTAAGGTTTCAGTCCGGTCCCAGACTTGCCTATGAAGGCATGCTTAGTGGACTGAAAGTGGCTGAAAAGGGACAGATGGAGGCCTGTACGGAGGTGATGAGGCAGAAGCCTTGAAATAAGGGGAGGAGTAAGACAGGTTGATGTGGATAGATCACAGAGGAAAGAGAAACAGCATCTGAATAAGTCACAGAGAGGTACAGCTAATAAATATAGTAAAGAGCAAGCTTGTCGTTTATGAAACTTGCCCTGGGGAAGTAGTGGTGAATAACATGGCTGCTGCCCTTAGAAGGTCTCTCAGTGCCCTGGGCACCTCCCAACTGACAGGCCAAGGAAGCAAAATCCAATGGTCAGTCACAAATTTTCTGCCAGAGACCCCTACCATGGATGAAGGGTGCAGAAGCAAAACCTTAGGCCAGGGCCGCAGGTAATCATCCCAGTCAATCTCCTCGAGCCTCCGTATCCTCATTTGTAACGTAGGGCCAACACAGTATGTATCTCGTAGGATTACTGCAGGGAACCAGTGAGACAATGATGGACAGTGCTGAACAAAAGGCTAACACACAATCGGTGCCTAACTAGTGTTGGCTGTTGTTATTAACGGTCATTTTATTACCTCTGGGCCTTCACTGTTGATGCTGCCTTCACGCATCCCCTCATCTTCCCTCACCAGTTGCCATGACAGCCCCTGACTGGTCTGTCTCTCTCCAGTTGGGAATGTCTCCTTAATGGAGCCTCAGTGCTCTTTATTAAAGACGGATCTGGATATTTTACTCCCCGGTTTCATATTCCTAAATAGATCCCCACTGCCCTTTGGAACAAGTACAGATTCTTTTGGAATCTTGCGCCCTTCAGTGTCTGCTTCCTGCTATCCTCTTCTGAGTCTCTCAGATATTGTATTTTAACAACGTTCTCCACATCTCTCATCTCTGGGCCTTTGTATGTGCTGCCAACCCTGCCTAGATTGCCTTGTCCCCCCCTTATATGCCTGCCTCTGTCTTCATTTCAACTTTCCCTGGCTTCCCTCTTCGCCCCTTCCTCAGGCGTACTACAACACCTGATTTCATTTTCACCACACTCTGCAATGTGGTTGTTCCCTTACTTATCTGTCTCCCCAACAAAGAGTTTCCATGGCAAGTATCACATCTTATTTGTCCCTGGAGTCTCAGCGCACCGTGCTTTGTAGGTCTTCGATAGATGCTTGTTTAACAAAAAGAAGGAAAGAAGCAAGAAAGGAGGAAAGAAATGGAAGGAAAGAAAGAAAAAGAAAGTGGGGGAAGAAGCCTATCCTTTAAGAGAACTGTAAGAAACTCATTTCCTGTAAATTTTTCAGTAAATCAGCAAATGAAGACAGAGGAGGAACAAGAGGGAACAGGAAAGAGATAAGAGGAAGAAAGAAATAGGGGGTTATATCAGAAGTTTGACAGTGACATATAATGAGTCTGGTCGATCATGAAAGACACCACTGGTTTACTCATATTTGTGCTGGAATCACGGTGCGACAGGGACAAAAACTGTTCATGCTTAAGAGTCCACAACTTCTTCTCCTCCTCTCCACCTCCAACCCCCACAGATTATGCTAATGGGGCAGAGGAAGACCCACCAAAGACAGATGGAGAACTGGAAAAACACAAGTACTATTCACAGTGGAGAAGAGAGAGCAGAATAGAACAGGTGTTGGTAAACATTTTCTATAAAGAGACACAGGTAGTAAATATTTCATGTTCTGAGGTTCACATGTGGGCTCTGTCACAAATTCTTTATTTTTTGTAAATCTAAAAACCATTTTGAGCTTGAGGGCCACACAAAAATAGGTGATAGGACAAATTTGGCTGGCAAGCCATAGTTTGACCATCCCTGGAAAGCAGGGACAAAAAAACCAAGGAGAGCCTGAAGGCCTGGAAAGGGTTTCAGCGGAAAGGCACAAGCGAGAGATGAGAAGAGAGCTACAAGGGAAAAGGTAAAGAGATATTGGGATTTTTAAAACTACAGTTGTAGGTTGTGCATTGGATGTCCTTTGCTAGTCTTTAAGAGTGACTGGATGGAGTTTCTTTGAAGCAAGCAAGAAAGAAGCAAGACTGGGTTGTATGGACACCACATTTATTTGGGGTCTAATTGTAGAGTCCACATCCAGACCATACAGCCCTGAAGACAATGAAGGGAAGGGTGGGTAGCCATTGTCCTTGAGGACAATCAGGGAAGGATGGGGATTGCCCTCAGGCCAATGTCTGCTTTCGTTACTGAGACTCAAAGGCCATCTGTCTCCTTTTCTTATTGTTGCTACTGACTCTTGGCTCTGTTAGTTATGTTAACGGGAAAGGCTTCTATTGTTCATCAATTATTATACTTCTTTCAGGTTAGTGGCTCATTTCGAATTATAATTCTCTGTACTGAAGGCCTGGAATCAGTTTCTAGGACCATGACCCAATGACAACAACATTAAGAATGTAAAACGGGCTTTATGTTGTTTGATGTCACATATCCCCATAAAAACCCTATAAAGGAAGTGCTGCTGTGGGTGAGAGAACTGAGGTTCAAAGGATTTAAGTAACTTAGTCAAGGGTAGCGCCGTATGCTTCACCATAACACCATACAGTCTCTCAATCTTAAATCACTCGATCTCCCCAAATGATCACAAATAAATCTGCATCTCATATACAGCCCAGCCACTTCAGCTCTCTCTACCTCGGGACATGGTCCCTGGTCTGACTTTCCATCCCCACTTGCCAGTAAGGTTGGAGCAGCCTTCTTTGTCTGCGTCCTAAATCGGTTTCCAGGTACTGAGTCTGGGCAGTCTTGGGAACATGACACTCTTAAAATTTGTAGTTACTGGTCCAGTGCTCCCAGCGTCCACCTTTCCTCAGCTCTGATTAAACCTCTCTCCCCGAGGGTTTGCAGGTATCCGTGTACATTATGGTCCCACTTTGATTTTTCTACAGCTCAATTTACAGCCAGAAGAGGTCTTAGAAATATCTAGTCCAACCACCTCCTCTGACAGATGAGGAAGACCACATGTACAATATGAACACATTTTTACATTTTCTTAGAGTTGACTCATCCCCCAAGGACCTTTTTTTAAAGATATATCTTTCTTTCTTTTTTTTTTTTTTTTAAACTGGAGACACTATTAAAGTTGGCTAGAATTCAAATAAACACATCCTCCCCACATTCTCTCTCTCCAGATCGGCTTTCTCAGAGATGGAAGACGTTACCTCTGAGACTGTTCGACACACAGGGCCTCTGTGCTCGTGCCAAAAGTCCAGCAGTGCCTGGAACTGCCACGGGGCAGCCCACCGAGGAACAGCGTTCTGAGACAGAGGGCCAGCTGCCTCATTTTGGGGGAATCTCTGGAAGAAAGCCAGCAAATAGTTGTGGCTTTGTGGACCTTCTTCAGGAGTCCTATGGGGCTGGAATCTGGCCATTATTCGAGGAGAGAAGGCAGGGCCTGGAAAAGGGGAATAGAAGGAGGAAGGAGGAAAATGAAACCTATCTGGAAAACAATACACTTGAAATATGGAAGTCACCACTGCCACAAAGAAAATAAGGAGGACACTCTACATCTCACAAGACACAATGACATCCCATTTCTGTCATTTGCCTCCTCTCAGCTTCCAAAAGTTCCTAATTATGCCAGGATGGAGAGCCTTTGTTTGAGAGATGGAGCCCCCCTGGGGGGGTCGGGGACTGTTCTATCACTGAAGTCAGTGGGTCTTGCCTCCCTTTTCTTCTTGGTGAGTAACTTTTGAAGGAAGAGCTATGCATCTGGTAAGGACATGTAACTCGTGAAAATATCATGGTTCCAGGCACAACTGGCTTCACATCAGAAAAATCTTTCCAAGGTAAACATTTTGTTTAGATATTAATCTTAAGTAAAGCCAGACACAAGAATACCATCTTCATAACAAAGAAAGGCAGGGAAGTCCTCAAGTGAAAGGGAATTAATTACCCCCTTCCCCAGACTGACAGACCCTACTGACAAAGAATGACAGCCTTAGGTCCAGTGACCCCTGAGGTCTTTTATTTTTCAGATCTGATTTAGTGCCTTCAGCTATAATGCATACAGACTCCAGCTTTTAACAAAATTTTGCATTTTTAATGATAGTAGGAATAAATCCCTTGTTTTGGCATATTAAGGAATTCTTCATATTTTTCCCCTGGCATTACAAAATTGTCATCTTAAAAATATCAGTAGCATAAAGTCCTTAGGTTTCAATGCTCATAAGGGAAAGAGAAGGTATCTAAGAAGGAGGAGGCATGATCTTTAAAAAGTCTCCAATGCAACTACACAAATAAAGACATAACATTTGATTCTGACCTTGTCAATCTTTTTTTTTTTTAAGATTTTATTTATTTATTTGTCAGAGAGAGAGAGAGAGCACAAGCAGGCAGAGGCAGAGAGAGAAGCAGGCTCCCTACCAAGCAAGGAGCCCGATGCGGGACTCGATCCCAGGACACTGGGATCACGACCCGAGCAGAAGGCAGCGCCTTAACCAACTGAGACACCCACATGTCCCTGACCTTGTCAATCTTAATTTTTTTAAAAAAATTTATTTGACAGAGATCACAAGTAGGCAGAGAGACAGGAAGGAAAGCAGGCTCCCTGCTGAGCAGAGAGCCCGACACGGGGCTCGATCCCAGAATCCTGGGATCATGACCTGAGCTGAAAGCAGAGGCTTTAACCCACTGAGCCACCCAGGTGCCCCCCCTTGTCAATCTTATATCTGATTTTTTTCTCTCTAATAAAGAAGGCTTGCAAAATAGATTATATATGTGTGTGTGTATATGTATGTGTCACATATATATGGCATATAAGAGATAAAAGGTAACACTGTTTTCTGGTGCTAATTTACTATTTACTTTCAACCATTCATCAGTGCTGGCCCAGCCTCTAACAGTCACCGGGAAAATCCTACAGAGGGCCAGCTTGCCCACGTACTGGGACTAAAACAGCACAAATGTTTCATGAACTGATCAATTGTGTAAATACTCTCAGGTCAGGGAGGATACTTAACAAAAAGTCGATTTGATGTCTCTCAGCACCAGGGATTTAAGTGAGAGAAAAACAGCTAATTGTAGAAGCTAGAGAATAGTACCTATGAGGAAAGCTGAAAGAAACAAGTTACTTAGCCTGGAAAAGACACAGCTGAAGAATATTCTTTTTTTTCTTTTTAAATTTCATTTATTTATTTGACAGAGAGAGACACAGCGAGAGAGAGAACACAAGCAGAGGGAGTAGGAGAGGGAGAAGCAGGCCTCCCACCAAGCAGGGAGCCTGATGTGGGACTAGATCCCAGGACCCTGGGATCATGGCCCGAGCCGAAGGTAGACGCCTAATGACTGAGCCACCCAGGCGCCCCACAGCTGAAGAATATTCTAATAAAGGTCTTCCTACATAAGTTAAAAGCAGAGAAGGTGGCTGAGACCAGGAAGAAAGAATGAGAGTAAAATGAAACATATACATACATGTCTATATATACACACGCACACATAGATAGATAGATATAGATATATATAGTAATGTCGGGGATTCAAAACCCTAACTGGGAACTGAGAAAGAGCTGCTTCCTCCCTCCCTCCCCTCCTCCCTTCTTTCCACAGCAGGCACTGGGTTTGTACTGTCACCGAGATACCAGCTCTGGGTGTTGTCTCAGCAGAGGCCAGGCACCCACCTTTCCATGATGATTTCTGCAGACTTTTATCTAAAGACAGAGGGACAAATTGGGAGTTAGCGTATTTAAGATTCTTCTTTTTGAGGGAAGCAGGGCGGGGTAGAGTGAACCAGGAAAAGAGCAGTATTCAGAGTGGGAACAGTCATGGAGTAAGCTCTGAGGCCAAACTGCCCCTGGGTTACAGGTGCTAAGCCCCAGGACAGGCTCCATGTGGATCTGGGAGATGGAGGAAGACAAAAACCAGCCACGTGCTTCCTTCTTTGGTTGCATTTGTCTAAACAGATCCCAGCAGGATCCACAAAGCGCAACAAATAAATGATGATACTAAAATACATGTATTCCCAGATTTGGAACTTTTTAAAATTTATACTCCTGCATGGGGGCAGCGGGAAAAGAACACCTTTGTTTGGATGGGGAGCCCTGGGTGGTCTCACAGGTAGGTGGAGAATATGCTGCATTTGGAGTATGATTTATTTTATTATAAAAAATTTTACTTTTTCCTTTATAAAAGGAACACATGCTCATTATGTACAATTTGAGGAATGCACTGCCAATATTTTAGTGAATTTGTTTAAGATAGGAGTTTATGAACATTAGAAGGGTCTCTCCCTGTATATACCCTCCCTCAAGTCCCCAGGAATGAAATTCTTTCATTGGACTCTTTCCTTGAGTTAGAGTAAAAGTTCAGAGTAAGAATCAAATATTGGGTTGGGAAGAAATAACACTAAATGTTACCTTGTTTTAAATACCCTACCTTGAATTAGTTTTTTAATTTAAGCCTGAGAAAAGCCTCTAGGACCCTGAGAGGCCTCAGAGGGGCTTAGGCTCCTGAAGGGTCTCTGGGAGGAAGGAAGGAGCTCCATGCTGCCGTGGGGTCAGCTGCAGGCCTGGCCTGCTGTGGACAGTTCTGGCAAATACAATGAACAGTCTTTGACGGACATGGTGTCCCAGACCCCACAGCATCTTGAACAGAGACCTGTGCAAACCGCGGGACATAAAGCACTCTGGCTAGCACCATTTGCTTATCAGACCCTTAGGGGACCAAGCACACTTTTGAAGCCACTTAACAGATGTTCTCACAGCATATGCTACATTAAGAAATGCTTGTAAGGTGGTTCAGAATTTCCACTACTCTCTCTAAAGATGATTTTGCAATTCTCTTCATAAGCATTTTGAAACACATTCACCTTAAACTGACGCTTCCATAGTACACGGGTACACATACGCCTGAGGAAATGGCCTCGAGAGGGAGCATTTCTGCAATGCACCATCAGCATCTTTGGGAAAGTCTATAGAACACAAATCCCTCAATAGGTTTACAAAGACATAACTTTCTATTCCAGAAAAGGGCAGTTAGTCTCTCTTCTTATTACCAAAATGTATTTTTTAAATTTAATTTCTTTTCAGGGTTCCAAAATTCATTGTTTATGCACCATACCCAGTGCTCCATGCAATACGTGCCCTCCTTAATACCCACCACCAGGCTCATCCAAGCCCTTCACCCCCGTCCCCTCCAAAACCCTCAACTTGTTTCTCAGAGTCCACAGTCTCTCATGGTTTGTCTCCCCCTCCGATTTCCCCCAACTCACTTCTCCGCTCCATCTCCCAATGTCCTCCATGTTATTCCTTATGCTCCAAAAATAAGTGAAACCAAATGATAATTGACTCTCTGCTTGACTTATTTCACTCAGCACAATCTCTTCGAGTCCCGTCCATGTTGATACAAAAGTTGGGTATTCATCCTTTCTGAAGGAGGCATAATATTCTATTGTATATATGGACCATATCTTCTTTATCCATTTGTCTGTTGAAGGGCATCTTGGCTCTTTCCAGTTTGGCGAATGTGGCCATTGCTGCTGTGAACATTGGGGTACAGATGGCCCTTCTTTTCCCTACATCTGTATCTTTGGGGTAAATACCCAGTAGTGCAATTGCAAGGTCATAGGGTAGCTCTATTTTTAATTTTCTGAGGAATCACCACACTGTTATCCAAAGTGGCTGCACCGACTTGCATTCCCACCAACAGTGTAAGAGGGTTCCCCTTTCTCCACATCCTCTCCAACACTTGTTTTTTACCGTCCTGTTGATTTTGGCCATTCTAACTGGTGTAAGATGTATCTCAATGTGGTTTTGATTTGAATCTCCCTGATGGCTAATGATGATGAACATTTTTCCAGGTGTCTGATAGCCATTTGTATGTCTTATCTGGAGCAGTGTCTGTTCATGTCTTCTGCTCATTTTTTGATGTGATTATCTGTTTTGTGTGTGTTGAGTTTGAGGAGTTCTTTACAGCCCTTTGATCCTCTCTGCCTTTTTTATTCTCAAGCGTCTTTCCTTTTCCACAATTGTACATTCCTCTTTCCTACCTATGACAGAGGCCAGCACATGCCACCACTGTTTGGCCCCTTTAAGTGGAATTCAGGAAGTTAAATAAGAATTCCTACCTGGTGGCATTCTTCTGACCCCACCTGATGCCCTTTCATCTCTTCCTCAAACCCCTGAAAGGAAACCAAACTGTCTGTGAAGGGCTTTGAGTGGGGTTGGGGGGTATGTTAGAGAGAGGTAATATGACTTTATTATACTTTATTACAATAACAAAGGCTAACACTTAGGAAGCAAACACTGCTCTCCATTCTAAATACTGCTCTCCATGCTTTACGTTTCTGTAAAGCTCCAACTTAAATAATACTTTTCCAGCTGCATACTTCATAGCAGAAAAGACACTGTGTTCCATGTCCAAACCCTGTCATTTATATGACCTGCATAAAGTAAGTTAGAGGAGAACCTCTTCCCAACTCTATATTTGCAAGTAAAGAAACACGTACAGATAAAAAAATAGATCTCAAAATGTTAAAAGAGAAAGGGCTATAGGTAGAGAAAAATAACAAGAAGGAAAATGTTTAAAATACCTTGACTGAGGTTGTATTTCTTTATATGTAGACCCTCTGTGGGGGCCTTCCTTCTCTCTGTACTATAACGAGAGGCCTTAAGGTAAAAACAAGAGATTCTTCATGGGAGATGAAAAAAGAGTAACAATTCAACAACTAACTTTTAAAATTCAATTTATAATTTGCCCAGAACAATTACTTATATTATCTTACCGGTCACCATGACAACCCTGGGAGGCAGGTATTGCTTATATAATGCCCATTTTACAGATTATGAAAATTGAGGCTTGTAACTGTCAGATCATTTGCTCAAGCTATGCACCAAGTATTTCGGGCATCTGCTGCTGTGTAACAAACTACCTCAAAATTTGGTGGCTTAAAAAAACAGTTTATAAGTATTCCTGATTTTGTAGATCAACCAGGATGGCTGGGCAGTTCTTCTGGTCCACAAAACATTAACTGGGAAGTTGGCTGAGGCTGGACCAATGAGATGGCCTCATTCTCCTGGTTAGCTGTCGGCAAAGCACCTCATTTCTCCTCCACTTGGCCTCTCAGCCTCCAAGACCTCACTTCTCATGGTCACTCCAGTAGGACGGCCCAGACTTTTCTTTACATGGCAGGACTTCCAGGAGGGCAAAAATGGAAACTGCCAGGTCTCTTAAGGGTAGGAGTGGAAGTCACACAGAATCACTACCACTGCTTTCTGTTGGTCAAAGCCAGCCACAGCCAGCCAGATTCAAGGGGAAGGGAATAGAGGCTGTTGATGGAGAAGTCTCATGCATGCACAGGAATGGGAAGAATTGTGGGCAGCTATATTTGCAGTCAACCTACCGGACTATGAGGAGCATAGGCAGGACCCAGAAAGATCAGTAGGAATGCCATTATGTTCAAGTCTAAGCTTATGGTTTCATCATAGACACAGACACGGGGGCAGGGGCAGGGCCGTAGCCCCCTACCTGCTCTCAGGGGGGAACTGGCATCATTGCAACTGTACCTTTATGTGTTATTTATTTACAAGACAGTGATGAAACGGGGCCCAGCATAACTGTTGGTTGATTTGACTGAATCTGCCTAATGCTACTATTCTCAGAAAGGACTTCAAGGGGTGCCTGGGTGGCTCAGTGGGTTAAGCCTCTGCCTTCAGCTCAGGTCATGATCCCAGGGTCCTGGGATCGAGCCCTGCATTGGACTCTGCTTGGCAGGGAGCCTGCTTCCCCCTCTCTCTCTGCGCCTGCCTCTCTGCCTACTTGTGATCTCCCTCTCTCTGTCAAATAAATCAAATCTTTAAAAAAAAAAAAAAGAAAGAAAGGACTTTAAGAGGAAGGTGTGAGGTGACAAACAAGTAGCTAAACAGTGGCTACTTGCTGCTGAATGGAAATGGCAGAGAACCACTTGGCAGCAGAACTCACGGGAAGAAGGCTGTCTAGGTGCTGACGCACAGCCTTATTGAGTTTTCCAGCTTGAAGGCAAATTTAGTGGTCATCCCATCAAACCCTCTCCTTTGACAGACACATTGTCACAGCTGAGATTCTTTTAGGCATGACACTCCTCCAGTGCCTAACTCACCTAAGACACCTGCTCGTCCCAGGCCCAGCTTGTACACGCACGTGTGCTCACAGATACACGCTCATACAGTTCTGTCATTAAAGATGCTATCGAGGGGCACCTGGTCGTTAGTGGCCGGCCTTCAGCTCAGGTCAAGATCCCAGGGTCCTGGGATCGAGCCCTGTGTTGGGCTCCCACTCCGCAGGAAGCCTACTTCTCCCTTTCCCTCTGCCTGATCCTCCTCCTGCTTGGGCTCAATCTCTCTCTCTCTCTCTTTCCCTGTCAACAAGTAAATAAAAATCTTTAAAAAATAAAAAAAATAAAGATGGTATCAAACTTTTAAGTAAGTGAAAATTAAAGTTGACACTTTTTCTGTTGGATTTTCGCAATTCTTTTGAAGTACCGGGAGCCACCCTGGAGTGACACCGTCTGCTGTCATGGCCCACGCACTTCCCAAGCTGTCACCAGGCGTGGCTGTGTTCTCCTGCCGCCTCAGCCCAGGACAGGCACCACGATGCCCGCTTTGGGTTCACACTCTCATAAAAAGTATTTTCCTCCTGTGTGAAAGCAGGCCTGATTTATAAGGGACTTCACAGCTGCCTTCCAGGTGTTTTATGTGTCTCCACAGTTCAAGTGGACGGGACAAGAAAGTCACAGAAGAAAAGATCTCTGGGGAGGGAGTGGTGCAGGGACTAATTTAAGAATTATTAAAGTAATAAATATAAAATGAATTTTTTTAAAGAACCCCCTCAAAATCTGTTCCTATTCCTCTTTATTTGAAAAGGATTGCTTTGTTTGCTTCTGTTTTCATATAATTCAGTAGATTTTGTAGCAGAATCCAGGGCCTGAAGCAGATGGCTGGTGGCAGTTTCCTTGATAAAGTGTCACTCTTCTAGTTAAATGTCAGTCATAATAAAACCCAAAGAAAGACTAATGGAATGAAACATTTTACATTATTTTAACTACATCAACTGACTTCAAAGGGAGAATCATCAACAAAAAATTACAAGAAGAACCTATAAATTCAAAAGATGCTCCTTCATCATCTTCACTAACTGGAAGTACTGAAATATGCTTTATGAGAAGGACAGACACGGTGTTACACAGAATATACTAAAAATGTGAATCTGGGAGCGGAAATACTATGCACAGGCACACACGGATTCCTACACTAAATGATACTGAGTAAATGGTAACTGACTGAAATGAACTACCTCTTGAGGGCGTACACATATACCCACTCAGTATTTCATGCCCCTTACTTCCCCCACTGTTTGCCTCCTGTCTCCACGCTGCCACAGCTCCCGTCCTACCCGACTTCTTGCAGGTCCCTCCCCAACCCCCCAAGCGCCCACCTCCCACCTGTAAAGCAATGCGATCTCACTCCCTCGTATTCTTTATCCTCTGCTTCGAAAAGCCTTCTTGGTGCCCAGCACTTGGCTCCACTGATGTCGCATGCCAACAGGCTCCAGGTCCCTCCGCGATGAGCCAGTCTGCAAGGCCATCTGTGCTCCCGCCTGGCTTTCCTCATCCGGCATGTCTGCCCTTCACTGAACCAGGGCTCCCCAAGGACATACATGGCATCTTTTATCCTGCCGTCCCACCACCACCACCACGCTCCACCCACACTTGGCACATGGTAAGAATTCAAAAAATATTATTTAGTGAATAAGGTCATCTATCAGGGGTCTGTTACAACCCACATAATTTATATGATAGGCACTTGCAGTAAATTTCCACATATAATCCTCAAGGCAGCCCTCTGCAGTGGAGAGTACAGATCCGAAGGCCGTTTTCCAAGTTTCTTAGGGTTAGATATTCTTTTTTTTTTTTTTCTAAAGATTTTATTTATTTATTCAACAGAGAGAGAGATCACAAGTAGGCAGAGAGGCAGGCAGAGAGAGAGAGGGGGAAGCAGGCTCCCCGCTGTGCAGAGAGCCCGATGTGGGGCTCGATCCCAGGACCCTGAGATCATGACCTGAGCCGAAGGCAGAGGCTTAACCCACTGAGCCACCCAGGCGCCCCATAGAATTAGAGAATAAGCCTCCAGGGGTTATGCACAGAGAGTGTCCCAGGCCCTAACCGGCAAGGGCCTGCGGTGGTTATCCACAGACAAACCCAAAGTGGCTGGCTTGTTTACTAAGATCTCACTCTCAGGGGCCTGTGCACAGGAATTGACCAGAGGAATCTTCAACTCACCTACATCATGAAAGGATGAAAGAAAGGGTGTTCACCTCAGCAAAGTAGAACTGACTTTGTGGGAAAGTTACTGATTAAAGATGGACCCTCATCCTGAAAACAAACCTCCCAAAGTTGTCAGATACCAGCCTCTCCCAGACAGCTTGTTCAAGAAGATTCGGGCAAGCCGAGAGGTCCAGGACCAGGGCTGAGGGGTGCGTGTGTACACGTGTGTATATGTGTGTATAAATGAAGATTCCAGAAAAAGACATCTTTTGAAAAAAAAATCAGAATATTGTGTTCCCACAATCTTATTTGACCAATGAACACTATTTTCTTCTCTGACTGGTGGGGAGAATTTTGAAACAGCTTTTAGAGCAGAAGAAGTATCTGGTCATCATGGGGTACCTCAGAAACCCGTGTTGCTGTGGACCGTTCAACTTTAGCCATTGCAAGACCATCACTAACCTGAAAGTCAAAAGGCAGACACGCTTCAAACACAACTCGAGGGCTCAGACATCTACTCCAAGAAGAGTCTCGGAATCACTACGGGAAAGAGACACACACACAAGTGCACGTACACCTCGGCTCAAATCTGTGGGTACAGATAAAGAAAACAGAACTGTGCATCCTAGGGCAGGGAACTGGGTTGTCCATGTGCTCTGTTCATGTGGTATTCAGGAAAGCCGAGAAAAAGGGAAAGTAACCAAATCTGGAGAAACTAAGCAGGTTATGTAAGCGTCCCTTGCATGAAAGCTGATGCAGTGTTTATACTTCAATGATTAAAAAAAAAAAAAAAGTTAAAGGGGCGGGCACCTGGGTCACTCAGTCGGTTGAGCAGTGAGCAGCCGACTCTTAGTTTTTGCTCAGGTCATGGTCTCAGGGTCCTGGGATCGAGCCCTGTGTAGGGCTCCATATTCAGCAGGGCGTTTGCTTCAGGATTATTTGCACCCCCAACCCCCATGCACACTCATGCATTTTCTCTCTTTCAAATAGATAAATAAATTTTAAAAAGCGAGGAAGAAAGAAAAAAAAAAAGAAACTTCCCAAGTGTCTGTAACTGAAGTTATTTCTAGTCTTTTATCATTGCTACAGGTGGATTTGGGGAATACCTTAAATGAAGGGAACCCTTTTTCCAATGGAAATTCTAGCAATCTGGAGGAAGGTAAGAGGGTGAAGACCGAGGCCTTGGACACATCCTCTGAGGCACCTTGTCAGTTGGTTACCCCAATGGAAGAACCACAGGAACTCTCTAGTTGGGTGTGCCCATTTTTTATTTAACTAATATTTGCATTGCTATCTCTTTCCCTGTGCATTTTCTCATCAGCGTTCTTTCCTCTTTTCCTCCTCTTTGCCCTGAAACACATAAGGCACATGCTGCATCAGTGGCTCACCACCAGCTGATGGGAGAACGAACTTCCAGCAATAAGGATAATGGCTTCACCTCATTAAAAGCTGCAGGAGAACTGTGGGAGCCTGCACACTGCTCCAGACGCCCCTAACAGCCTCATGCTCTACATCGTACGCAGTGTGCCCGCAGAGCTGCAAAAGACAGGAGCATTTTTAAACCCCTGCTTCTTCTTAATGCAGTCTGTCATGTCTATGAAGACAGAGCTTGCTGCTTTACATTTGGGGGCTGCTACTCCAAGGACGGCCTGCGGCCCTGCAGCATCTGCAACACCTGGGAGCCCGTGAGAAATGCCAAAGGGCACATGGGTGGCTCAGTGGGTGAAGTGGCCCACTCCTGATCTCAGCTCAGGTCTTGATCTCAGGGTCACGGTTTCAAGCTGTGCTCCATTCTGGGAGTGGAGGAAGGGAGGAAGGGAAGGGGAGAGAAATGCTGAATCTCAGATCCCACACCAGAACTGCAGAGTCAGAGTCTGCAGTTTAATAATATTCCCAAATGATTTCTATGCACACTGAAATTTAAGAAGTACTGGAACTTTACCACATTTATTCTATTTTAGAAACACAGTAATTACTGTAAGCCAAGCAATCCTAAAACTCACTCACTCTTTCAAATAGTAACTCAGTTCCCATTCTGAACAAGCCCATTTATAATAATAACCTGGATAGGTACTATTTTACCCTCATTGTACAGATCACGAAACCTATGGATGAAAGTGTTAAGTACTTGCCTAAGGTCTCAGAGCTTGTATATGATGGAGTGGAGATAAGAACTCCAGAATCCGGGGTAGGGGGGCACCTGGGTGGCTCAGTTGGTTAAGCAACTGTCTTTGGCTCAGGTCATGATCCTGGAGTCCTGGGATCAAGTCCCACATCGGGCTCCCGGCTTGGCGGAAGTCTGCTTCTCCCTCTGAGCTCTCCCTTCTCATGCTCTCTCAAATAAATAAATATTAAAAAAAAAAAAAAAAAGAAAAACTCCAGAATCCATTCTGTATGTCATGATTCTATACTGCCTGCCTCTTGGAGACATAAAAGAAATAATTAGAACAGATATTAAAGGCTGGACACTTCGCATCAGAAAAAAATACCCACAGGTGTAACAGCAACTATCCTGGAAGCTACAGATTACAGTAGAATCCCAGAGAGATCCTTTGCTCCAAAAGGATTCTTTTTCTTAATTTTTATTTATTTATTTATTTATTTTTTTAAAAGATTTTATTTATTTATTTGACAGACAGAGATCACAAGTAGGCAGAGAGGCAGGCAGAGGCGGAGGGGGAAGCGCGCTCCCCACTAAGCAGAGAGCCCGACGCGGGGCTTGATCCCAGGACTTTGGGATCATGACCTCAGCCGAAGGCAGAGGCTTTAACCCACTGAGCCACCCAAGTGCCCCTGGATTCTTTCATTTATTTTTTTTAATTTTAAGATTTTATTTATTTATTTGAAAGAGAGAGAATGAGAGCGTACAAGAAGGGGGAGGGTCAGAGGAAGAAGCAGACACCCTGGAGAGCAGGAAGCCCAACGCAGGACTCGATCCTGGGACTCCAAGATCATGACCTGAGCTTAAGGCAGTAGCTTAACCCACTGAGCCACACAGGCGTCCCCAAAAGGATTCTTAATTCAGCAAGGCTGCAAGAAGCAAAGCTTCTTTCCATCAGATGATCAGGCATCCAAGATAAGCAGGAGTGAGAGCTTACTAAATAGAGGGCATATAACTAAATAAACAAAAATGATTATACTTTGCTGATACATTGAAAAATGTTTTCCGTCATGAAAGTCAGTCTGCATAGTAAAGTAAAAAAGTTGAACCCACATGCATGGGAACCTTCCCCTGTTAATGTCCACACGGGCATTAGAAACTGAGAGATGTAAACAAGTTTTAAAAATGGGTACTTTTCGGGCGCCTGGATGGCTCAATGGGTTAAAGCCACTGCCTTCAGCTCAGGTCATGATCCCAGGGTCCTGGGATCAAGCCCCGCATGGGGCTCTCTGCTCAGTGGGGAGCCTGCTTCCTCCTCTCTCTCTGCCTGCCTCTCTGTCTACTTGTGATCTCTGTCTGTCAAATAAATAAATAAAATCTTTAAAAAAAAAATGGGTACTTTTCTTGTTGGACTTGTCCAAGTCAGGTCAAAATACTTTAAAACTAGTTGCAGACCCACCATAGAGCTGGGCGTCTGGCCTTCTGGAACTGTCCATATGGTGATGTGACTTCAGCTGACCCAGCCGTTCACCACTTTCTACTTTCGGGCCTTGCCTCCTTTGAAAACACCTCACGGCTCTGATCTCAAATTGGGGCACAGACTTGGGTTTTCCTGGCTGCCTCTTTCACAGTCTCCAGGACACTGTTCAGCAGAAACAGCAGGAAAAGCACCTCAGGCTGCACTCATTTCCCGAAGCCTCCGGAAAGTGGATATTACCGAAGTCAAAACAACACCTTTAATATATTTGGAAATACCACTAACAGTGTTGGATAGCTATTAGCATAGAATCTTTGCATTTACTCAACCCTGAGTCCAGGTGGTATGCACAAAGGATAAAGGGCAATTATATCAGATCTTCTCTAACAACTCTAGAAAAACCTAGAAACTTCTCAAAAAGGGCACTTTTTATGTTTATGGAAATAAATTGCTTATGCAAATAAAAATAAATGTACTGGTGTGCCAATTATGCAAAAAGGCACCTTTTGGTTTCATTCGAAGCAAAAGGGACTGCATTGATCCTTTCCATAAATATTTACTGAAGACCTACAATGCACCAGGTTACTGAGCTAGGACTGAGCATTCAGTGGTGAATAAAAACAGACACAGTCCCTGTTCTCATGGAGCTCGTGCTGAGCGGGCCAGAAAGACGTTAATCAAGAATTCCCACAAATAAACATATCATTACAAGCTGAAATAAGTGCTCTGAAGGCAAGGAGGATGAGAGGGCCAAGGAGGGCTGAGCGCACAAGCTCAGGACTAGCTGGACGTATCCAGCTGCGTGAGACTCAAAAAAAGGAATTGAGAGCAGAATGCATGGGAGAAACTGACATTCAAAGGCTAGAGGGGCGCTTGACGGGCTCAGTCAAGAGAACACGGGACTCTTGATCTCGATCTCCAGGTGGTGAATTTGAGCCCCATGCTGGGTGTAGAGATTACTTAAATAAATAAAACTTAAAAAAAAAAAAGACTAGAGTGTTTGGGGAGAGAGAAAGAGCTGAGGCAGGAGAGGAAGGAGGGGGTGGAACCATTCAGGGCCTTTGTTGGCCAAGTTGAGGTTTTTGCCTCACTTGGAGAGACTTAAGCAGGGGCTATATGAGAGATTGGCATTTCAAAAAGACCTCTAGGGATACAGTGTGGAGACTGGATTGGTGGAGGGCCTAAGGAAACACAAGAAGTCAGCCAGGAGTATTTCAGTACTCAAAGCTTAGAGAGAATTAGGGCGGGAGTAATAAAGATGGAAAATGATAGGACTTGGTGATGAAATGAATATGGGAGGTGATGAGGGTGTCAAGACTGATGCCACCAAGGTTTCTCCTGGTTTGTGTATGTGGGTGCACAGTGGTCACATTCACTGAGATGGCAAAACCAGAAGATTAGAATCTGAGGTGAGAGATCATGGGTCCAATATCGGACCTGTGGAGTTATCTGGTGGGAGATGATAGATAGGCACTTGAGTTCCTTTGTTATGCAGGTCTGAGGCTCCAACGAGAAGTCTGAGCTGGACATTTACTGGGGGAACCAATGGCATCTACAAAGACAAACGAAGCTGAAACAGGAGAGTGATACAAGATCTATATTTACATGGAAAGTCTATATGGTATAGTTTGTGGAAAAAGGAGATTACAAAAACAGCATGCATAGCAAAATCCCATTTACATAAACACATGAGTATGCTAGGATGCTTTGGCATATAAGTCAAAAAGAAATAACTCAAGCAGTCTTTAATAAAGAAATGTATTGGCTTTTACAGTAGGAAGTTTAGAGGCAGGGTGGGTTTCCATGGTTCTATCAGTATCATCAAGGCTCTAGCTTTCTCCATGCTGTTCTCTCCCTTCAATGTGTGGTCTTCATCCTAGTATTAATTTCCCTCTGGATCTGTGGGTGGCTGCCACGGACAAGGGAGGGCACTTGCATCCTCTTCAGGTCCATGTCCCTCTTGGAAGGGAAGGGGAGAAGGAGTTGCTTCCAGAAACTCTACCAGAAGAATGTGGAAAACTTGCCCAGAAATCTCCTGCAAACTTTTTCTAGAGACTCATTAGTCCAAGTTGCCTCAGACGCCCATTTCTAACCCAACTGTTGCTAAGAGGCTGGGATGACCTTAGATCAATCGGGCTTCCCCTTACATTTGGAAGTGGGACCCGGTACCATGGGGGTTTCTTGTAGGCAGAGGGGCAGCCTGCACTTCCGCTAGGGATCTCCTGGGAAGAAGAAAAGTGAGGATAGAGGGTGTGGGGGCAACTAATACTGGGCACTACATCCTATCTGTGTGTGCATCTCTTTGTGTGTTTACTATTTCAAATGGATGTTTATGAACTGTTTATATGGGCTCTATTTTAAGTTTACATGCTTATATTTTATTAGGGGTACAATCTCAGGGAAGCAAGAGTGAGAGGGAAATCTAAGTGAGGAAACAGTGGGGAGAACCAATATAAGGGAGTGCATAACCAACCTGGCCACAGCTTTGAAACCACTGGTTATTTGGTCTTACACGACATCTCCAGAGAGACCATAAGAAACGACTGCACTGGGAATAGTTTCTCAGGGAGAAGGAGGAGAACTTCTCAACTGGTTCCTCCCATCTCGTGTCTCTCACTGATTGCTGCCCCTCAGGGAGTGACCTCCACAACACCTCAGGTCTGTGTGTCTGACTCTTCAGACAGCCACAGAGGAAGCCAGGGCCTCTGGAGAGTGGTCTCCCCGTGTCATCAGTGCTGCACGCGGCTCACTGGTGCACGGGAGGGAGCAGGGAAGCAGGGAACGACCGATCACTAGAGCCACGTGGCTGAAGTAAAGAAAGAGGCCATGATCAAGGAGGGGAAGTGAGGCTCAGCGGCCAATCTGGGCCTGGTCCCTATTCCTTGCAACAAACTCAGCCCTGACTAGAACAATATCCTTCTATAAAGTCCAGCTGGTTGTTTTTTCTCTTTTCCCAGAACCTTCCTAAGCACATTGCACTTTTCCTTGTTTCTGGTCATGGGTGGACTTATTGCATAAGACCAAATATTACTTAAGGGCAGGAGTTACAACACACCCATCTCTATATTCCTCCACACATACAGTGGGCATTCAGTGAATGTCTAAAAATAAAAACCAGGGCACTTGGGTGGCTCAGCTGGTTAAATGTCTGCCTTTGGTTCAGGTTATGATTCCAGGGTGCTGGGATCAAGTCCCGCAGTTCGCTCCCTGCTCAGGGGGGAGCCTGCTTCTCCCTCTCCCTCTGCCCCCTGCTTGTGCTCTCTCTCTCTCTCTCTCTCTCTCATATTCTCTCTCTCTCAAGTAAATAAATAAAATCTTTGAAAAATTAAATTAAATTAAAATTAAAATCACTATTCTTAAATTCACTCTCCTATGATAGTTTTCAGAGGCTCTGAGTACTGAAGATTCACAAGGAACTCTAGAAAGTGACAAAGCACTGTGAATAGTAGCTCTTCCATCAAGAAAACCTGTATTTTATATCAGAATAGGGAGGAGGCTTTAACAAATTAGCTTACGAGATCAAAGACAATATCCTTTGCAATTTCCTCATCCCATGTTATTTCACAGATGGTAATTCTAGAATCATGAAAGCATACAGTTAAGACAGGTTAATATTGGCATAGGAGTTTTCCTCTATTTTAGGAACGAAAAAAATGAAAATCCCATCTTGCGAGTGTGGAAGCAGCAACGTAATTCTATTGTAACATAATAATAATCCATCAGTTCATTCATTCAGCACCGACTTAGCATCTATGTACATAGCATCCATGTACAAGAGATGGTATTGGGTGGTATGAGAGATAGAAAGGCATGGTTGTCACATTCACAAAGCTTATAATCTGGTAAGCAAACAGAGTTAAATTGAAATCACTAAAACGTAAGTTATGATTGGGCAAATTCCCTTATTTTTATTCTATCGTTACTTTAAAATGTTAGCTTACTGTGAATACTCAGTAACCACAGAGGAATAGACTCAGAAAAGTGGGCGATAAAAGCATTAACTTGAAAATCTTCCTTTTCTAAGCTTTTACATAGCTTGAGAGAGTCAAGATAGAACCATGGGGACAGCTATCCACCAACTTTTAGGACACAAACGTCAGAATAGTTTTTAAGTTCACTTCATCTCATAACCAGTACTTAGGAACAGACAAAAACCCGATCAAGAGTTCACTGTTTTTGAAAATACTACCTACTGGATGGTATTGAAGGTTCTCGGATGAGAACAGCTACTATTGTAGAGAAACTGTGGATTCATCGGGGTTAACTCATGAACAAACACCAAACGGTTGCCCAACAGAGACTAATATAAGCACCATGAGTAATCCAAAATCCTGAGCTGGGAACTAGAGTCTACAAAATGAAGGTATTTCAGTCCCAGAAAAGATGTTAAAATCATTTTACAGAAGAAGAAACAGATTGGAGAGACTGATGTAGCTTGCCTAATGTCACATGACCAGTTGGCAGCGGGGCCGTTGAATCCCCACCACACTGATATGTTACATTAGGTAAAGTGCACACAATATGCATTTTCAAATATAAATTCTGCCGCTCCTTTTGAACTGGACTAATCCTGAAAAATCTTTTTCTAAAAATTCTAAAGTGTTGGAAATTTCTATTACCCACTGAACACTTTTATCTATTTACTCAGTTTCTATCAAATGTTGGGCACTGTGGTTACAAAGACCAAAAAAAAGTGTAGTCTCTGCCTTAAGTATGTTAAGTATGGAAAGGCAGGAAATGGAAAGAGTAAAAATATGAAATGTGAGCAGGGCTGGCCTAGAAGTGTGTGTAAGGTCCCAAGGCATCAGGGAAGTCTCCAGAGAAAGAGCTGCATGAGAACACAGACTAGAGAAAAATAAGAAGGTGCTCATCAGGGAGACAATGGGGAGAGAAGGGCACTTACGGAAGGAGCTATATGTGCGAAGCATGATGCTTGGAACATCTGGGCAGGCATGCTGGACAGAGCCACGGTGCCAGATGGCCAAGGGCCTCAAATTAAATGCCTCTAGAAGGAGTCCGAACTTATCCGAAAGAAATGGACAACTGTTGAAGGACTTTAAGAAGAGCTTCCTGCTCAGTTATAGAAAAATGTTAGCGAAAAATGACTTTGACATCTATGTAGGGAGGCCTGGACAGGCAGAGTCTACAGGTTAGTGTAAGGACCTATTTAGAAACTGTCCCTGCTCCCCTTCCCCCAGGGGATTTACTTGGAAACAAGTCCAGGAAACCAGCTTCAGGTAACAAAGCCCAGATACAAAGGTGGGTCAGGCCAGGTGGAGACAGCCGATCAGTGGGGGGATGCATACTGTCTCCCTGGTTACCAAGGAGTATGGGGCCCGCCCTTTGGGTGCCAATCCCAATCAAGGTGTAATAGGCTGGTTCAAATGTCTACTAGGGTAAATTGTAACTCAATTGGTCACCTAGCATCACTGTGGAGTTTCCTGTGTGTGCTACAATCTCATTGGCCAACTGTGCGTGGCCAGGCCTGACCGCATGGCCTTTGCCCTTAAAAGCTAGTTTGTGAAACAGAGAAGGGTCGCCCTCTCTTGTAAGAGGTGTGTCCCCGAATGTTCGGTTAGATTCTTGATGCTTGGCGTGAAATAAAGCTTTGCTTGACCTTCGCTTTGTATCAGTCTGGCTCCTTTAATCACGGACCCATTATTGGGGCATAACAGTTAGGACACTAGGACAATAACTGTGATTAGAAATGAAGGACCTTAGGGAACCAAGAAGGTAGAGGAGGATGAGCAGCACTGATTTCACTCTGCTTGTAACAAATGTAAAACTGCCATCACACTTTTTAGAGGAATTACTTCCCCAACAATATCCTCACATTGATTTTCATCCTGTTTATCATGAAATAAACTTAGGTTAAGACGCTTAGTAGATATGGGGCACCTGGGTGGCTCAGTGGGTTAAGCCTCTGCCTTCGGCTCAGGTCATGATCCCAGGGTCCTGGGATAGGGGAGCCCCGCATCAGGCTCTCTGCTCAGCAGGGAGTCTGCTCCCCACCCTCCCACCCCCCACCCCCCACCCCCACCTGCCTGCCTCTGCCTACTTGCGATCTCTGTCTGTCAAATAAATAAATAAAATCTTAAAAAAAAAAAGACTCCATAGTACATAAATTTGTCATGGTCTTACTCACACCCTTACTCAAATGTAGGCTTGTTATTTCCCCTAAAGAAGTTCTCAATTTTTGTAAATAAGTGAAATACACTGACATTTAAAGGAAATGCAGCCACATTTTTATACAAATGCTGCCCTTCACCCCATCTATTTTCTGAACTCCTTCATCTGTACCACAAATTTGCATATACTGATGTTTTAAACAATAGATAACAGGTGTAACACAACTGCACTTGCCATTACGTTAAATAGATGCCCAATTAACAGCAACATCAAGTCTAAAATAAAATGCATCTTAAGTATCTTTTACATCTACATTAGTAGTTGTGAATGTTAAAAATAATGATAATAATAATAATAATAAACACAAAGCACATCTATCTAGAATTTTCCAAGCACAAGTATTACAACTAAATATTCAACTGAGGGCTACACTTAAACTCAGCTAACATCTGTCCCGTCAGATAGATACACGTAATGCTTATCGGTCAATCTAGAAATGTGTTCGTTTACATTCTCACTCCTTTAGGAACCCAAATGTTTGAAAAATGAGTAAGTCCAGGAGTCCTTAACCCAGGCCGGCTGACCCAACTTTTTTTCTCCCATCGGGTAGTCAGTAATAATCAATGACATGAATTTAGGAATTACTCATTTACATATTTAAACTGACATTTTGAAATGACAATGAGAAGCTGACAATTAACTGTTCTCTAAGGAAATGCCCTTTCTCTCCATATGGTTTCTACTCTGGGACTAACACTTAAAGAGATTTTCAATTTGCGGAACAACAGAGAGTCTCCCCAGCTGAGACTCCCATGGAACATCATTTAGAATGCAAATGCCTCACCTTCTGTACCGAGTATTTAAATGCCATTCCCACTTATGCTAAGAAACCAGTTATAAAATGAAAATTCACCCTCACCATAGACCTTGGGTAAATTAAACAGTAAAGAAATGTAAGGCTTTGGGGAAAATACATTTTCTTGTGTTAGCTTGGCAGCATGTATGATGGAAAAGGCCCTCAAGTAGGGCCACAGATTCATCCTTCCCCCAGAGGCTTTGTAATCATGGTTCCTTGTCTTGAAATAGAGATACTAATTCCTGTTGCAAGGATGACATGAGATAATGTGTGGACTAATTGATTATAAACTATAAAGGCTTCCATAAACGCATGCCATTATTTAGACATTTACTAATACTAATATACTGACTCAAAATAAAAGGACTGTAAAATAAAAATGTGGGCTAGGGGAAAAAATAAAAAATACCCTGAAAAAATAAAGTTACTAAAAATGCATGTGAACAAATTGATCTGTATATTCAACACAATCCCTATCAAAAAATCCCAGCTACTTGGGTCAAAGAAATTGACAAGCTCATCCTAAAATTTGTATGGGAACTCAAGGAACTAAGAAGAGCCAAACAATCTTGAAAAAGAGAAGAACCAGGTGGAAGGATTCACATTTGCTAATTTCAAGACCTACGACAAAGCAACAGTAATCAAGACAGTGTAGTTAGTACTGATACAAAAAAAGGCATATATATCAATGGAAAAGAAATGAAAGTCCAAAAATATACCCTTACATTTATGGTCAATGGATTTTTTTACAAAGTTGCCATGAAAATGGGAAAAGAATAGTTTTTTCAACAAATGGTGCTAGGACAACTGGATATCCACGTGCAAAAGAAAGAATCTAGACCCTTTCTGCACACCACACACAAATATTAACTCGAAATGGAACATAGACCTAAATGTAGGAACTAAAACTATAAAACTCTTAGAAGAAAACATAGGTGACCTTGGGTTAGACAAAGCCTCCTTGGGTATGTCACAAAACACAAGCAACAAAAGGTCTCATAATATATGATTCCATTTGCATGAAATGTCCTTAGTAGGCAAATCTATGGAAGCAGAAAGTAAATTAGTCATTGCTTAAGGCTGGAAAGTTTGGGGAAAGATGGAAGAGTACTGCTAAAGGGTAAAGGACCTCTTACTGAGGTGATAAAAATGTTCTAAAATTGATTATGATGGTTGTTGCAAAACTGTGAATATACCAAAAACAAAAAACAAAACAATGAAGAAAACCCACACATTGAATTGTACCGTTTCTTTCTTTTCCTTCCTTCCTTCATTCCTTCCTTCCTTGCTTCCTTCCTTCCTTCCTTTCTTTTTTTCTTTTCTTTCTCTTTCTTTCTTTCTTTCTTTCTTTCTTTCTTTCTTTCTTTCTTTCTTTCTTTCTTT
>NW_019154103.1:35303189-35307763 GCF_002288905.1 Enhydra lutris kenyoni
TTCTTTCTTTCTATCCTTCTTTAAGTAGGCTCCGCACCCAGCCTGGACCCCAGCACAGGGCTTGAATTCACAACCCTGAGATCAAGACCCAAACTGAGATCAAGAGTCGGATGCATAACACCCTGAGCCATTCACATGCCCCAAATCGCACACTTTAAATGGGCAGACTGTATAGTATGCAAGTTATATCTCAATAAAGCTGTTAGAAAATATCTGAAAGGAACACATGTGAAAAGCAGCACTGATAGTGGTCAAGACATTCATTTGAGAACCGAAGACATCAGTTGATATTCGGCTCTTACTAACCATGGATCTTGAGCAAATAAGAGTATCTCTGAGCCTGTTTTTCTCCTCTTAAATTGCATGTAATAATAATTCTCTTTTCAAAGAGGCTATTGTGAGTAGTAACTGAGGTCATGTATATAAGATGTTGGTTTAGGGTACAGGCTAACACACAGTAAGCACTCAGAATTTTAGCTGGTTTTTCCTTAAGATTTTATTTATTTATTTATTTATTTGAGAGAGAGAGAGAGAGAGAGTGTGTGTGCACACATAAGCAGGGACGGGCAGAGGGGGAGGAAGAGGGAGAAGGAATCTGAAGCAGACTCCACACTGAGAGGAGGATCCTGGCTCAGGGTTCAAACCACTAGATCACGACCTGACCCAAAACCAAAAGTCAGATGCTCAAATGATTGAGCTACCCCAGGTGCCCGAATAATGTTAGTTTAAAAAAAAAAAAAAAAGATATGTGGGCTGAGGCTGTAGGTAGTAGCTTGAAGATAGTAAGATATTGCTGTAAATGTTATTATAAAATTATTTATATGTAAACTTAATTAAACAGTGTTTCCAAATAGGGAGGCTCACTTGAAGACACAGAAAAAGAAAAATCAAGACTCCACCTGAGGTCTTTAGATAATCACAGACTAGATTTACTTTCCTACCTAAAAACAAAACAAAACAAAAAAAAACCCAAAAAACTAGAAATCCAGACAAAACATAAGAAATAATAATTTCCAGACATTATATAACAGGCAGCACAAGACTAAAACCCCTGTGTAAAGGTAAACCAGAAAGAAGAGCCTACAATTATACCAACTTACTGCCTAGAGACAGTTTACACACTGCAGAACAGGAGAGGGAATCCAACATAACCCAGTGGTCCTGCTGATCTGAGAAAGAGAATAAAGTTCAGCAAATTCAAGGTGGATAGAATTTGTGGTGCAGAGAGGAGGGAATGCCTCATAAAGAGAGAGCTCCAGAGATCTGCAGAGGCTAAATTAACCTTAGGCTGAAGGTTATTCTGATCCTGCCTAACAAAGCTCAAAGACAAGTTCCCAAAAGATCCAGAGACAAGTACATGCCAGAACTAAGTAAAGGAATACAACAAAAACCAGAACTCAATGAATTATAACGTCCTTCCTTCTATCAAAAATTATCAGGCATGCAAAGAAAGAGAACTATGTTCCATATTCAGTAGAAAAATTAATCAATAGAAACAGACCGAGAAATGACAGAAATGATGTAATTAGCAGACAAGGAAGTCAAAAGTAGCTACTATAAATATGCTCCATATATTCAAAAGGACTAAAAATATAATGAAATATGAATGAGATTAATAGCAGCCTAGACACTGAAGAAAAGACCAGAAAATTTGAAGATATAGCAATAGACCCTCTTCAAATGGAAACACAGAAAGAAAAAAGATGGGGAAAAAGTTAACAGAGCCTCAACAAGTGGGCAAATATCAAGCAATCTAATACATGCATAATTAGAGTACCGAAAAGACATTAGAGAAGGAACAGAAAAGATGTTTGAAAAGAATAATGGCTGGTTAATTTCCAAACTTGATGAAAACTAAATCTACAGACTCAAGAATTTCAACAAACTCCAAGCAGGAGAAAGCACAGATGAGTGTTTTATCATCTTACGTTATAGGTAAGGAAACTAAGACAGAAGCAGGTACTGGTACCAAGTCACATGACTACTTAGTAGCAGAGCCGAGGTGAACCCAGCTTTCCTGACTCAAATCCAGTGCCCTGTCCACTATGTTGCAGAGAAATAACATGACATGACTTACTCTTTAATAGGTCACCTGGCTGTAGTATGCATAATCTGAGTGTGTGGAGAGAGTGGAGGGGGCCAGACAGAAGGAGGAGCCAGTTGTACTAATCTCAGCGTGAGACGGGTGATGGTTTGGACCTAAAGTAGGAAGGTGATGAGAAACTGTCAGATAGAAGCTATATTTTAAAGCAGAATTGGTGGGTTTGCTGATGGACTGAATGTACTATTAGAAAAGAGAAGAATGCAGGTTGACTCTATTTTTTGACTTGAGCCTCTACTCTAGCAAGGGAAGGCCATTTACTCCAATGGAGAAAACTGAGGGAAGAAGAGTTGGGGAGAGCAGTCAGGAATTTTTTTTTGCACATTGTAAGTTTGAACTACTTTCAGACATGCAAGTCAAATATGTAGTTACTGCACATACCTGTCTTAAATTCAAGGGAGACGTTGCAGTCAGTGATGTGGAAGGATCATAAATGCGGTAGACAAGTGACTCAAGTTTGGGAAGCGCTATGCTAGATGATTCTTAAGAGTCTTTACATATGAAGAATGTGTGATCCAATTAAGGAAATACTATATATCAGAATGGGCTCTTCTGGATGATTAGCTACCAAATTTGTCCCATTCAAAATTCTCTCCCTCATATTAGTTATAATGGATTTCCTTTTTTCCCCTCAATTAGGTTCCATTTGTGCTTTTCTGGGTGACATTATGATTTGATTATAGCTTTGAGGCTTTCAGTATTATTAAGTTTCTTGAAAGTTTGGTTTGGTTGTGCTATTCTTTGAATATCACCAGGGGCTTTCCTTTAAAAATTGTGTTCCAGGGGCGCCTGGGTGGCTCAGTGGGTTAAGCCTCTGCCTTCGGCTCAGGTCATGATCTCTGGGAGTGAGCCCTGCATCAGGCTCTCTGCTCAGCAGGGAGCCTGCTTCACCGCCTGGGCACCGCCCCCACCCCCAACCGCCGCCCCGGCCTGCCTCTCTGCCCACTCGTGATCTCTGTCTGTCAAATAAATAAAATCTTTAAAAAAAAATGATGTTCCAGACTTATTACCTCTAAGTATAATCCTTATGTTCTGGGAATCTACCTGGGCATGAGACAAGGAATCTAGAAGTCCTAGTCTTTCTACTCCATTTACCTTTTGTTCAAGTGCCTCCTGTAACTTCTAAAGCCAAATGAGTCTTCTCTCTAGCTTCCCTGAGCCGATTTCTGCTAACTGTCCAGGGGAGGAATAATAGAGTCTGTTTACTATGTAACTCTGTAATTCTTTAATTAAACACTACAGTACTCTCCATCTGACCTGAAAACCTCTTGTAGTTGCTTTCCTTGTGCAAAGATGATGAAGAAAATGTTTGCAAAGCAATTCTTGTTCATACGTTTCACTAATAATTCCAGTTCAGATTCATTCTTTAATAATACAGTACATGGAACCATGAAGGTGTTTACCCTAGCATTACATAAAATACTGTATTTCGAACTTCTAAGATGCATAGTGAATTAATACTGTGAAATCTAAATGATACTTATAATTCTCTTGGCCCGGCACTGACATAGTTACCACTGCATGTGCAACATGAATCACATTGTTATTCCTGGTAACATGACTAGATAACTCTCAATGCTTCCTTAGGAATACAAGTTCTGGCTATTGTCTGAGAATCTTCCACTGACATGATCTGGTAAGACCAGAAATACCAACCTCAGTGATTACAGAGAGATGTCAGCATCTTAAATGAGCCTACAGGAAAGAGTGGAGCCTTCTTTAAAGAAATGCTGCATCTCTGAATATTTTGATGCCATTGAGGCTGATACTGGGTGCTGAGACCCAACATCAATACTCTGAACCAAAAAGTGATTTGCCTGTTTTCTGATGGCCTGTTTTCCTTTCTTATCTATCACAACAGTAAAATATGATAAAATCTATGAGAAAAGAAGTTTAAGGCAGAACTTTCAACAAAAATAAAATAAAAAATCTATTCAATGATATGTATCTTATCATAGTGTGATCGGTACAGAAAATAATGGTGTGTCCCAATTTATAGCATCTTAGATTTAATAAAATTCCAAAGCCAGTAATTGGAAACAATCTAAGTGTCCAACAATAGAAGAAGACTTAAGGAAATTAAATAAATAATGGAACATTATAATTACAAGTCACATTTTCCAATCTTCTTTATTTTGGTGACAGCTTTATTGAGATATAATCTACATGTCATAAATTCACCCAAGTGATGTATGTGACCCAATGGCTTTTAGTATATTCATAGAGTTGTGCAACTATCACTATAATCAACTTTAGAAGATTTTCATCATTTCAAAAAGAAATCCTGGGGGCGCCTGGGTGGCTCAGTGGGTTAAGCCGCTGCCTTTGGCTTGGGTCATGATCTCAGGGTCCTGGGATCGAGCCCCGCGTCGGGCTCTTTGCTCAGTGGGGAGCCTGCTTCCTCCTCTCTCTCTGCCTGCCTCTCTGTCTACTTGTGATCTCTGTCTGTCAAATAAATAAATAAAATCTTTAT
>NW_019154103.1:35307863-35754759 GCF_002288905.1 Enhydra lutris kenyoni
CTGTCTGTCAAATAAATAAATAAAATCTTTAAAAAAAAAAAAAGAAATCTTGGACACTTCAGCTATCATCCTTCAATCCCCCCAATTTCCCCAGCCCTAAAGCAACCACTAATCTACTTACTGTCTCTATAAATTTGTATATTCTGGACATTTCAAATAAATAGAATCATATAATATGCAGTCTCTTGTGACTGGACTTTTTTACTTAGCATAGTGCTTTCAAGGCTCATCTGTGTTGTAGCATGTTTCAGAGTAGTTCATTCCTTTTTCTGACTGAATAATATTCTGTTGCATAGGCTATACCATATCTTGTCTATTTATTCATCAGATGATAGGCATTCAGGTTGATTACATCTTTGACTATTATGAATAAAGCTGCTGTGAACATCCATGTACAAGTCTGTGTGAGGATATATGTCTTCAGTTCTCTTGCATATATACCTAGAGGAGAGTTGCTGGTATATATGTTAATTCTATGTTTAAGTTAATGAGGATCTACTAGACTCTTTTCTAAAGTGGCTGCACCTTTTTACATTCCTACCAGTAGTTATGAGGATTCTGGTTTCTCCACATCCTTGCTAACACTTGTTATTATCTGACTTTGATTATGGCCATCCTACTGGATATCTGGTAGTGTCTCACTAGAGTTTTGATTTGTATTCCTTGAGTGGCTAATGATGATGAGCACCTTTTTATTGTTTATTGGCCATCTGTATGTCTTCTTTGAAGAAAAGTCTGTTCAGATCCTTTGTCCATTTTTAATTGGTTTATCTTTTTATTATTGAGATGTAAGAGTTCCTTATATAATCCAGATGCAAATGCTTTGTCAAATATATGATTTGTAAATATTTTTTCCCATTCTTTGGATGGTCTTTCACTTTTCTGATAGTGTCCTTTGAAGCACAAGTTTTAAAAATTTTTATTAGACAAATTTATATATCTTTTTTTGGAGACTGTGTTTTGGTATCATATATAAGAACCCATTGCCAAATCCAAGATGACAAAAATTTTGTCCTATGTTTACTTCTAAGAGTTTAATAGTTTCAGCTCTTAACATTCAAGTTTTTGATCCATTTTGAGTTAATTTTTGTATAAGAGGAATGTGAGGAACACATACATTTTGTATATGAGGAATATATACATTTTCGTATGTCCAACTTCATTCTTTCCCATGTGGCTATGCAGTTGCCCCAGCCCCATTTGTTGAAAAGTCAATCCTTTCTCTATTTCACCCTTGATTTTGAAACCCTTGTCTTCATGCTCTTATTGAAAATAAATTCACTATAGGGGCACCCGGGTGGCTCAGCGGGTTAAGCCTCTGCCTTCAGCTCAGGTCATGATCCCAGGGTCCTGGGATCGAGCCCTGCATTGGGCTCTCTGCTCGGCGGGGAGCCTGCTTTCTCCTCTCTCTCTGCCCGCCTCTCTGCCTACTTGTGATCTCTGTCTGTCAAATAAATAAATAAAATCTTTTAAAGAAATAAATTCACCATAGACACGTGGCTTGTTTCTGGACTCTCAGTTCTATTTCATTGATCTATAGATTATCCTTTTGTCAATACCACACTGTCTTGATGACTGCTGCTTTGCACTAAGTTTTGAAATTGGGAAGTGTGAATTCTCCACCTTTGTTCTTCTTTTCATGATTGTATTGACTATTCTAGATCCCTTGAATTTCCATATTAATTTTAGGGTCAAATTATCAATTTTTGCACAAAATGGCAGTTTGGATTTTGAGAAAGTTTGCATTAAATCTGTGGATCAACTTTGGGGAGCACTGCTATCATAACAATATTAAATCTTCCCATCTATGAACAGGGGATGTCTTTCCCTTTATCCAATTTCTTTTTTAAAGGGGGAAAGTAAGCATCTTTTCAAGTTTGTTTATGAGAGAAAGAAAGCATGAGCAGGGGTGAGGGGCAGAGGGAGAGAGAGAATCTCAAGCAGATTCTCTGCTGAGCAGGAGCCTGATGCAGGGCTGGATCCCAGGGCCCTGGGATCATGACCTGAGCTGAAGGTAGATGCTTAATCGACTGAGCTACCCAGGCACCCCTATCCAATCATTTTTAATGTGCTAGAGGAATGACATGATGTAGCCATGTCACCAGGAAAATAGAAATGATATTCCTTGGCTTGGGGATAATTGGTAATTTTTATTTTATTTTTAAACTTTTCTGCATTTTCCAATTTTTCAACATCTTTTATATAATAAGAAAGAAGTTATTTTTTCAAGAATTTATGTATTTGTTTCTTTGTTTATTTATTTTTGACAGACAGGGAGTACAAGCAGAGGGAGCAGCAGAGGGAGAAGCAGACTCCCTGCTGAGCAGGGAGCCCAACACAGTTATTTTCAAAAGAAAATATTCTTGGGGCACCTCGGTGGCTCAGTCGGTTAAGCATCTGCCTTCCACCCAGGTCATGATCCCAGGATCCCAGGATGGAGCCCCATATTGGGCTTCTAGCTTGGCAAGGAGTCTTCTTCTCTCTCTGTCCCTTACCCCTCTCTCACTCTCTCTCTAATAATTTTTTTAAAAGAAAAATATTCTTTAATAAAATACACTCACATTTAAAGTACTTTATAAGTATTGAATACACTTGAAAATGCTTGGAAGATTTTTCAAAATACATGAACATACCGGGTTTATACTCAGTCATTTCTTCATCAGAATTTACTGATTGAATACTTTATGGCAAATACTGTGCTAGCTCCTGACCATACTGTTTTTTTTGTTGTTGTTGATGTTTATTTGCTAATTTTTTTTTTGTTTCTAAGTAGACTCCACACCCAGCATGGAGCCCAGGGCCCTGAGATCAAGACCCAAGCTGAAATCAAGAGTCAGATGTTTAGCCCACTGAGCCACCCAGGCACCCCAGAGTGTACTATTTTAACAAAATAAACATGATTCCTACCCTCATGAAGCTACAACTAGTGGGAGACTGACAATAAACAGGCAAACAAAGTAGGAAATAGACATGCAATCATAGACTGTAGAGAGTACTATCGCAGAAAGTCCCTGGCACTGTGATAGTGAATAACAGTGGGGAAGAGCTAACCCACTTGGATACAGTAGTCAGGGAAGCTCTCTCTAAGGCACCAAAGTTTGAGCTGAGGCTTGGCTACTTGATATAAATGTAGATGTTGGTTTTGGGTATCTGTCAAATGTTCAAGACAGTTTCTTTTTTTTTTTTTTTAATATTTTATTTATTTATTCGACACAGATATCACAAGTAGGCAGAGAGGCAGGCAGAGAGAGAAAGGGAGAAGCAGGCTCCCCGGTGAGCAGAGAGCCCGATGTGGGGCTCGATCCCAGGAACCTGGGATCATGACCTGAGCCGAAGGCAGAGGCTCAACCCACTGAGCCACCCAGGCGCCCCAAGACAGTTTCTTAAACTGAAAGGTAAATATAAGAAGCTTTAAAATTCCAAAGGGAAATTAATTTCAGCAAATAGAGTAACCCCACCACCTCCTATACCATGGTAAATAGGGTCCAAAAAATTCAATACTATAAAATGTGGGGTTAAGTGATCATAAAGTTAATGAAATGTAGCAGAAGAGCCTACTAAGGTCCCACGATAGTCCCAATTCTCCCTGCCCAAGCTGCAGTCTGGCTCTACCTATGAGTAGTTGTCTTTTCCAGCTTAACTATCCACAGGGATGGTTCTGGGGCCCGGTGGTGGGAGAAGGCTGGGAGTTCCTGGACAGAGGCAGCAATTCCAGGAATCTCCAGTGAGCTGGTGTCCTTTTTTGTCAGCCTGCTGGAGAAGTATGGGCCAAGAGAATATTGAAGATTTGAAGCCCCACCCTTTCTCTCTGTCTTCCTGAGTTTGTGTGCCCTGACATATCCCCTCCTGGTCTCAGTCTATATATCTTCCACTAGCCTTCCTCCAAACATGAGGTTTCCAGCACACTCCTGTTTGAGAATGAGAGTTGAGTCAAGGACCAAAGCCAAAATAGTTGAATGAGGATTCCCATGCAAGTTTTATTATAGGTTTGGTTGCTACTTGCCTACTTAATATCTATTCCCTGCTCTTAGTAACAGAACTCAGATTTTGTTTAGGAGGCAGTGTGACTAATCGAATTATGTGCTTCCTTGAACTTTACTGCAAGAACACGAGTGTGTGGTAAGGTGATGGAGTTTAACCAATAAGATTTCAATTAAGGGATTTGGGGAAGCTCTGCTCTAATGATATAGGCACTACTCATTTCAGCTTCCTTTTATACCTTTCTCCTTGGAACTTGGACATGAGGCTGGAACAGAGCAATCGCTTTAAGACTGGGAGGTAACCATGAGGATGAATGTTTTATATGAAGAATAGTGATGCAGAAGATGGAAGGAAGCTGGGCATTGATACTGTTGTGGAACGGCTGTCCCAGCCTGAATGAACCACCTCTGGACCTCTAGGTGGAAAAAGTCCATCTTTATTTGACTGTCCCATTGGTTTCCCATTTTATATAGTCACCTGAAATCCTAACAGACACAGTGGTATATGCCATGAGCATGAACTTAACACCTTTTGAAGAATCCAAGAATTTTAAGGTTTTAGTGTAGAAAGTCCAACTCTCATGATTATAAAAGAGAAAATTCACAGCTCTCCACTCCTCATCACCCACGGTAGAGCGGCCAGTAAAGGTCATTTAACAAAAGTAGCACAAAGGAGGAGCTCCAGAGAGGAAGGCATTTAATGCCACTTATCTTCATAACTTCCTTTCCCAAGCCATATCAAATAAACATATGTTCCAGGTAAAACTGCATGTGCTATGTAAACATACTTCTAGAGAGGTTCCTTGGTGCCTCCTTGCAATGAGATTGCCATCCCTGATCTCCTCCTTTATGGGAGTTTTTCACAGCATAAAATAACATCCAGAGCAACTCTGCCCACAGGTGAAGTTATGGCTTAGGGTTCATGATTGCACATACCTCTCAACTTTCAAGCAGATGTATTAAAGTGATATGGCTCAAGGAAAGATAGTTTTTTTCCACTTTTGCCATAGCAGGTTTCTACTCTAATCTGAAATCTCCTGTTTACTACCACACCCTTATACACAATGCCTCATCCTCCAAAACGAAGTCCTCAGATTATGCCTACAGAATTCACAATTTTTCAGAGGAGATAGAACCACCATTCAAAATAATATGAACATTTGTACAGAAAGTGTAGTTCAGATAAACCCAAATCAAAGGAAGGGGAGGAGAGAATTCTGCTCGTTTTCTGTATGCACCCTTGCCCACGTGAAATTAAATTCTCTGTGCATCCTAATGTGAAGAATGTAGACTGTTTTTATTATCACAAATAAGATAACGGGCACTCAAGTAGGAAATTCAAGTAGGCTTTCAAGCAGGAAAAAAAAAAAAATCTAAACTATATGATGAAATTTTTCATCACAGGACCCAAACAGGGAAAGACTTCCAGATGAAAATCTACGTGGAGTCAACTAGAAGTATATATTTTTTTCATTTCAGAATAGAATTACTCCATAAAGTTTTTTGACATCTCTCTAATGTTTCCCAGTGAAACTCTAGAAAAGTAATAAGATTCAGTCGAGTCATCATAACTGAATGGAGTCCCACATAAGTTATTATATTTTTTAATTATCAACATCTTCCATGTCAAATTACCTGTTTTAAAGATCTTTTTTAAAAATTAGGGGTGGGGGGGAATTCCCCACTCTTTTTTTTTTTTCTCTAAGTAGGCAAGGACAATCAGCAGGAGGCAGCCTGGGATTTTCAGAGATCTTTACTATCATCAACACAAAGGCTAAACTAACATGTAATATACAATTTAGGTGGCCTTCCTAGAAGGCAATTCAAATTTCAGCGTGGAAGGTCTTCAGTGCTCTGTGTCAACCCTTCAGAGAAGCAGATCATAAAACATTACGTGTGACTTCTTCGTCGTCTGTGTGTGTTAAGTGTTAAAAATGCGGGCAGAAATAATTATTTGGCCAAGCCCTGCGGCTGGAAGCTACAACACAACCCCGCAGGGAGTCCAGAAGCAAACACACCGAGGGTTTTAAGTGGTCTCGAGCTCATACCCCACTGGAGGCTCACCTGGTCAGCTTGCGGAGCCGAGGTAGGGAGTCAGGTCTATGTACCTGACTCACCTCTAAACCCTCAGTTTGTGCCTGCGCGCTTGGTTTCCCTCGAGCTAACAGTACTGGGTGGCAAGCTATGTCCATTCTGTGGGTTCCGCAGTTTGGAACACAGGGGCTCTGCAGCACCCGAAAGTTCTTCGCAGCCTGTTTTCATGCCCAACTCTGTCACCGACAGCGCATCCCTATCCTGGTTCCGTCCCGGGGCTGTCCACTCAGCAGCCGTACTGATGCTGCCACAGCAGCTTGACACCGGGAGCCAGAGGCTGCAGGGCAGCCCCTCCTACCTGGGACAAGTGGCCAGAACTCGATTCTGCACAGGCATGAGCGCTCCAAGACCCGGAGAGGACTCGCATCCTAAAGAGATGTCTCCTAACGCCCAGACAAAGACAGCGCTGGGAAAAGTTGGACCCAACAGGCACCACCAGAAGGCGAGCAGATCAGCCCCTCCGCCTTGATGGCCGAGCCGGCGACGCGCTCTCGAAGTCGCAGCCAACTTTTCCCGTGAGCTTCTGAGCAACTTGCTGGAAGTTGGGGCGAGTGGGCAGAGGAGGGGTCAAGGGCAGCGCAGAGAGGCTGGATGCGCCCCAGCCGGTTTCGCGTACCTCCCCAGTACCTGCTAATGTATCCGTCCCCGTCGCCGTCGCACGTCTGGAAGAGGCGCCGCATCCGCTCCTCCTCGCCGGTGCTGGACGTGTCGCTGCTGCTGCTGCCGCCGCCGCCGCAGCCGCTGCTGCCGCCGCCGCTGGCGCTCCCTGCCGCCGCCGCAGCCGCCATCATGCGCCCGCTGCCTGCTCGGGAGGAGGAGGACGCGCGGCCGCGGGAGGAATCCGCGAGGCGCAAAAGCGGCTCGCAGCCCCGAACCTGCCTGACAACGGAGCATGCCCAGTGGCCGCCGGGGCGCTCCGGGCGCGGGATTCCAGCTCTCCGGGTTTTGCCCGGGCTGGCAAGATCGGCGCTCTGCAATCGCGGGGGTAGTCACCTTAGTGGAGAGGGAGGAGGGGAAGGTGGATCGTGGAGTCGGGAGCCTGGGATGCCCAGGGGACGCGAGGGGACGCGACGGGAGGCAGTGCACAGGAGGTCCCCTGGAAGGGTGTCAGCTCCGTGAATCCCACCACAACTCGGGCCCGGGTTCCCGGGAGGAACTCCTCCAACTGCCCGGCGTGGATTTCTTTTCAGGAAAAAGATAAACACTCCCGTTTTGAAAACTCAGAGCAGTAGTCCTGGTCTCAGTCTGCAAGACTGCGCTGGATTCTGTACCCATAACCCCCAAGTGAGACCCGGAATGGCAGGGGACTTGTGCCTTTTTAACACCTGTCAAGAAATCTGAACCTCCTTGGCTCCGACTGGTCTTACACACTATACTAAACGATCTCTCCTATGTGGCATTGTGCACGTTTGGTCCATTTCTGGAAACGGCTCCTGACCTGGTGTCACTAGCGTTTGACCCGATAGTTTTAATAACGTCAAGAGCGAACATAACAGATGGTCTCACTTCATTGCAGACCTGAAAGATGTCTCTATTATTATCAGCCCTATGTTTTAGGAGGTAGGTAACTACTTCATAGGGTATCTTGGTAATAAAAAAAATAAATAAATAACAGTATATAATGTACTTAGGACAATATCTTGATACGTACTAAGTACTCAATTAATGCTACCTCTTGTTATCCCCAATTTACAGATAAGAAAACCAAGGCACCCAGAGCTGCTTAAAGTTCCAGGCTTAGTAAGTGCCAGGGCAGAGGCAAGCCCAGGCAGGCAGTCTAACTCCAGAGCAGGAGCCCTTAAACCCGACAGTATCCTTCTACCACAGCAGAAAGGGAACCACAACGAATCAATTTGTGGTTTAGGGAATGACTCATTATTCTGTCCCAGACTTTCTGTGAGAGGTCTGAGAATTCCTGTGGTAGTTTTAAAAACACATCTGCAGATTCTTTGGTGTACCTCTCACCAAGAGATGGAGTCTGTTTGCCTCCCCCTTGAACCTGATGCCAGGCTAAAAAAGACACTACAGATTCCATTTGGCTCTCTCACTTGGGACAAAGGACCTTGGAAACCCTGAACTACCTTGAAAGAAATTTGTCCACGCTTAAGCTACGATGCTGGAGAGACCACGTAAAGACAGAAAGAGATACCCAAGTAACCTCTGTTTGAGCCTTCCCAGCCCAGGTGCCAGACCCCAGTGAATGAGAGAGGCTTCAGATGATTCTAGACCCTGAACAAAAATTGTCCAACTGATCCCAGACAACCCCCAGAGATACAATGGCAATAAAAAAAGGATTGTTGTGGCTTTAAGCCACTAAGTTTTGAGGTCATTTGTCATGCAGCAATAGAACCAGAAGAAGTCCATATGTCTTGAAACTGTCTGCCAGGTCAGAAGGAAGCTGTTTTTGCTCTCTTCTCTCCCCTCTCTGCCCCATCCACTCCTTCCTACTTCAATTCTTTTTAATTCTGTAAGTTCCCAGGACTTCAGGGCACTTATAATTCATACAATGAAAAGATGTCATCTTTGGAAAATTCTGTCAATATATCCAATATTTTCTTAAAAGATGCTACTGTCAACACAAATATTCTTGGCTACAATAGAAGGACCAACGTTCAAGCTCCTAAAAAAAAAAAGAATATTTCTTATGTTTATTTTCTAATTTTTCACAGAATAAAACTTTTATTACTGTCTGTCAGTATAGCCAAACAGGAGCTGTTACCCTTAAATCCTCCTAGACAACTGATGGTTTGGGGTTTAAAAAAAAGAAAGAAAGAAAAGAAAAGAAAGAAGAGCATTTTTCTAAATACATATGTATTGAGGGACTGGAAATACAAAGATTTTCCAGGATTCAAGTAGATCTCTTCATAACCACACTCCATATATACAGAAAGCAGAATGTAAACCTCAACCAATTATATTTCAAAGCAAAGAATGTTTTTCTTCTGAGAGAATATGTGCATGACAGCTCCGGAGGTTTAAATTTAAACCATCTTAAATTAAATCTGAACACACAAAAAGTGGATCTTGACAAATTTCCTAAACAACATTTGTTCATGCTTGGGTAATTCAGAAATGGCCGAACAGATAGATTCAACCTTCCAGAAAAGAATTTGCTTCTGAGCTGATATGAAGCATATGAAATTTCAGCTGAAAAGGTTACTAGGAGAGGGAGAAATTTGTAAGACATTGAAAATAGAGATGCCAGATGAATATAAAGATGATAAATGTAAAGCAGGAGCTTGGAATGAGAGCAATACCCAAGGCCATAAATCTAACAGTACTGGTTATGTCATAATTTCAAAGGTTTTATGTATTTATCTGAGATGAGTACATAGCTCAACATCGTCCTTATCCAGTTTTTTTTTTCTTCTCAGATTCCTCTTGGTTATAATAACAGTTCATATTTTTGTCATACATTTCAAAATACACTGTATACATTATAAGATATACATCCTCTATATCTAAAGTCACCAGTTAAAACAAATAAAACCATTGCAACACTGTGCAAACTTAATTACCTGGCACTTGCCTTTCTGAATTCTGTTTACCTAAATTAGGACCACCTGCACACCCGCCCTACTCCCTCCATGTCCTCTGCCCAGTTTTTATGAGCCCAGCTAAGCTTCTATATCCCTCAAGAAGCCTTCCTTTACCTCCCCAGGTCACAATGATGTTCCAGAGCTCACTTAGCTTGAAGCACACATTTTGAGGATAGAATCATTAGAATCATATACTTTAATGGTGATTTGACTCCCCTTCCCACATACCATTTATTTATTATCAAATGAGGCTGTAAATTCCTGAAAGAAAACAGTAAGGTAAAGTTGAAGGAACCCAATTAACTTTTATTAAGCCCTTACCACAAATCGGTAAGCACTGATTTAAATGTTTAAATGCCATATTTAATACTATCGAGTAGGGAAAGTATTTATCATCCTTACTTATGGGGTAGGAGGTGGCAAGTGAGAGGAAGCAAATCCAAAAAATTTAAGAGTAGCATGCCCAAGGAAAGAGTCAGTTCCCAATGGACTGACAGCTGAGGGTTGTCTTCTGACAGCACGCTTGGGGCTTAGAAGCCTGGCAACAAGTCCTGTCTTGAAGGGAGAACTGTATGGTATATTTCCATGTTCATCACAGGTCATTCTTTGAGCCACTGGATCCACTTCATATATATTCGGGGAGCCACTCCTTCAAGACTCTGGTGGGCTTCCCTTTCAGGGGGAATCTTAGAAGAGAACGTTTGGGGGGAACAATTACAATCCCCAGCATTGCTGTAAGTCTTAGGATCCCAAAGGCTACTCATTGTCTCCCTCCTCCACTAGCAAGTCTAGATCCCATCGCCCTCAAGAGCTGGTGCAGGCTGTTTACTTGGTGACACAACCCAGATTCTCATCTCTGATTGCTGCACTTGCTCATTGACTGTTAGAACTGAAGGGAGAACAGAGGTTCCCAAATAAATCACCTGCATGCTAAACATAGTCCTCTTTGCCTCAGTCATGTAATTATAGCACTGCCTCTTCTTGATGATCAGTGTCCATGATCTCAGCCGAACAGTGACTCTTCTTGCCTACTGATATCTCTCCCTTGGTGGAGGTGGTCTTCCATGAGAGGAGAGAAATTCTAACTCTGCAGAGGAACGCGCTTTGGGGACAAGAGGCCCAAATTTCCCGAATGGATTGTTTCCCAACAGGGAGTTAAGTATGGTCACTCCTGCTTCCACCCTTTTGGTTTTTAGACCCATGTAGACTCCTTATAGGGGATGGAACACTATATGAAGTCTTTGATTCAACATATATGCTGTGCCCTAGAGGGTAGTTCACCATCCTCACAAAGTATCACCTTCAAGATAGAACTTCAGGGGCGCCTACATGGCTCAGTGGGTTAAAGCCTCTGCCTTTGGCTCAGGTCATGATCCCAGGGTCCTGGGATCTAGCCCCGCATCGGGCTCTCTGTTCAGCGGGGAGCCTGCTTCCCCCTCTCTCTCTCTCTGCCTGCCTCTCTGCCTACTTGTGATCTCTGTCTGTCAAATAAATAAATAAAATCTTTAAAAAAAAAAAGATAGAACTTCAGCTGTGCTTCGAGGAGGCTGTTCCACTTTTTCCAGCAGCTTCTTGGTGGTGCAGTATGGGATATGACCAGTGGGTCCCATGATCATGAGCATTCCTACACTTTAGGTAATGTGGTTTACCAGATTTGACACAGTGCTATATGGAATCTCTTGTCAATAGAGTAACACTCTGTAAGATTTGGACAGTAATATTGGCTGAAGTCCTGCAGGTATGAAAAGCAACCTATAGCAGGAATATGTGTCTAGTGTGAGCATGAATTGCTCGCCCTTTCAGAAGAGAAGTGACCCCATGTACTCAACTTGCCATCCAATGGTCAGTTAGTCTCCATATTGGGGGCCCAGCATTAGTCTCTGTTAATGGCAGGTTGGATATTTGGTAGCACTAGCAGTGACATCAGCCTTGTTAAACTGGTGCCCGTGTTGTTCGACCCATGTATAGCCTCCATTTTTGTCACCAAGACTACTTTATTCTATGCCCATTGTCCTGGCACTGGGGTGACTGATGACAGGGTCTGGCTGACATATGAGCCATTTTGTCTGGTTGGTTGTTTAGTGCCTCTTCTGTGGTGGATGCTCTTTGGTGGACTTTAATATACGATAGCAAGAGCTACACAATTTTCACCCACAGTCTTATGTCCACTCACCTGTCTCTACCCAGTCATTCTTGTGTCCCTATTCTTCCATTCTTCCTCCTTTCGTGTTCCTGTCCAGCTGGCCAAGCCATTTGCCACTATGTATATTCTAACTTTGGGTCATTTCTCTTTATATAAAGTGGATGACAACTTGAGGATCTGCCCATGAGGAGTATTTTCACTTGCTACAGTTTTGCTTCTCAGGGAAGCATACCCAGAGAAATAATTGGGTGTAGAATATCTAGTAAGGAATCTGCTGGGATAGAATGTGGGAAAAAAGAGAAAGGAAGCAAGATTGAGCAGCAAGAAAAGTACAGCTGAGTATAGACCTGATAACAGTCTTAGAAGATCGGATACGGAGCTTTAGAGCTAAACTGATCTTTCAGGGTTGTCTTATGTTGGCCTGTCATGGCCAGGCATTTATATCTCCATCTCAACCAGTCACTGGATACAACCTGCTCCAAGAAGGTTGTGACTCTGGTCAAGGAGTTTCTTTGAGGCTGAATCAATCCCTAAACAGTTTGACAGATAAAGGCTACCACTGACAGTCCTCTGACAGCAGAAGGCAGAAGCCACAAGCCCTTTCTTAAAGGGGAATCAAGTGGCACATCTTCACAGAATCAGATAGCTTGAGGTCAGACTCTGACTACACTGGTTACTTCCTGGGTGATCTTGGGAAATACTTGACCTCTCTGAGTTTCAGTTTCCTCATCTGTGAAATGGGGGTATTATTTATTTCCTAGGGAACTTGTAAAAACTCCAGGATATAATTCATGTAAAACACATTATATGGATCGCCAGAAAGAGCCCAGTAAAACTGAACTATTATTATTTTTTTCATAAAACTGGATCAGCAGTGACCTCTTGGACATCAACTTTAGCAATATTTTTCTGGATATGTTTCTCCAGGCAAGGGAAACAAAAGAAAAAATGAACAATTGGGACTACATCAAAACAAAAAGCTTTTGCACAACGAAAAGAAATCATCAACAAAATGAAAAGGCAACCTACTGAATGGGAGAAGATATTTGCAAATGATCTATCCCATAAGGAGTCAATATCCAAGATATATATAGAACTCATACAACCCAACACCACAAAAACAAATAATCCAATTTAAAAAATGGGAAGAGACATTTTCCAAAGAATAGATACAGATGGCCAAAAGACACAAGTAAAGGTGCTCAACATCACTCATCATCAGGTAAATCCAGATCAAAACCACAATGAGATGTGACCTTACACCTGTCAGAATCTCTAGAATCAAAAAGACAAGAAGTAAGTGTTGGTGGGGATGTGGGATGTGGAAGAAAAGGAACCCTCATGCGCTATTGGTGGTAATATAAATTGGTGCAGTCACTATGGAAAACAGTATGGAGGTTCCTCAGGAAACTAAAAATAGAAGTATCATATGACTCAATAATTCCACCTCTGTTATTTACCTGAGGAAAATGAAAACAATAATTAAAAAAGGTAAATGTACTTCTATGTTTATTGTAGGATTATTTGCAATAGCCAAGGTATGGAAGCAAACCAAGTGTCTATTGGTAGACGAATGGATAAAGATTATGTGATAAACATATATACACAGTGGAATATTACCCAGCCATAAAAAGAATGAGATCTTGACATTTGCAACAACACAGATGGACCTAGAGGGTCTTATGCTAAGTAAATAAGTCAGACAGAGAAAGACAAATACCATATGATTTTACTTAGATGTGGAATCTAAAAAACAAAACCAATGAACAAAGAGAAACAGACTCATAAATTCAGAGAACAAACTGGTGGTTGCCAGAGGGGAGGGGAGGGGAGGGGCATGGGTGGAATAGGGGAAGGGGATTAAGAGGTACACAATTCCAGTTTCAGAATAAATAAGTCACAGAAATAAAAGGGACAGCATAGAGAATATAGTCAATAATTCTGTAATAATGGTGTATGGTGACAGATGGTGACTATAGTTAACCATGGTGAGCACCGAATAATGTATAGAATTGTCAAATCACTATTTGTACACCTGAAACTAATAATAATATTGTATGTCAACGATACTTCAATAATTAAAAAAAAAAGTTAAAAAAAATCTGGATCAAGCTATGCACCATAATATTTCTAAGACCTTTATTGTTGGATAGCTGATATCCTCAGGCCTTTTTTAAAATATTTTTCTTTCTGGGTTCAGATATGGGAAGTTAGCTCTACAGTATTTAGATTCAAATTTCTGGAGAATGGGCCTGGTACTTTCTTTGCACACACAGCACCCAGTGAGAAGCCTGCATTTCTTCTTGTGGCGGGAGGGCGTGGCAAACACAATAGGGAACTGGGGGGCCGGCTGTGCATGAAGCCTCAGTGCTGGCTCATTACCCCAGATGGTGGCTGGCTCTCCAGCTCCTTCCTCCCCAGCTATGGCGGGTTTGGCGGGCTGTGAAGAGGTACGTGCCCTCTAGCGGACACTTCATAGTGGTTGGATTTAAATAATCCCTAGTCAAATATCATCTCTTGTAAGGAGCCTAGATATCCTGGGTTCAGATAGAGCAACCATACCCTGTGAGGGATCAAACTGGCCCCCAGTGTCGGAACTGGTGAGGCCCAGAACACCAGAGAGAGCCCCAACCCAACCTGTCAGACAAAGACTTTAAGGCAGTGGTTTTCAAACTGTAGGCGGTAATCTATCTAAGGGTGACAAAATCATTTTAGTGGATGATGACAAGCTTTTTTTTTTTTTTAATGAGCTAGAGACCTATATTACATAACTACATAGTGCTTTTTATTTGAGAATGTATGTTTCTTCTGGAGTATAATGTAAAATGAGCGTGTGGCTGATTGTGTATCTGCCTTAGGGGGAAGATACTTAAAGCCCGAGTTATCACCCTGACACTCAACCCAAAAGCCTTCCTCTGCTTTCCTTTCTTTTGATCAGGAATAGCTTGAGGCATTTCTGTTATTCCTTTCCATTTCATTCATCTTCTATTCATTAGACTTGGGGTAATCAAGAAGAATGCATTTTATTACTGTTCCTTCTATGCCCCTTCTCCCTTCCAATTGGTGCCCTGGGTGGGTTAAGAAGGCTGGACCGCTCCATTTCTCTCTCCTAGCTGGCAAAATCATCAAGAGTGAACTTATTTGAGACAGGTGGAGCCAATGACAAATTACTAGATGGGCACCTGGGTAGCTCAGTCAGTTAAGCATCTGCCTTCAGCTCAGGTCATGGTCCCAGGGTCCTGGGATCAAGCCCCATGTAGGTTTCCTTGCTCTGAGGGGAGCCTGCTTCTCCATCTCCCTCTGCCCCTCCCTCCCACTTGTATGTACTCTCTCTCTCTCTCAAATAAATAAATAAAATCTCTTTAAAAAAAGAAATTACTAGAAATCTCACTTGGATCCTCAAATCCAAGGAAGTTGGCAGAAATCTAAAGCCAACGTGCAGAGAAAAACAGTGTCAGAAACAAGGGTGAAGAAGGAAAGGTTGATCTTGCAGTGTTGAAATGGGAGGATAGGAGGCAAAAGGGAAGAATCCCCAAAATGAGGAACATCCACAGCAATGTTTCATGATTGGAAAATGAGAAAAGCTAAAACATTCAAATTATTTCCTTATCTACCAATTTACATATTTTAAATATGCTAAAAGGAGATGACAGGGGTATGTATTACATGGGTTATGTATGGATATGTATGTATGGTTATGTATGGATACATGGGTGTATCCATTTCCAATTACATAGCTAAAAATTGTGCATTTCAATGTACATATAGTTTGATTTTAAAAATGATGATAATTAAGAGTGGGAAGTGTATAAAGGAATGGATGGATCAAGAAAGGCAGATTGTTGACGCTGGGTAAAAAGTACATGGGGGTTCATCATACTCTATTTACTCTGTATTTGAAATTTTCTACAATGACCCCAAATGCCTTTAATACTCCTCCTTGTTACTAATCCATCCAAGGGCTAATATTGCCTTTTCTTCATAAACTCGAACCAACATGGGAGCAATGAATTCACTAGACTGTGTCTGTTTTCACATTCCTGGCTGCTCCCAACAGCCAAGTACTGAAGTTGCATTGGACCGGATGGTCCAGGAGCAGCCAATCCACCAGAGTCACACTGGGTCATCAGAAGGGATCTAAGAGATGGAGATGGTGGCTTTGTGTCTGGAGCGTGTACTAAATCCAGCATTTCTCCATTGACCCCCTAGATCTCTCTGAAGTCAGACCTTCCCAGCAACCTGTGAGGGTAGAAGAGACCTGTGCTCGTTATTTCATTGCACTGGTAATTAAGAAGGCAACGATTAAGAAGGCACCTCTACCTACCTGGGAAGTACCTGACAGTGTGAATTATGAATAGAGAGGGTGAGGTGGCAACAGCTGGCAATCCAACATGTGTGGTTTGCTTAAACAGGAAGCCACAAACTAATCTTTGAGGCCCAACACAGCATGAAACCTACTGAATTACTTGCTCAGGGCTAAGAAATGAAAGGCTTGCTGGTGAGGAAATGGCCCCCTCATCCACCTCCTCATTAACAGGCCAGAGAGAGGGTGTGCTGCCAAAGGCTGGTCTTGATGTCTAGAGATATGAGGCAGAACTGGAGCACTAACATGAAATGGTACAGCAGACAGGTGTTCTAGTCTTGGATCTTCTAGTAGCTATGCAGTATTGGGCAATTCACCCAGCCAAGCTCTATTTTCATTTCCTCAACTGTAACATGATCTGGCTGATATTTCTAAAACGCCATGACTTATTTGCCATAAAATTTCATTCACCCATTATTGGCAAGTTATTGGTAAGGTAGAATTGTCCTTGGCTCATGTGTTAACTTAATTCTTGACAAGGGTCCGTCTCACAAGCAGAGAATAGTGAGTACTTCTGTGCGGTGATTTAGGGCATAAGGAGATGAAATTCCAAGTTTGCCAACTCCTCACTAGCTATAGCATTTCCTGAAATTACAATAGAAGAGTTTTTTTTTTTTTTGGAGGTTCCTCTTCAAGACACCCTATTAAAATGGAATTGCCCCTGGAAGACTGCTCAGCCCTTAGCATTGATTTAAAACTGCGAAAAACAGTCCATTAGATAGAGAGATCTTGTGGGTAGGTGGAGAAGGGACTGAAGAAGAGTGTGAAGGCACTGATGTGAACCCTGTGCACTTCTTGGGCTCCACTACCCCAAGTGACAGGCCAGTTGGCACAGGAATACAATTAGGGAATAGTTTGGGGAGACTTGACTCAGTTGCAGTCCACGTGAATTTTAGCACATGACTCCAAAGTTCCTTACATCTGTGTCAGGGACTGAATATCTGAGTCCCCCTCAGATCTATACATCGAAACCCCAAGCCCCAGCTTGATGGAATTTGGAGATGGGGTCCCTAGGAGGCAATTAGGACTAGACGAGGCTATGAGAGTTTCCGAGATAGGATTAGTGCCTTATTGAAGGAGACGCAAAAGAGATTTCCTCTCCCCCTCGCCACACATACTCTCCCAAGAAAGGTCACATGAACACAAAGCAAGAAGGCAGCCATCTGTAAGCCAGGAAGAGAGGGCTCACCGGAACTGGATGCTGCCAGCCATTGATCTGGGACTTTCCAGCCTCCACAACTGTGAGACAACAAACTCTGGTCCTGTAAGCCACCCAGTCTGCTGGTATTTTGGCTTGGAGGCTCAAGCTGACGAATACAATCTCCTTTTAATCATGTGGGCCCCTTCCCTTCCAGCTTTAGCCATGAGTCAGTTTGTCAAATCAGGCATGAAAGATAATGGGCCCAAAACATGTGGCAAGGGAATACTCTTAAACATTATTCCTCTCCTGGAGACTACGAAGCCGGTGCTGTTGTTTGAGGCATCCAGCGAACTTCTCAACCCCCCAAGAAGTTTTCTGACTACTTTTGGATGATCCCATCAAACAAGGTGGTTGCATTTCCTCAAGGATCACCTCTCTCTTAACTTGTCTCACATGTGAAATAGGTTTACTAACTTGATATGCGTTGGAAAAGTTGGAAAGACTTTTAATGTTTTTTTTTTCAATTATCAACAGTTTCAAACATGCTGCAAAAGTAAAGAGTCGTGTAAAGAGCCTCCACTCAGATTCAGTGATTGCTTGTGAAGATTTTAAAGAAAAATACACAGTAAGAGATGAAGTATCATATCTGCAAAGTAGTACGTTGCCATGGGGGAAAGAAACTCATTATTTTGTGGGGTATAAATACACTATTGAACTACAGGAAAACATAGGTAATCCTTCTTCAGTGACATGCAAGGGTAAATTTGACCTAAACTTTTAAAAAAGATTTTATTTATTTATTTGTCAGAGAGAGAGAGAGAGAGAGAAGGGGAAGCAGCAGGCAGAGCAAGGAGCTCCATGTGGGACTTGATCCCAGGACCCTGGGATCATGACCTGAGCTTGAAGGCAGATGCTTAACCAACTGAGACACACAGGCATCCCTTGACCTAAGTTTTAAAAATTGAATTCCTTGACAAAACAAAGAAGCAAAGTTAAAAGAGAGAGAGAGAGACAGACAGACCAAGAAACAGACTCTTAACTATAGAGGAGGAATGATGGTTACCAGTGGGGAGAGGTGGGGGATGGGTGAAATAGGCGATGGGGGCACTTGTCAGGATGAACACTGGGTCATGTATGGAAGTATTGAACTACTACATTGTACATCTGAAATTAATACAGCGTTTGTATGTTAACTATACTGGAAGTAAAATTAAATTGTTTAATAAAAAAAAAATAAAACTAGATACTTTAATAAAATGGAAACATTAAATAGTCAGGGATAAACCTTTTTTCTTTCAGTGGGTTTTTGATGTTTTCTCCTCTTCAGAGGACTCCAGGAAGGGGTTCCTGGCAGAGGACTACATGAACAGACAAACTCCCCGTCTTCTTATCCCAGTTCTCTGAGCCGTCTCCTGAGGGAGAAACCTAGGGGTGTCATTCCCCCAATCTTGCTGCATCCTCCCATCTGATCCTTTTTACAAACACAGTTAAATACTCCAAGTGTCACCATTTCCACACTTGATTTTCAGAGCCTACTCTTGACTGGCATCCTAACAGCATGGTTTCCTTAAAATTCTGCAAGGACATATGCCAGCTGACATATTTATGTCACTCCTATCTTTAAATTCATATAGTGGCACCAGTTCCCAGGAAAGTAAATTTCCCCTGCTACCAGACCAGAGACTAGACTCCCATGGATTAAGTCAGGTCACTGCTTTCTTCCTTGACTCCTTCATCCTACCTCACCATGATCCCAGTGAATGGTTTTCAAGGTTGTGACATGGTGCTTTCTCTTCTCCAACAACCTTGTATTTAGAAAGTTCTTCCCTGTTTTTCCAAACCTCTTCTTCCCCTTTTACTGTACATCTCTTTAAAATTACATTTACTGGGGTGCCTGGGTGGCTCAGTCATTAAGCATCTGCCTTCGGCTCAGGTCATGATCCCAGGGTCCTCTGCTCAGGAGGGAGACTGCTTCCTCCTCTCTCTCTGCCTGCCTCTCTGCCTACTTGTGATCTCTGTCTGTCCAATAAACAAACAAAAATCTTTTAAAAAATAAGTAAATAAAATTACATTTACTGGGGCGCCTGGGTGGCTCAGTCATTAAGCATCTGCTTTAGGCTCAGGTCATGATCCCAGGGTCCTGGGATCGAGCCCCACATTGGGCTCCCCACTCAGCAGGAAGCCTGCTTCTCCCTCTCGCACTCCCTCTGCTTGTGCTCCCTCTCTCGCTGTGTCTCTCTCTGTCAAATAAATGAATAAAATCTTTTAAAAAAATTAAAATAAAATAAAATTACATTTACTTGCGGGGAGGAACCTATCAAGACTGCCTAAAAGAGGAACTTTTCTTTTAATTCCAGTTGATTAATTCTTTTAATCAACATACAATGTTATATCAGTTTCAGGTGTACAATGTAGTGGTTCAACAGTTCCACATACTACTCAGTGCTCATCGTGTAAGTGCACCCTTTTTTTTTTTTTTTATATTTTTTTCATTTATTTGAGAGGTAGAGAGGGACAATGAAAGAGAGAGAGCATGAGAGTAGAGAGGTCAGCGGGAGAAGCGACTTCCGGCTGAGCAGGTAGCCCGATGTAGGACTCGATCCCAGGACCCTGGGATCATGACCTGAGCCGAAGGCAGTCGCTTAACCAACTGAGCCACCCAGGTGCCCCTGTAAGTGCACTCTTAATCCCCTTCATCTGATTCACCCATTCCCCCATGCCCTCTGGTAACCATCTGTTTGTTCTCTAGAGTTAAGAATCTGATAAAGAAGATGTGCTACATGTATACAATGGAATATTACTCAAAATAACAAAGAATGAAATCTTGCCATTTGCAACAATGTAGATGGAGGTAGAATGTATTATTCTAAGTGAAATAAGCCAATCAGAGAAAGACAAATACCATATGATTTCACACGTGAAGAATTTAAGAAGCAAAACAGAGAACAAAGGACAAAAAGAGGGACAGAGAGAGAGAGACAAACCAGAAAGAGGTGTTGCTTTTTCTCTCCTTGGTCATTCGCAGCATGAGAGTAAGTGCTCCAGAAGTTACACAATGCATCTGCTAACCTACTGTGTTCACATTCGGCGGCTGAGCTTTTTCGTGTTTGAGAGATGGTTTAAGAGTGTTCCAGATGTTTTTGAGGCACATCTTGTAAAAATGCTCATTAAAATGTTAAACTCTAAGGCTTAAGAGAGCATGTCTATTTACATTTTTCTGTATGAGTACTGAACGTGTTAGTGTTTGATGCTTTGGATAATGATCGGATTATTCTATAATGACATGACAGCAGTTAAGAAAAAGAGGAAGAGTACAAACTTGTTGATAGCATCTTCCAGAGAGTCTATATTTATGACTTTTAAATACAAACACTGTCTCACATGAACCCAATTGCTTCTATCTCAACTTTTACTATGATTACTGCCATTGTTACAGCCATTCACTGTTGTGTAGTATAATCAGCCAGGTTCGAAGCCCAGGACCGAAAGCCAAAGATAGGTTTCTAGTACCACCTTGTGGCTAACCTATTAATACACATTTTAAGCTGATGACTACATAGCTAGATCTGTAGATACATACACAAAGTATTGGGAAAATATGCATTTTTTGATGCATATAAAATTACATATGTACCAAATGATAGAGCAGGAAGAAATTTTACAACTACTTAAATCTCAGGTGGTAGGAACAGATTTCACCTTCCACAGATGTGCAGGATTTCATTTCTCTTTAATTAACCTAATCTCAGTTAATTCAGGGGCCCCCAAGTCCATCCCCAGGTTTGCTTCTAAATTCTGGAGGATTTAAAAGGTGTCAAGTCATCAGGAAGTGTGGGAAGGTGTTTCTCATCCTCTGTTGTCAAACAACAGAAGTCACTTGTGTGTCTTTTGTTGCCTGTCCCCAGCCACAAGACACCTTCGGGTCTGATGTATAACTGCTGATTCTGCACCCCACCTGCTGGTCTACACCCCACTGGGCCCCACCCGCCTTGGCACACCACACCACCATTCTTTCCTGGCTTGTCTCCCTGGGGCTCCACCTGGGGAAGCAGCACAATGTCATTCTGTTCTAGGATCTCCCAAACCATCCAGAGTGTGTGTTTTGTTCTCTTCTAGGACAGCAGGGCTCAGGCTCCTTTGCAGTGACTCATGAGCGTGTTAGTGTGGGACTCCTTCCTCTCCCAAGTCTCCCTATTTCTCCTTCCCACAACCCCTAGAAACCCTTCTACTCTGTTTCAGTAAGTGTGACCTTTTAAATTGTTTAACGTTCCACATCTAAGTAATAGTCTACAGGATTTGTCTTTCTCTGTCTGGCTTATGTCACTTAGCATGATCCATGTTGCAGCAAAAGACAGGGTTTCCTTCATTTTTACAGCTGAATAATATTCCATTACATATAGAGAGAATACATATAACACATTTTGTGGATCTACTCATCCACTGACAGACACTTAGGTTGTTTCCATAACTTGCCTATTGTGAATAATGCTGCAATGAACATGGGGGTATAGATATCACTTCCAGATAATGATTCCATTTCCTTTGGATATATACCCAGATGTAGGAAAGCTGGATCACGTAATAGTTCCATTTTTAATTTCTTGAAGAAACTCCATACTATTTTTCCATTAAGAAACTACAAGACTGGGGCACCTGGGTGGCTCAGTGGGTTAAAGCCTCTGCCTTCTGCTCAGGTCGTGATTCTAAGGTCCTGGGATCGAGCCCTGCATCAGGCTCTCTGCTCGGTGGGGAGCCTGCTTCCCTTCCTCTCTCTCTGCCTGCCTCTCTGCCTACTTGTGATCTCTGTCTGTCAAATAAATAAATAGAATCTTTTTTTAAAAATGGAAGAAACTACAAGATTGAGCTATAAGACCCCACTCTAGAAAAGTAGCAGGCCTCTCCATAGTGGATCATTGTGTTCATATTTGTGAAGGACACTGAGAATAAGGCAAGGCAGGCCTTTACTCCCTGCAGCCCCCAGGCCTTCAGCATCAATGACGAATCCTCCATTTCTCAAAGGAGGGCCTGTCTCCTCAGGCAAGAAAGCTCAATGAGGGTCATGCTCTTTGCAAACTACAGAATATTATGTATCGGCCATCCTAGGATCTGAGACTTTCCAGCCCAAATTGATGCCATTTCCCTCACACCCTCTTCTCTGGCCTGGCTTATGGGGGTCTAGACCTAGGATACCCCCAGATTTCCTCTCCTAGATGCAGGTACATGTGCTCACTGGAAGCTGATTCCTCTAGAAATTTGTGGGCCATCAGTATTGCCCTCAGGGCAGCTTCACCATCACCTACCTCCCCATATCCCCAAGAGTACCAAATCTACCTTCACATCAAGTCCATCCACTTCATCCTCCTCTATATTGGCAAGCTGGTGAGTGTGGCAGGCAAGAGGTGCACAATTTCAGGGGATCACCATCTCAGTCCTTGGGGTAAGAAGAGTGCAGCAGGTGGTGCCTACCAAGGAGGGCTGGGGCTCCACAGGAAGTAAGCATACAGAGATGAGGATGAGAGAGAACCCCAAGGGGGAATCACTCTGACCTCAAATCATCCCTTCTTTCCCTGACATCCCTAGGGTAAAGACCAAGCTTCGTAATGTGAAATTCAGAGCTGTTCTGCATCTCAGTGTTCCCAGGCTCTCCGTTGTCATCTCCCACCAACACAGAACTTCTAGTAACAGCTTGTCTCAAACACTGAGTTATACCTCTGTTTCTCTGCACATGTTGCCCCATCCCTTCTATCTTTCGAACATGGAACTCCATGCACTCAAGGTCCTCATCTGGTGTTCAGCATCCGGAGCAGGGTCAGCCCCAAGTCAGTGAGTGCAAAGAACCATACTGCCAGTTCAGACCCACACTGGGGCATTTAAACTGGGTTTCTGGCAGGTTCATGGAGCCAGGGTCCCTCACCCCCACCTTCGGCTTCTCTGTTTCCCAGATCGTTCACTTGGATGTGTAGTTGGGTGAACATACTAATGATTATGTGGAATTTTTGGCCAACAGCAAGCTGACCTGCAGCATCAGTGCAGGCAACAGCTGGTGAAGCCAGTGGGGTAGACAGAGCAGATCCAGAAGGAGCAGGAGTACAGGAGGGTGAGGGGCGTGGCTGCCCAGTTGGGACAGGGAATGTGTAACCTCCCAGGGAGAGAGTCTTCGAGTTCTTGAAGGAGGGGGATGGGATTCAGTCCTAGCCAGGCACCTTTTCCATTCTCCCCTAGCATGGTGGCAAAAGAAGCACTTTTGGCAGACCAGCAAGACCACCAGTCAGTGGGTGCCATTGTGGTCCATTCTACAAAACTCATCCTTGTGGCCACTGGGATCTGGCAGATGCAGCACCTCAAGAGCCTTCCTTAAAGCCAAGAAGCTGGTGTAGATGTGCCCCAGAGACCTAGCATCCACTCACTACCTTTCTGTGAACTGATGGGGAGTGGCCTGGTCTGGTCTATCTCTTGCCTTTTCCCACCACACCCAACCCCACAGGGCTTCCTTGCTCCTTGCAGGGGGTCTGAGGATCTCTTTGAACTGGTTTCTCTGCCAGCACTGGGGAGAGGTTGGGTTTCCAGCTGGAGACACTTGGATGGAAGAAGCTGTGGGCTCCTTTGTGACTCCATGATACTAAGCAGGAAAAGGGTAAAGGTCCTCCCAACCCCTGTGTTAAACAGGATGGATGAACTGTCTTAAAAATGGAGAAGTAAGAGGGAAAATAAGTTGCTTTCTAACCTAAACGTTTACTGCCTCCCACTCTGCAATTAATTCTGGTGTTTTATGTGTCTAACCAGATATTAACATGAAGCCTTGCATGCATTGGTGGGTGACTGATCCCAGAACAGTTGGGGTAAAGGGATGTGCCCCAAGAAGCCTTGGCAACATGTGGAGAGCCCTTTCCAGAAGTCTACTTTGGGCGCATCTCTTGGATAACCTGAGTGCTTGTCATGATCTTGTGCCTGTCTCTGGGTTCTCTTCAGATTCATGTGCTCTTCCACTCCAGTCAGCCCAGCTTGTGGGTTCTTCCAGGAGATTAGATGAGCATGTTGGTTTTCCTACTATTTTTCGGTCAATCTGGGTCTCTATGATGTCATTGGTTAACATTTTCCAGGAGATATTCACTTTCATAGGGTTCTAAATCAGTTTCCATTACATTTAACATGGTCTGTAACTCAATCTTCACATGTGCACATATGTGTAGATGACCAGGAATCCATGTCCCCATTGCTTCTGCCTGATCTTGCCCACATTTTATCAAGACTGTGCTGGTTGCCCTTTTGGAATATAGTCCTCTCATTAGAATTTGACATTTTCTGTTATAAAGAAATTCACTGGTTGGTACTCTCAACAAAATCAAGTCCAAATTGTCAAGGCCAAGGATGTCACTAAAGGGAGATTCCACATGAGGAGAGGGAGACATGACAGCCCCAGCTTTTGGCTTCTGAGATAGACTCACTTTCGGGATGTTCTTGAGGGATGCTGCTCATTTGTGAATCTAGTTATAATGTCTCTGAATATTAATGGAACTTACCTGAAGGCTCAGGGAGAAGGGCAGAAACCATTGGAGAGTAACTTCTGATCAGAGAATGTGACCTTAGAGTCCATATCCCTCACCTGAAGCTGAGAGTGGGATGCTCTGTTCTCCACTGCAGGGGAAACACAGTGACCCAGACAGGCACATTCTTGCCCACAGAGCCTGTGATCTGACACCAAATGAGGCAGGAGGCTGAACAAGACATAAGAGTGATGCATGTTTCCAAGAAGGACACCAGCCAGGGGCAACATGACAGGAGTCCCAGCGTAGTCTAGATGGTCAAAGAAGGCAGCTTTTTAGAACCAAGACTCTTAATAGGAGTTAGGCAAAAGACAACTGCTCTGGCCAGAGGATAGAGCACATAAGGAAGCCCTGCAGTAAGAAGATTTTTCAGAAGAAACTTTGCAGGCCAGAAGAAAGTGGCATGATGTATTGAAAGTGTTGAAAGGAGAAAATCTGCAGCCAATAATACTCTCTCCAGCAAGGTTATCATTCAGAATAGAAGAAGAGATAAAGGGTCTCCCAGACAAACAAAAGTTAAAAGAATTCATGACCACTAAACTAGTCCTGTAAGAAATGCAAGGAGGACTCTGTGAGTGGAAAACAAAAACCATAAGTAAGAATAAGAAAAATGGAAAACACAAAGATAGTGAAAATAAGCATATTTGTAAAAATCAGTCAAGAGAAGCATAGAATAAAAGGATACAAAATATGATAATAAATATCTCAAACATGGAGGCGAGAGGAGTAAAGAATGAGTTCAAAATTAAGTGACAGCTTAATATAAACTGCTATATGCAAAAGATGTTATATATAAACTCAATGGTAACCACAAATCAGAAAACAGGAATAGATACAGAAAAAGTGAAGAGTAAGGAATCCAAGTATATCACTATAGAAAATCAGCAAACCATAAAAGAGAGAAAGAGAAGGATCAGAAAAAACTACAAAAACAAACACAAAGCAAATCACAAGATAGCAATCAATACATACATATCATCAATTGCTTTGAATGTAAATGGGCTAAATGCTCCAATCAAAAGACGTAGGTGACAGAATGGATAAAAAAACAAGACACTATATGCTCCCTGCGAAAGACTCATTTAAGTCTTGAAAGACACCTGCAGATTGAAAGTGAGGGGATAGAGAAACATTTATGCTACTCTAGCTTTCTTTTGACACCCATTTGTCATACTTTTTTTAAAGACTTTTTTTTTATTTATTTGACAGACAGAGATCACAAGTAGGCAGAGAGGCAGGCAGAGAGAGAGAGAGAGAGAGAGAGAGAGAGAGAAGCAGGCTCCCTGTGGAGCAGAGAGCCCGATGCAGGACTTGATCCCAGGACCCCGAGATCATGAGCTGAGCCAAAGGTAGCAGCTTAACCCACTAAGCCACCCAGGCGCCCCCATTTGTAATACTTTTATCAGAAAAATAGAATTTAAAACAAAGTCTGAAAAAAGTAAAATTAAAAAACAAATTCTGTAAAAAGAGACAAAGACACTATATAATAGTAAAAGGAACAATCAAACAAGAAAATATAACAATTGTAGATATATATGCACCCAACATGGGAGCAGCCAATTATGTTAATAAAAAATGTAACGAAACTAGTCTTTAGTAATACAATAATAGTAGGGGACTTTGGGGCACCTGGGTGGCTCAGTTGGTTAAGCGTCCAACTCCTGATTTCAGCTCAAGTCATGAACTTGGGGCTGTAGGATCAAACTCTGCATTGGCCTCCAGGCTCAGCAGGGAGTCTGCTTGAGATTCTCTCTCTCCCTCTGTCCTTCCCTGCCCCACACTCTCTCTCTAAAATAAATAATTTTTTTTAAATAGTAGGGGACTTTTAACACCCTACTTATATCGATGGACAGATCATCCAAATAGAAAATTGACCAAAACAAAACAAAACAGTGGTTTTGAATGACACACTGGAACAGATGGGTTTAACAGATATATTCAGAACATTCCATCCAACAACAGCAGAATACACATTGTTTTTCAAGTGCACATGGAACATTCTCCAGAATAGATAACCTATTAAGCCACAAAGCAAGCCTCAACAAATGCAAACAGATCTAAGTCATACCATGCATCTTTTCTGACCACAAAGCTATGAAACTACAAATCAAGCACAAGAAAAAATCTGGAAAGTCTACAAATATATGGAGGTTAAATAACATGCTACTAGGCAATGAACGGGTCAGCCAAGAAATAAATAAAGAAATTAGAAAGAACATGGAAACAAATAAAAATAAAAACACAATGGTCCAAAACCTCTGGGATGCAGCAAAGCAGTTCTTTTTTTTTTTTTTTTTTTGAAAGGTTTTATTTATCTATTCGACAGAGACAGAGATCACAAGCAGGCAGAGAGACAGTCAGGGAGAGAGGCAGGTTCCCAATGCAGGGCTCGATCCCAGCACCCTGAGATCATGACCTGGAAGGCAGAGACTTAACCCCCTGAGCCACACAGGCATCCCAGCAAAAGCAATTCTAAGAGGAAAGTTTGTAGCAATACAGGCCTACCTCAAGAAGCCAGAAAAATCTCAAAAAAAAAAAACAACCTAAACTTACACCTAAAGGAGCTAGAAAAAGAACAACAAATGAAACCTCAAACCAGCAGAAGGAATGAAATAATAAAGATTAGAGCAGAAATAAATGATATAGGAACTAAAAAACAATAGACCAATGAAAACAGGAGCTGTTTCACCCCAGGTAGCCAGCATCCTGAATAAAACTCATATTCCTTTCCAATCAAAACTATCTCTTCTCAAGGAATCAACCCCATTTACAAATGCACCAAAATAAGTAAGATACCTAGTGCTATTGTGAGTGCTGTGAAGTGTGTAAACCTGGTGATTCACAGACCTGTACCTCTGGGGCTAATAATACATTATATGCTAATTTTTAAAAAATAAAGTCTTTTAAAAAATACAAAAATAATAATAATAATAATATACCTAGAAATAAACCTAACCAAAGAGATAAAAGACCTGTACTCTGGGGGCGCCTGGGTGGCTCAGTGGTTTAGGCCGCTGCCTTCGGCTCAGGTCATGATCTCAGGGTCCTGGGATCGAGTCCCACATCGGGCTCTCTGCTCGTCAGGAAGCCTGCTTCCCTTCCTCTCTCTCTGCCTGCCTCTCTGCCTACTTGTGATCTCTCTCTGTCAAATAAATAAATAAAATCTTTAAAAAAAAAAAAAAGACCTGTACTCTGAAATTTATAAGACACTGATGAAAGAAACTGAAGACAACACAGAGAAATGGAAAATCATGCCATGTTCATGGATTGGAAGAACAAATATTGTTAAAATGTCTATACTACCCAAAGCAATCTACACATTTAATACAATCTCTATCAAAATACCAACAGCACTTTTCACAAAACTAGAACAAAAAGTCCTAAAATTTGTGTGGAACCACAAAAGACCCTGAATAGCCAAAGTGATTTTGAGAAAGAAAAGCAAAGCTGGAGGCCTCACAATTCCAGACTTACAAAGCTGTAGTAATCAAAACAGTACGGTACTGGCACATAGGCACATAGATCAATAGAACAAAATAGAAAACCCCTATTATACGGTCAATTAATCTTTGACAAAGCAGGAAAACCATGCAATGGGAAAAAGACAGTCTCTTCAACAAATGGGGTTGGGAAAAATGGTCAGCTAGAGGCCAAAGAATGAAACTGGACCACTTTCTTATACCACACCCCAAAATAAATTCTAAATGGATTAAAGACCTAAATGTGAGACCTGAAGCCATTAAAATCCTAGAAGAGAACACAGGCGATAATGTCTCTCGACATGAGCCATAGCAACATTTTTTTAGATGTGTCTCCCAAGATATGGGAAATAAGAGCAAAAATAAACTATTGGGAATATATCAAAATAAAAGGAAAAAATCAACAATCAATAGACTACCAGGTGCCTGCCTTCTGAATTATAATTTTCTGTCTAGGACTTGCCTCTTCCCCAATGATTAACCCCAGAGAGTCAACCTTTTCAGGGGAACCGTGTTCCCTACCCCTAGGGGTGAGACCTTATCCTGACGCTTCAATAGGTCAACAAGTTACAAAACAGCAACAGAAGGGCACTGTGGAGCTGCACACACAGAGTCCCACTTGTGTCAGTCTCCGCATTCACCTCCACATGCGCCCTTCCCAGTCCCTTCAGAGGAAAATGCACATGTCCCAGCTCTAGAGAGGAAAGCCAGCGAGGAGAAGGTGGGCCATTCTAAAACCTGGCCAGTTCGACTTAGTTCTTGGTGTTCTTCTCTCTGCCACAGCTACTTTTCTACAGATAAAGGAAAGACCCTATACAGGGAGGTAAGAGTCACAGATTTTAAAGAGGAGCCAATACAGATAGGAAATGTATTTGTTTCCTGTGACTGACGTAAGTTCCCACAAAACTGGTAAATTAAATAACAGAAATTTATCCTCTCATGGTTCTGAAGGCCAGAAGTACATTCCCTCCAAAGGCTCTGGGAGACAATCCTTTATCTTCCACCTTCTTGCGACTCCCAGTGTTCTTTGGCTGGTGGCTGTGTCACTCCTCTTCATGAGGAAGGAGTGGGCCTCACCAGGCTGCCCTGCAGCTCTGCTACTAACTTTAATAGTAAAAGAAGTAAAGATTTCTGGCTCTGCTGGGTCTTCATTGCTTCATGTCCACAACTGGCTAAAATCCTTGGATGGAACCTGCCTTTCTAAATTGCCACCATCTCCCCTCCTCCCTTTTGTCTGTCTAGGACTTGCCTCTTCCCCAATGATTAACCCCAGAAGACCCCCCTTTGCAGGGGGAACCAGCCCCCTTCATGGCAGTGAGACCTTATCCTGATACCTTAATAGGGCATCAAGTCACAAATTGCCGCTACCCCCCATTCCCCTTTTTGAATGTTTGGACTTTATTGGCATTTGAGTTTGCAACCACTATTTCAACCCATTCTGGTAGTCAAACAAAGAAGAAAACACATTCATCTGTTTATCCAACAAGTATTTATTGCACATGTACTTTGTGCAAGCCATTATTCCAAGCTCAAGAGATGGACACAAGTGTGGTAGATTATATTCTTTGCTCACAATTATTTATTCCCTTCTTGAGCATGGCTTCCTAGGAATAGGAGAACACACATTCATGACCCTTTTCCTGTGGCTTAGCAGAGCGTCCCAACAGAGTAGAGGGAGTATACTTTGGCCTTGGCCTGTCAGTTTGGCCAGTGAGACGCAGGTAGTTGTGACAAGTGTGCAGGCTTTAAATGTGCCTGCATTGTTTGTTTTCTGTCTTGTGTTTCTGTACTTCAGTCTAAGTCCAGAAATGAGAGATGTTGAAGCAACTTACTATGCTTGGAATACAATAGGTGCACAGTAACTATTTGTTGAACAGATAAGAATGGGAATGAAATAGTAAAACCTACCCTCATGCATCTTCTATTTAGTTTCAACAATTTGGGTGTGGGGCACCTGGGTGGCTCAGTTGGTTAAGCAACTGTCTTTGGCTCAGGTCATGATCCCAGGGTCCTGGGATTGAGTTCTGCATTGGGATCCCTGCTCAGTGGGAAGCCTCCTTCTCCCTCTCCCTCTGCCTGCCGCTCTGCCTACTTGTGCTCTTTCTCTCTCTCAATCTGTGTCAAATAAATAAATAAAATATTTTAAAATTAAAAAAAAACTATTTGGTTGTGGAAATATTCTATTTCCGGGGCACCTGGGTGGCTCAGTGGGTTAAGCCTCTGCCTTCAGCTCAGGTCATGATCTCAGGATCCTGGGATCAAGCCTCACATCGGGCTCTCTGCTCAGCAGGGAGCCTGCTTCCACCTCTTTCTCTGCCTGCTGCTCTGCCTACTTGTGATCTCTGTCTGTCAAATAAATAAATAAAATCTTTTAATAAAAAAAGAAAGAAAATATTCCATTTCCATGGCCTACCACCTCAACTGCAGATTTAGAAGTATAATTGTATTCTCCCCTGGTGGAGGAGAGAGGGTGATCCAAGCACATAATAGTATCTCAGTGAATTTCCTCCTTCTCCTCTCCTAGACTATCCTATACCCCAGTTTGGCCAAAACCCAGCAAACTTCTCAGCCTGGGTGACCTCTGAAGCCTTCACAGAGATGGAGAACTCATCTGAAAGGGGCATCTTTCCAACTTCACGGTTTTGGAACTTGCATATGGCCTCCTGGGGGATCTGATCTCTTAGCCCTATCCTGTCTCAGGAATGGGGTACTGGGGGCTGGGTCACAAAGCAGCTGATCAGGGCTTTCCCTATGAGGCAGTGCCCGAATATTCTTTCCTATTGGGAGTTCCTCCTTCCCCTATGCAACTTGGGGCTACTGAAGGCTTCTCATTCCTGCCTTCCTTCCTCTGCCACCTTCTCAGATCCAGAAATTTCTAAACCAAGCTACCCCCTCCATCCCACCCTCTCTCCTGTGGGATTCTGTGTACCACCATTCCAACCCTGGGCAGACAATAGGGCAGAAGGGCACTGTAGATTCAGAGCAAAGACCAACATCCCTTCAAGGCTGAGGTTAGCAATTTGGTTGATCCCTTTGCATAATCACTGGCCATTCCCTCTGAAAGCTCTTGGGTTCCAGCAAGCTCTTATGGGGGCTCTGTGGCTTACATCCAGCCCCTTGCCACTCACGGTGTGGGAGCATCTTGAATCTTTCCCTGGAGGCATATGACAGGTTTGGCTGAAACATTACCCAGAGCAACAGTCATATGGGGGCAGGGGTGAGGGGAGGCTTTTCAACCTTGTCGTCCTCATCACAGCCTCAAGATCACTATAGTACCTTCTCCCCTATCCCAGCACAATCCAGCACCTGTCCCCTTCCACCCTGATCCAGCCACCCTCAGCTCTTCTCCCCCATCAACCTCTCCACCATGCTTCTGGATCCCGATCCTCAGCAGACAAATCTCTGCATTCTCAGCCTCTGAAACCACAACATGGATCTTCTCTAAGACCTCTCCTTCTCTGTGTCTTCTCAAGCAAACCTTCCCCATTCCCCCAAAGCCCTGGATTCCCAGGCCTGGAGAAAGATGTGCATTCTCCCTGATCCCAGAGGTAAAAGACTCTTTCCATTAAGACTCGTAGCACATGGTTCCACCATTTCCCACACTCCTACTATGGCCCTTGCCTGCCCCACCAACAATTGGCATACCCAGGGCCTGGACTTTGGGTACCCTGATCCAGCTAGAGTCCCTGTCCCAGCTGGATTGTTAGCTGAATGTAGGTCCTTTGCCTACCTTCTCTTGTCATCAGCCACACAGACAGCTGCACATACTCCCACTACCCATCCTCCGGGAGTCCCCAAATTCCACTCTGGCCTGGGGTGAGATGGGAGGCTATGACTGGCCCAGGGCAGAAAAAGGCAGAATTATGTAGAGGCTGGACCTTCCCCCAGCCCATTCCCATGTCACGCCCTGAAGAGCCTTGGCCCTACCCAGAGTAGGGTAGAGAAGGCTTAGATGTGAACAGGTGAGCTGCCCTGTGGGTGAGGTTCTCCTTCTTTCCCTATTACTAGAGCTATCTGTTTTGCTAAGCGATTCCAGTTTCAGCCACAGGGTCTGCTGTAAAGAAATAACTCCATCAGTTTAGGGGTGCCTGGGTGGCTCAGTTGGTTAAGGATCCAACTCTTGATTTTGTCTCAGGTCATGATCTCAGGGTTGTGAGATTTAGCCCCACGTTGAGCTGACGTGGAACCTGCTTAAGATTCTGTCTCTGCCCCTCTCCCCTACTCTCACACTTGTTCTCTCCCTCTCTTTCTAAGAAGGAAGGAAAGAAAGAAAGAAAGAAAGAAAGAAAGAAAGAAAGAAAGAACTCCACCATTCTAAATTGGGTGCTTGATTACTAATCTGAGAGTCAGCAATGAATTAAACATTCCTCTTTGCCCCATCCCTTGTGCCTGTAGGAAATCCTAGGGAAAGGACAAGGTACTTGGTGCTAAGGTGGCCTCTAATAATTCTTGGGAAAAGGCAGATTATTTCCCCCCTCTTTTGAGGCTGATGTACAATTCTGCCCTCACTTTAACCCCTGGGAAGCTACATGGGGCACAGAAGAGAGCTTAGAATGCCATCAGCATCATAGCCTAATACAATGCCCCTCACTGATATCTACTCCAGACCAACAAAATTTGACATCCAACCACAGATGAAAGTGCATTTATGGGAGCTGTGGGGTCCGGCACCGTATGCAAGGGACCCAAGAGAAGTCTCACACACCCATGTGTCAAGGTATAGACCTCAGTCCCACCTGTGAGACTGCATTGGTCCGTGAACCAGCTTTAGCCCCCATCAGCCATGGTTGAGGAGCCCCTGGAGATCACCGTCTTAGACAACCACTCTTATAGAAGAGAGCCTTTGTATAAGACCAGGTTTCCAAGAGAAGTTCCAGCACACAGCTGCAGCACAAAGTATATGCGTGTGTATATGCATGTGTGAGTGTGTGTGTATTTGGACACATCAGAGGAGGTAAGAGGAACAGTTTGACTTTGCCCATATTACCTGTCCCTAAGCTGCACATCTCGTGCCAAGAAATCACCTTCTCAGTCCGTGAGTTCTCCAGTAGGGTAGGGAGAGGACACCAGGAACATGAGAGCATATGACTGAGCTGTGTAGGACTCTGCCAAAGAGGCTCTTTTCTCTCTCACCCCATCCAGGGTACTGACTCAAGAGCTGCATGACTGGGGCTGGGAGAGCAGTAAATAGGGCTCCCGGAGGGCATGGAAAAAACACGGATTCTATTAACTGCATCATAAACTCTAATCAAAAGGCATATAGTGGACTTGTTCCCATGTCTACAGTGACAGCTGGTGAGCTTCCTCATAACCGTCTGTGGGAAGAGAAGGAAGTGGCTGGGAATCAAATCCACTGGAGTTATCATCCAAAACAAAATTCTCCTTCAGAAAACATCATCGACAGCCACTACCAAAATGGCTCTGGGTTACCTGGAAGCCATGGAAGCTTGAGATGTTGTCTACCTATATCCCCACTTCATTAACTATGAGCTCCACGTGTTTGCATATGTGAGAGGTGGGTATGTTTGAGGCTAGCTGAAGAGCTATATCACCTTCATGAAAGACAAGACCCTGACCCTGGTCATTCTGCAGGTGAAAGCTGATCAACATCACCAATGTCACTCTGTTTGATGCTTTCAGTGGCTGCCCAGCCCTTGTTTCCAAACTCCTTCAGCTTATCAAGGATGTGCTCCAAGGTGCTGGAGAGGCCTGGGGCTGCCTAAGCCAGGGCAGGGCCTTACAAAACCATTGACAGAACCACGACCAGGACTCAGAGAAACAAGATGATCTTCATGGCAGGGTCAGAGGGCCCCTCTGGATCAGCAGTAGGACCGCATGGGTGGGCCATACTTTCTACACCTACCCTCTTGATGAGACTCTTCAAGTTAAACATACTTCACCTTTGGGAAGATAAAGGCATTAAATTACCATTATGCTGTTAGCAGGAGCAAGACTTCACTCACTCTTCTTGTGGTCAGACACCTTCCCTCCTTCCATTCCAAAGGTATCTTCCACTGAATCCCCTGGGGTGATATTTATGGCAATTTACCCACATTCCTTGGGTTGGTTGAAGTTTGGGATATCCTACTTGCCTGGCTCTGGTGATGCTAGGACAAACACCCTTCTGAAACTTGGATGAAAACAACTTTCTTTTTTTACTGAATTAGGGTTGACATAAAACATTATATGAGTTTGAAGTGTACAACATGTTGATTTGCCGCATTTATGTATTGCAATATGATTATCATTGTGGTAATAACTGGCACCTCTGTCACATAATTATCATCTCTTTTTTGTGGTGGCAAAAACCAAGGTCTAGTCCCTTATCAATTTTGATTAATATAATACAATGTTATTGTCCATACATTGGGCATTGGATTTCCAGTACTTCTCCTGCCTTCTGGTTGCAGATTTGGACCCTTAAGCAAAGTCTCTCCTGTTTTCCCACACACCAGCCCATGGTAACCACTATTCTACTCTTGGTCCTTATGGGTTTGGATCTTTTGGATTCCACATGTAGGTAATATCATACAGTATTTGTCTTTCATGGTCTGACTTACATCACTTGGTATAATGCCTCTAAGTTCCATCCATGTTGTCAAAGAATGCAGGATTTACTTCTGTCTCATGGCTGATTAATATTCCATTATATATATGTATTTAATATTATATATTATTTATATAGATACATATGTGTGTGTTTGTGTATATATACACACACACCACAACTTCTTTGTCCATTTATTTGTTGATTGGCACTTGGATTGTTCCCATGAGTCCTGGCTATTATGAATGGTAAAATAAACATGGGAGTGCATTAAAAAAAAAAAAAGGCATAGAATGGCTGGATGGATTTAAGGGGGAAAAAAAAAACAGGGGCCTCTGGGTGGCTCAGTCGGCTAAGCGTCTGCCTTTGCCTCAAGTCATGATTTCAGGGTCCTGGTATCAAGCCCTTCAACAGGTTCCCTGCTCAGTGGGGATCCTGCTTCTCCCTCTGCCAGCCACTCCCCCTGATTATGCTCTCTCTCTCTGTCAAATAAATTAAAAACAAACAAAAACAAAACAAGATCCAACTACATCCTGTTTACAAGAAATTCACTTCAGCTTCAGGACATACACAGGTTCAAGGTGAAGGAATAGTAAAAGACATTTCATATAAGTAGAAACCAAAAGAGAGCAGGGTACTATATTTATACCAAACAAAATAGACTTAAGCCAAAAACTGTAACAAGAGACGAAGAATGTCATTATATAATGATAAAAGGATATTCCTCAGGAACATATAACAATTGCAAATATTTATGTACCCAACATCAGAGCAGTTAAATATATTCGGCAAATGCTAACTAATCTGAAAGGAGAAATAGACAATATTTCTTTTGTCTTCTATCTTCTATAAAAGATAGCTCGTTCAGACAGAAAAATCAATAAGGAAACACTGGACTAAACTATTGAAGAAGTGGATAAATTTCTAGAAACATACAATTTACCAAGACTGAATTATGAAAAAAAAAATCTGAACAGACCAATAATGAGTAAGGAGATTGGATCAGTAATTAAAAATTTCCAACAAAGAGGGGCGCCTGGGTGGCTCAGTGGGTTAAAGCCTCTGCCTTCAGCTCAGGTCATGATCCCAGGGTCCTGGGATCGAGGCCCGCATTGGGCTCTCTGCTCAGTGGGGAGCCTGCTTCTTCCTCTCTCTTCCTGCCTCTCTGCCTACTTGTGGTCTCTCCTCTCTGTCAAATAAATAAATAAAATCTTAAAAAAAAAAATTTCCAACAAAGAAAGCCCAGGACCAGAATTTTCCCTGGAGAAATCTACCAAACATTTAAAGAATAATTAATGCCAATACTTCTTGAATGTCCAAAAAATTAAAGAAGGAACACTCACTTCCAAATTCATTTTAAGAGGTCAGCCTTACCCTGATACCAAAACCAAATAATAAGGACACTACAGAAAAGAAAGCAACAGAACAATATCCCTGATGGATATAAATGCAAAATTCTTAATAAAATATCAGCACATCAAATTCTACAGCACATTAAAAGCACCATGATCAAGTAGAATTTATATCTGGGATGTAAGGATGATTAAACAGATACAAACCAATAAATCTGATTTATCACATTAATAGAACGAAAGATAAGAATCCCATCATCACCTCAATAGATGTAGAAAAAGCATCTGACAAAATACAATATCCCTTCATGATTAAAAACTCTCAATAAATTGGGTATGGAAGGAACATATCTCAACATAGTAAAGACCATATATGACAAGCCAACAACTTAAATACAACAACATTGTATTTAACCATGAAAGGTTGAAAGCTTTTCCTCTAGATCAGGAACAAAACAAGGGTGCCCCCTCTCACCACTCCTAGTCAACACAGTGCTGGAAGTCTTAGCCAGAGCAATTAGGCAAGGAAAAAAAAAAAGACATACAAATTGGAAAGAAGTAAAATTGTCTTTGCAGATGTTATATATATGTTATATATTATTTATATTATAGATGTTATATATAAAGAAATCCTAAAGACTCCACCCAAAAACTGTTAGAACTAATCAACAAACTCAGGGTGCCTGGGTGGCTCAGTTCGTTAAGCATCTGACTCTTGATTTCAGTTCAGGTCATGATCTAAGGATTGTAGGATGGAGCCCCACATGGGGCTCTGCGCACAGCAAAGAGTCTGAGACTTTCTCTCTCCCTCTCTCTGCCCCTCCCCCCTGTGCTCACTCTCTCTCTTTCCAATAAATAAATCTTAAAAAAAAGGGGCGCCTGGGTGGCTCAGTGGGTTAGGCCGCTGCCTTCGGCTCAGATCATGATCTCAGGGTCCTGGGATCAAGCCCCGCATCGGGCTCTTTGCTCAGCGGGGAGCCTGCTTCCTCCTCTCTCTCTGACTGCCTCTCTGCCTGCTTGTGATCTCTCTCTGTCAAATAAATAAATAAAATCTTTAAAAAAAAATAAATAAATCTTAAAAAAAAAGAACTAATCAACAAATTCAGTAAAGTCATAGGATACAAAATCAACATACAGAAATCAGTTGCATTTCTTTTTTTTTTTCCCCAAGATTTCGTTTATTTATTTGAGAGTGAGAGAGCATGAGTAGGTGGAGGGGCAGAGACAAACACGAGGCCCAATCCCAGGATCCCAAGATCATGACCTGAGCCAACGTCAGGTGCTTAACCGACTGAGCCATCCAGGCACCCCTCGGTTGCATTTCTATACACTAACATTAAAATACCTAAAAAAGAAAGAAAATGACTCCACTCACAATAATATCAAAAACAATAAAATACTCAGAAATAAATTTAACCCAGGAGATAAAAGATCCACTCAGTACACTGAAAACTGTTAAGACTGATGAAAGAAATTGAAGAAGACACAAATAAATAGGAATGTGTCCCAAGTGTCCCATGGACTGGAATAATTAATCTTGTTAAAATTTCCATACTATTCAAAGCCATCTATAAATTTAATATAATCTCTATCAAAATTCTAGTGGCATTTTTCACAGAAACAGAAAAACAGATACTAAAATTCATAGAAACCACAAAAGACCCCAAATAACCAAAGCAATCCTAAGAAAGAAGAGCACAGGTTCCTGGGTGGCTCAGTTGGTTGAGTGTACAGCTCTTGGTTTCCTCTCAGGTCGTGAGCTCAAGGGTCATGAGATCGAGCCCTACAGGGGACTCTGCACTCCTCGGGGAGTCTGCTTGGGAGTCTTTCCCTCTGCCGCTTCCCTGACTTATGCACTCTCTCTCTCTAAAATAGATAAATAAAAGAACAGATAGGGGCACCTGGGTGGCTCAGTGGGTTAAAGCCACTGCCTTCGGCTCAGGTCATGATCTCAGGGTCCTGGGATCAAGCCCCCCAGCGGGCTCTCTGCTCAGCGGGAAGCCTGCTTCCCCCTCTCTCTGCCTGACTCTCTGCCCATTTGTGATCTCTCTCTCTCTCCATCAAATAAATAAATAAAATCTTTAAAAAAAAAAAAGAACAGATAAAGAAAGAAAGAACAAAGCTGGAGGTATTACACTTCCTGATTTCAAACTATACTACAAAGCTATTATAAACAAAACAATATGGTACTGACACAGACACCTAGACCAATAGAACATAATTGAGAAATAAACCTTCACATTTATGGTCAATTAATATTTGACAAGAACCCCAAGAATATTCAGTAGAAAAAATATAATCTCTTCAATAAACAGTGTTGGGAAAACTGGACGATCACATGCAGAAGAATAAAATTAGACCCCTATATTACACCACTTGCAAGTTAACTCAAATTGGATTAAAGACTTAAACACAAGACCTAAAACTGTAAAACTCCAAGAAGAAAACATAGGGGGAAAGCTCCTTGACATTGGGCTTGGCAACAATTTTTCTGATATGACACCAAAAGCACAAGCAACAAAACCAAAACTCATAAGTGGAACTACAGCAAACTAACCTAAAAAGACGAATTCATTGAAACTGAGGAGACTGGTTGTTGCCAGGGATTGGTGGGTCAGGGTGGGAGAAATGGGGAGAGGTAGGTCAAAGAGTACAAACTTTCAATTACAGTAAGAATAAGTCCAGCGGGGGCACCTGGGTGGCTCAGTGAGTTAAGCCTCTGCCTTTGGCTCAGGTCATGATCTCGGGGTCCTGGGATCGTGCCCTGCATTGAGCTCTCTGCTTAGTGGGGAGCCTGTTCTCCCCAACCCCCTGCCTGCTGCTCTGCCTGCTTGTGATCTCTCTCTGTCGAATTAATAAATAAAATCTTTAAAAAAATAAGTCCAGTGGATCTAATGTACAGTATGGTGACTAGAGTTAACAGTATCTCATTATATACTACACAAGAAAAAAAATAATTAAATCAGGCAATGATGACATTACAAATATTCAGGAAATCAAGGTATAAGTTAAATGACTCTAAGAAGCCAAATAAACTATCTTTATTTGGGTCTTCTAAAAAGCACAGTTTGATACCAGGAATCTTATATAAGGACTCTCAAAAGAAACCTACAAGGAAGTGAAGGAGGCAGAGTAGGACAGGGTAAGGAGCTAAGAATATAAGTGGTTTCGGCTGAAGCCTAGGCTCCTTCTAATACCCCCTACCCCTGCCAAAGCTCTAGAGCATAACAACCACCACAGAATTGCTCCCCACCCCCGCAAGCTTCAGTACCCCTATTTCAGTCTCACTGGCTGCTGGCCATGGTGAACAAGGTGAACTCGAGTTGGCCAAGAGCGGTTCTCCAGAAGTAATTCTGGAGAATTCTGAACAGGGGGCAGCTGTGAGCCCTTAGCAGCCAACATTCACTGGATTGCCAGGGATTGGATGTGCCAGTAAGGGGTGCTGGGCAGGGCGGCAACACTGTCTACTCTACAGACAGATCGAGAGCCATTCTGCATGATGACCAGTCATTAACGCAGGTCACTGACCAGAATAAAAGGGAGATTTCTGTCCATTAAAATAGACTTAAGGAGAGGTGCCTGGGTGGCTCAGTCAGTTAAGCATCTGCCTTTGGTTGGGGTCATGATCTCATGGTCCTGGGGTAGAGCCCCACTCAGCATCTCCCTCTCGCTCTCCCTCTGCCTCTGCCTCTACCCCACCACTTGTGCTCTCTTCCTCTCTCTCCCTCTCTTTCAAATAAATAAATAAAATCTTAAAAAAACCAAAACACACAGACTTAAAGAGTTATCATCAACCATCACATCCAAATGTTGGGCCCTCCATGCAAAACAATAGTAAAGATACATTTTAAAAATTCATCTGTCAACTGATACTACACCAAGGAACCAATGTTAATTTAAGTGTGATAATGGCATTACGGTTATAAAAGAAAGATTCTTATTTTTTTAAAGATGTATATACCAAAGTATTTAAAGATAAAATGGCAAAATGTCTGCAATTGTCTTAAGACAGAAAGAAAAAGTGACAAAATATGGCACAATCTTGGTAATTATCCAATCTAAAAAATGAGTATAGAGGCACCTGGGGAGCTCAGTCAGTTGAGCATCTGCCTTCAGCTCAGGTTGTGATCTCGGGGTCCTGGGATTGAGCCCCTCCTTGGGTTCTGTGCTAAGTGGGGAGTCTGCTTGAGGATTCTCTCTCTCCCTCCCCCTCTGCCCCTCCCCCTGCTCACACGCGCTCTCGCTCTAAAAATAAATAAATCTTTAAAATGAGTATATGTGAGTCCACTGTTAAATTTCTGTACTTGTTTATGTTTGCAGATTTTTATAATAATTTATGCTTTATTTTTATTTTTTACAGTGAGATCGAGATAGAGCACAAGCAGGGGTGCAAGGTGAGGGGCAGCGGGAGAGACAGAATCGCAAGCAGCCTCCATGATCAGCTCAGAGCCCGTCTTGGGGCTTGATCCCACAACCCTGAGATCATGACCTGAGCAGGAACCAAGAATTGGACACATAACTGACTGAGCACCCAGGCACCCACCATAATAATTTAAAAGTAATGAATGAGGGGCACCTGGGTGGCTCAGTCAGTTGAGCATCTGCCTTCAGCTCAGGTCGTGATCTTGGGGTCCTGGGATTGAGCCTCACATCAGTCCCCCTGCTCAGCAGGGAGTCTGCTTCTTCCTCTCCCTCTGTGATTTCTCTCATTCTTGCTCTCTCTCAAAGAAATAAAATCTTTTTATTTTTTTTAAAGTAATAAATGGGTGGAAGAATCAGATCTGGTCAAACACAACTTTGACCCACCACCCACTCTTTTCCAGTTTCAGGAAATCTCCTAGTCAGTCTACTCCCTCTGTCTGTGATACTTGGGAAGAGAAAAGTGGACAGCAGGCTGCAGTGAGCACTTGCACAGAGGAGACCACCAGCCTGGGCCTCCCAACTTTCCCTCTCCAGCCCTTCCCATGCCCCTGCTTGGTCTCTCTCCCCATCAGTCCAGAGTCTCTCACCAATGGAGGGTCAAGTGTCCGCACCATCTCTGGAGCCTCATCCCTTCTCTGCCCTACCTAAGGCTTCCTCAGGAGAGCAGATGCCCATGAGTCAGTGGTCAAATCCTTCCCTGCAGAGGCTGCTGAGCAGGGCACCAGCTGCAGACAGCAGCATGCCTGAGGGCTCAGCACCAGCATACCCTTATTCAACCTAACCTGTGCTTCCCTGACCTGCGCAGGCACTGGGAGAAACAGGCAATTCACGCAAATGGGAAGATGCCTGCCCTCTACTGGCCACAGGCCTCCAGCTGCCTCCCCTAAGCTACACAGAAGGAAGGTGTGAGAACAGGAAGCAGGGCCAGGAGGACTTGTCCTGGAGGACAAGGGCTATAGAGAGAAGGAGGAGGAGGAAGGAAGTGTCCTGTGGGGCTGGCAGATGGAGAAAGCCTTCCAGGTGGGGGCAGGAGCAGCATGGACTGACTGCAGAGGAAAGCAGAGACTATTTCTCTGCCTTCCTTCCTTCCTTCCTTCCTTCCAGTCTTTTGTTTATTCTTAAAACAGACCTACATACTGCAGATCAAGGGCTTGACTCTAACTTTGACCATGGGACACCCATGAGTAAGACTCTTGTTTGGTAGAAGAGGAGCTTCCAGTGGACTGGGAGAGACATTAATGTTAACAGAACTACACCCAGGGGTCAGGGCCATATTGGGGGTGGGGGGCGTGATAGGCACCCAGGGGAAACATAGTGATAACCCTCCACAGTAGAGTGGGCCCTGGAAGTCTCCCAGGCCCACAGCAGAAGCCAAGAGCCACAGCCCCAGAGCTGCCAGGGTAGCAGCTAGGAATACGGGGGCGGGAAATGAGCTCAACAGTGAGGATTTCAAAGGGACAGCAGGACATAATAGTGGGGAGGTGGCAGCTGCAGCATGGGGACACTCCAATCTCAGCTAAGGCACTGTTTTTAAAAATTCAGCTGAGTAAATTGGAAGATCTAATCGGCTTTCTTCAACAATTCACGAACAGGGCAGCATCTCGTCCAGCATATAGAATGGAGCTCCAAGGAGCTCTACAAAGTGGAAGGCTCTTACAGGCAGAAGAGGAAAATGAGTGGATTGTTTTCAGGCAAGGTCACCTTCCTTGAGGATTAACGCACTAGTACTTCCCAATTAAGATGACATTCCTGAGAGGGACTGAGACTGCAGTTAGGTTGGATATTAAGTCTTGGTTTGCTAAGGTGGGGCTTAGTGACTCCGTTGAGTCCAGCTGTCTGTTTTTAACAGCACCAAGAGGCTCAGGCGAGGGAGAGTGAGGGGTCAATAAGGGAGGGAGCCGGGTTTCTGTTAAGCCAGGGGGAGGCTGTGAAGTCTGCCATAAGCACAGCAGTATCCTGTAAGGAGAGGGGGGAAAATTAGGAATAGTGGAGACAGAGGCCAGATGCTCTGGAGAACTTTTAAAGGCTGAGCTGGGGGGCACCTGGGTGGCTCAGTGGGTTAAAGCTTCTGCCTTCGGCTCATGTCGTGATCCCGGGGTCCTGGGATCGAGCCCTGAGTCAGGCTCTCTGCTCGGCAGGGAGCCTGCCTCTCTCTCTCTCTCTGCCTGCCTCTCTGCCTACTTGTGATCTCTCTCTCTCTCTGTGTCAAATAAAGAAATAAAATCTTTTAAAAAATAAGAAATAAAAAATAAAGGCTGAGCTGGAAACCAGCAAGGCTGAGAGTGCTGGGTGATGGTGACCTCAGGGAGTTACGAGCCTCCAGCAGCCTCATAAAGAGCTGTGGGCCCTTCCAGGTCATAATGCTCTGGAAAGAGAGAGGCCCAAACCACAGCCAAGTAAACACAGACCCTGGAAGGGCCCACCACAGCAGCTGTAAGAGATGCCCAGTTACCAGCCTAAGGACTCAGTCCTGATGGAGAGCTCTGTTTCCCCAAAGGGGTCCAACTTGGACAGGTCCTGATATTATTTGATCTGAGAAAACGAGGCAGAGAGAAAAACCCAATGTTGATTTCAAAGGGGAGCAACAGTTTGCCAAGTGTTTTACACCCATTGCTCCTTTGTATGAAGTCATATTTCTGCCTTCCTACAAGATAACTATTTGTTACCACATTATGGAGATGACTGGGCTGTCTCCAAATTCAGAAGCAATGTTTGGCATGGCTTGATTTAAAATATGAACTATATAACATATTTGAAATTTGGTTTTAAAGGCATTGGAGCATTTCATATATTTTTACTGTCATAAACTAGCGTATGTATGAGGCAGGGGGAGTACCCCTGTAAAGATTTTGAGCCAAATTCAGGACTTCACATGTATTTAATTTTGCCTTCATTTTATAATCAGGAAGGGACTGGTAGCTCCAAATCTTCATTACTTCTTACGCATTTGCTTTTGGTAGTTCTTGTATCAAGAAATACATATAAGAAATGACTCCTCATGACTTCCTATATGCCTCTTCCCCCAAATCCACGAAAAGCAGCATAAAAAATGAGGAACAGTAACTCCCTGTCTTTGATGAAATGAAGGAAAACCTCTAGCTCCGAACTCTAAAGTCGATGAGAAAGACTGCCAAGGGCAGAGAATACCAGGCCATCCAGGCAGACCTTCAAGGTAGGGCTGGTCTGGGGCCAACAAAACAAGCACATTTGGTACAGTAGAGTGGAAGGGGACACAGTGCTCAGAGAGGACAGAGGCCGCATAGGGCACCTGGCAAACCACTACCTTGGCCAACACAGGGAGGGAGCAGAAAGGGATCTAGGGGAGGTCACAGCCCCAAAGCTGCTGCTCTTGATCAGCTCAGCAAAGGAGAGGTTAGCAGCCTTAGGCACAAGCACCTTCTAATTAGGAGTCCCCATGAGATAGTGCAAATACCCTGACTTCTCCCCAACACCATCCTTGTGAAAACAGCTAATCCGAGAAGAACTGGACCACAAAATGAATAGGCAAAGAATCTGTAGTGGAGAGAGGGGGCCAGGAGGAAGATGGAGGATAAATAAAGCAGCAAGCGAAGAACATCTCTCAAAAAGATTTTACGGTAAAAATAAGTATCATGAACAAAGATTTCCCCCCAAGAACTCACAGAGTATGCTAAGTGTATCACTTCCATTTTGCAAGATCCCAAAGCCGAAATATCAATGCAGAGTGAAGAAAGAGGAACAAAGGAAGAAGAGAAATGCTCAAAAATGATTTTAAAATAGCAGGTAGTAGAAGCAACTCAGTGTCCATCAGCTAATGAATAGAAAAACAAAATGTGGTCTCTCCATACAAAAGAATATTATTCAGCCATAGGAAGGAATGAAATTCTGATACATGCTGGGAACTGGGTGAACCTTAAAAAGAGTATGCTAGGTGAAAGGAGAGAAACACAAATGTCACATGTTGTATGATCCCAATTCTGTGAACTGTCCAGAATAGACAAATCCGTAGAGACGGAAGCAGGCTAGTAAACTGTCCTTGATTGGAAGAGGAAAGCAATGGAGAATGTCCCCTAATCAGTATGGGGTTGCCATTTGGGGCAATGAAAATGTTCTGGAAGTAGATAGTAGTGATGGTTGCACAAGCTTGCAAATGTACTAAAAACCACTGAATTGTATATTTTAAAAGGATAAATATACTATAATAATAATATGTGAATTATGTCTTAGTTTTTAAAAAATAACGCAGGTGAAAACAACAGAAAAATCAGGTAACTCTTACCAAACAGAAGAGACTTTGAGTCCACATTCAGAAGGGCACACCGTACCACATCCCAGAAAGCAGCTTTCACACATCAGTCAGTGCTGAGACATTGGGACATTGCCTGCAAAGACACTGAATTTCAGAGACAAAGCAAGACTCTCGTGGCATCCAAGCCAAAAAGCATACAAAACTCAAGCCACCTGCATGCGGTAGGTGAGGCTGCCTTCAGAATCTCCAAGCGACTTTCAATATCAGCAGATAGGGCAGCAATGTCTGCAGAGTCGTGGAGGGAAAAAAAAAAAATGACCCAACTTCATGCCCGAATTTCCCACCAGTATCAAGGCAACAGAGAAATGTTTTCAAAGTTTCAGAACTCGTGAAGAAACTGCTAGCTAGCTAGCAGTGGCATCAGCTTTGCCTGCGAGATGCCAGTCAGACTCGCAGACCTTTTTTTTCTAAGATTTTATTTATTTATTTATTTGACACACACACACACACACACAGAGAGAGAGAGAGAGATCACAAGTAGGCAGAGCAGGCAGAGAGAGAGGAGGAAGCAGGCTCCCCGCTGAGAGCCTGATGCGGGGTTCGATCCCAGGACCCTGGGATCATGACCTGAGCTGAAGGCAGAGGACTTAACCCACTGAGGCACCCAGGCGCCCCAGACTTGCAGACTTTTGAGCCCCATCCCAGACCTGCTGAGCCAGAATCAGCAGTTTGACATGATCCCCAGGTGAATCTTATGAACATAAAAGCTGGAGAAGCCCTGTCCTAGAAGATGATTTTCAGCCAAAGATGAGCAGAAAAACTAGCGATTACACCAGCAACAAAGTCAGTGGTGTTGCACTGAATGTGTTTAAGTGTGCAATGGAGGTGAAGATAACTGCTACATTTGTGGCTCCAGAACATAAACTTAGAAATAATTAAAGAAACTGGCTTCAGAAGAGAGCATAAGTATGCTGACTTTCTCATCTTTCCCAGCAGGAGAGTAAACAGATACTAGTCTAAGCTAACAGGTAACAGAGATACACTGAGGAGAATAAGACAGGGTGGCACACAAAAAACAGGCAGTTAAGTCACCAGCTGCATTCGAAATGCTGAATGCCAAGATGCCCCCTACTTCCCCAACCCCTCCCTGGGGGCCCCCTGAGATGGCAGCCACACCCCTCCCTCTAGGCAGGAGATTGGAGGGCTCCTTCCTGGAGACTCCCACCCCCAACAAATGGCCCACGTCATCACCCGCTGTGAAGCTCCCACTATGTTTTCTTAGTCCCCAGTTTTAATCACAAAAGGGAACCAGGAATTGCTAGACATCTGAGAAAAATGTCTAACACATTTAAACAAAAGAGAAAAAAACTAACCTGGAGGACATAGACACCATGCAGGGAAAGAACATTTTATGCATGTGTTAAAACTCTTCAAATTGTATATCCAATGAGTGAATACTACTGTATGTTAACTTTATTTTATTTTATTTTAAAGATTTTATTTATTTGTCAGAGAGAGAGAGTACACACAAGCAGGCAGAGAGGCAGGCAGAGAGAGAGGAGGAAGCAGGCTCCCTGCCGAGCAAGGAGCCAGACGTGGGACTCGATCCCAGGACCCCAGGATCATGACCCGAGCCGAAGGCAGCGGCTTAACCAACTGAGCCACCCAGGCGTCCCTGTATGTTAACTTTAAAATTGAGTAAGATTTTTAAAGCTATCATTGATATTTAAATATATATATTTAAGATATATATATTAATAATATATATCTTAAAGATATATATAATATATATCTTAAAGATATATTATATATATATATATATGATATGTATTATTTCTAAAAAGAAAGAAACAAAGAAAGGAAGAGGGATAGAAGGAAGGGCCAAGAGAAAGGGAAATAGGGGCACCTGGGTGGCTCAGTGGGTTAAGCCTCTGCCTTCAGCTCTCAGGCCCCTGGGATCCAGCCCCGCATCGGGCTCTCTGCTCAGCAGGGAGCCTGCTTCCCTCTCTCTGCCTGCCTCTCTGCTTACTTGTGATCTCTCTCTCTCTCTGTGAAATAAATAAATAAAATCTTTAAAAAAAAAAAAAAGAGGGAGGGAAATAGGAAGAAGGAAGGAACATTCAAAAGAAGGAAAAAAAATACTGTTGGGAATTTTTATTTTATTTTAGTTATTTGACACAGAGAGAGAGAGAGAGAGCAAGCAAGCACAAGCAGGGGGAGTGGCAAAGGGAGAAGAGAGAAGGCGCCCCACTGAGCAGGAAGTCCAATGTGGGGCTCAATCCCAGGACTCTGGGATCATGATCTGAGCCAAACACAGATGCTTAAGTAACTGAGCTACCCAGTTTTCCTGAGGGAATTTAAAACCTGAAAGCATAGGGGCACCTGGGTGGCTCAGTCCATTAAGTGTCTGACTCTTGGTTTCGGCTCTGGTCATGATCTCAGGGTCCTGGGATTGAGCCCTGCATCTGGCTTTGCACTCACTGGGGAGTCTGCTGGAGATTCTCTCCCTCTCTCTCTGCCCCCTCCCCTTCAAATAAATAAATCATTAATAAATAAGTAAATAAAACCTGAAAGCATAAATGGAAAGATGTAATGTATATATGTTAAATAAATTGAATTTAAATAAAAATTTAAAAAAAGAAAAATGCCATGTAAAAGTTGCAAGATAATTTGAGAAAATCTCCCAGAAAGTAGAACAAAGGAAAAGGGATAGAAAAAAAAAAAAGAAGCAGGAAAAAGATGAGAAAAGTTAGAGCAACTCTCCTTAAACATCCAAATGAGAAAACGGAAGGGAGGAAATAATCAAGAATCACAACAAATAATAGTAATTGAAGGAATGTTGCCAGAACTGAAGATCTTGGAAGGTTGGAAGGTTGGAAGGTTGGAAGAGCCCTTCAAAAATCTATAGGTACCCAATAAAGAAAGTTACTATGAGGTTTCAGAACACTGGGGACAAATGGAAAATTCTAAAACCCGAAGAAAGAGTGGAAAAAACAAGTCACACACACAAAAAGATCAAGAGTCAGAATGGCTTTAAATTTATCAACAACCACAATGGAGATAAGAAAACAAGAGAGTAATCATTTCAAAATATTGAAAGAAAATAATTTCCATCCTAGAATTCCATATCCAAGACAAAGTATCCATCAATGGGAAGGTTGAATACAGATGTTTTCAGGCACGCAAGGTCTAAAAAATGACCTCCCAAATCCCTTTTCGTGAAAGGCTACTGAAAGATGTTCTTCACCAAAACACAATATAAACAAAAAAGAGGAAGAAACAGGTCAATGGAACCAAAAGATCCAACATGGAGGGAAGTGAAGGAAACCTCAGGAGAATGCTGAAGGAGAATCCCTGTGCGCCCACCTTCACTGCATCATCTCGTAACCGTGCCAAGCTGAGCCTGATCCTAATTTTCATCTGTACTTCGTTTATACAGAAAAATTTCCTGCTCTCCTCTCCATGCCCTGCTGTCTGCATCAGCTGGGGATGCTTAGCCCACTGCATAGAAATACCTCTCTACCCATCATATTGCTGCCAGATGTGCAGCACCTGTGAACTCTGTTAGCCCTGGGGGATATTCCGACTATGGTGAGACCACCCAGGCCTCACTCATTCTCTTGCCCACTGACTTCCTTGGAAGGGCCCCTAAAAACTCAAGGACAGCAAAGCCAAGGCTATGTCCCAGAACCTCTGCTCAGTTTATCTTCTGGAACTTCATCTGACAGCGACCATACTCCCTTTTTCTTGCATAGACGGGTTTGAGTTTGTTTCTGGGGTCTTCAAATCTATAGCAGCGAGTTATTTAGGAGAACGTTATTTATAGTAAAACTACAAAGAAAAGCAAAGAAAACTAATACTCATTAATAAGTGAGGCTAGTCGGTATCTGGGAGGATGTGGGGAACATGATATGCCCCTAAGAACCTTACTTAAGGTTCTGGGACCAGCTTATTTCCCAACCTGAATGATGGGTATGCAGCTATCCACATTATTTCTCTTCCAGCTGCAAATATTCATTTTACATACTCTTCTCTATGTATGATACGCTTCACAATAAAGTTGTTCAAATTTTTATATACACATATACGATATTCCTTGCATACTATTTTGCCCAAAAGTTATGATTCAAAAAAAGACACCTAGCAGGTAGTAATTGCTCAGTTTCTTTCATAAAGGGCTATGCTAGTACAAACAAGTATACAAAACACACAGGGCTCTTAACTTTCAAATATAGGTGCCTGTCATTGTTGATGGAGAGACTAGGGACTCAAAAGGAATTAAGGCCTAAGTCTCTGGTTGTTACATTTATATTCCCCAGTGAAATGGCAGCAAGAAACTTTAGAACTTTATCAATTCCAATTTAGAACTTTATCAATTCCACCACAACATCTCCACATGTGTATGCATCACCAGGCTAAAGAAGAAAAATTACATGATCATTTTAATAGGTGCAGAAAGGGATTTGACAAAATCCAACATCCCTTCATAATAAAACTCTCAGAAAAATATATAGAGGGAAACCTTCTCAATTTGATAAAGGTTTTACAAAAAACCTACAGTGAACAACATTCTTAATGGTAAGAAACTCAAAGCTTTCCTGCTAAAATTAGAAACAAGGCAAAGATGTCCCCTCCCACCACTACTTTTCAACCTTGTACTGAAATCCTTGATAATGCAATAAAAAAAGGAATTTTTTTCTTTTCTTTTTTTTTTAAGGATTTTATTTATTTATTTGACAGAGAAAGACAGCAAGAGAGGGAATACAAACAGGGAGAGCAGGAGAGGGAGAAGCAGGCTCCCTGCCAAGCAAGGAGCCTGATATGGAACTCAATCCCAGGACTCTGAGATCATGACCAGGGCCAAAGGCAGACATTTAACTGAGCCACCCAGGTGCCCCAAGAAAAGGAAATGAAAATATACAGACTGAAAAGGAAGAAATAAAACTTTGTTCAATCAAATGAACTTTGATAGAGTCTATGTAGAAAATCCAAAAAAATCAACACTTGGAACTAATGAATGATTCTAACAAGTCTGTAGGATAAAAGGTGGATATACAAAAGTCAATCATTTTCCTATATACCAGCAGTGAAAAGTGAATTTGAAATTAAAAATATAACATAATTTACATTAACACCCCCCAAAATGAAATACTTAGGTATAAAACTAACAAAACATATACAGGATTTTTTCAAGATTTTATTTTTAAGTAATCTTTACACCCAACATGGAGCTCAAACTTACAACCCCAAGATCAAGAGTTACATGCTCTATCGACTGAGCCAGCCAGGTACCCCAATATATACAAGATTTATATAAAGGTATCTACAGGGTCACCTGGGTGGCTTAGTCGGTTAAGCGGCTGCCTTCAGCTCAGGTCATGGTCCCAGGGTCCTGGGCTCGAGCCCCACATTGGGCTCCCTGCTCAGTGGAGAGACTGCTTCTCCCTCTCCCTCTGCCTGCTGCTCTGCCTGCTTGTGCTCTCTCTCTAACTCCCTGTCAAATAAACGAAATCTTAAAAAAAAAATACCTACAAAACTTTAATAAAAATATCAAAGAACTTAAATGAATAGATATTCCATGTTCTTGGATAAGAAGACTCAATATTGTCAAGATGTCTGTTCATCCCAACTTGATCTATAGATTCAATGCAATCCCAATCAAAATCCCAGCAAATTATTTGGTGGATATCAACAAACTCATTCTAAAGTTTCTACAGAAGGGTAAAAGGGCTGGCCAGAATAGCCAACACAATATGAAGGAAAAGAACAATGTTGGAAGACTGACACTACCCGACTTTCCTATAAAGCTACAATCATCCAGACAGTGAGGTATTGCTGAAAGAATAGACAAATATATCAATAGAACAGAAGAGAGAGCCCAGAAATAGACCCACATAAATATCGTCAACTGCTCTTTGACAAAGGAGCAAAGACAATACAATGGAGGAAAGATAGTTTTTCAACAAAGGGTGCTGGAAGAACTGGACATCCATAGGCAAAAAAAAAAAAAAAAAGACTCTAACCCAGGCCTTACACCCTTCACAAAAATTAACTCAAAATGGATAACAGACCTAAATGTAAAATGCAAAGCTATAAAAACTTTGTGAAGAGAACAGGAGAAAATCTAGATGACCTTGGATATGGCAATGACTTATTAAAGACAATACCAGAGTCATGATCTTTGAAATAAATCATTGATGATAATTTAATTTTCATTAAAATTTAAAATTTCTGCTCTGCAAAAAACACTGTCAAGACAATGGAAAGACAGGGCACAGACTGGGAGAAAATATTTGTAAACGACATAGTGATAAAGAACTGTTATCCAAAATATACAAAGAACTCTTAAAACTCAGCAATAAGAAAACTAACAATCCAGGGGACACCTGGGTGGCTCAGTTGGTTAAGCTCCTGCCTTCTGCTCAGGTCATGATCTCAGGGTACTAAGATCAAGTCCCACATGTGGCTCCTTGCTCAGTGGAGAGTCTGCTTCTCCCTCTGCCTGCCATTCCCCCTGCTTGTTCTCTCTCTCTCTCTGATGAATAATCTTTTTTTAAAAAATCTATTTAAAAAAAAAAAAAGCTAACACTCCAATTAAAAAATGGGGGCAAAAGACATGAACAGACAACTCATCAAAGATATGCAAATGGTAAATACACATATGGAAAGATGTTCCACATCAAGTCATCAAAGAAATGCAAATTAAAATGACAATGAGATACCACCACACAACTATCAAAATGGCCAAAATCCAGAACATGAAAACACCAAATGTTTGTGAAGATGTGGAGCAAAAGGAGTTCTCGTTCATTGCTGGTGAAATGCAAAATGGTACAGCTACTTTGGAAGACTGCTTGTCAGTTTACAGAACTAAACATACTCTTACCATATGATTCAGCAATCATGCTCTTTGGTATTTACCCAAACAAGTAGAAAGCTTGTGTCCAGGGACACCTGCCTGGTTCAGCTCAGGTCATGATCCCAGGGTCCTGGGATGGAGTCCCATGTCGGGCTCCATGCTCAGTGGGGAACCAGCTTCTCCCTCTGCCTACCACTCCCCTTGCTTGTGTGCACGCTCTCTCTCTGTGTGTGTCTCTCTAACAAATAAATACATAAAATCTTTTTAAAAAAAAAAAACTTACGTCCACACAAAAATAGGCACACTGATGTTTATAGTAGCTTGATTCAAAATTACAATACTTGGAAGCAACCAAGATGTCCTTTACTAGGTAAATGGATCAATAAACAGGTATATCCAGACAATGGAATATAACTCAGTGCTTCAAAGAAATGAGCTCAAAACCGTAGAAAGACATGGAAGAACCTTAAATGCATATTGCTAAGTGAAAGAAGCCAATCTGGAAAAGCTACATATTGTATCATTCCAATTATATGAAGCTCTGGAAATGGCAAAATTATGGAGACAGTAAAAAGATCGGTGGTTGTCAGGGATTGGGAGGGAAGAAGGGATGAATAGGCAAAGCGTGGAGGATACTTAGGGGAGTGAAACTGTTCTGTGTAATACTATAATGATCAATACATATCATTCTACATTTATCAAAATCCAGAGAATGTACAGTACCAAGAGTGAACCCTAATGTAAACTACGGACTTTGGGCAATAATGATGTGTCAGTGTAGGCTCATTAAGTATAACAAATGTACCACCTTGGTGTAGGATGTTGGAAGTGGGTGAGACTATGCATGTGTGGGGTAAGTCTGTGCACTTTACACTCAATTTGCTATGAACCTATTCTCTAAAAATAAGGTTTGTTTAAAAAAAAAAAAAGAAAAACATTGGGACACCTGGGTGTCTCAGTCGGTTAAGCATCTGACTCTTGATTTCAGCTCAGGTCATGGTCTTGGGGTCATAGGATTGAGCCCCACTTTGGGTTCTGAGTTCAGTGCAGAGTCTGCTCGGGATTTTCTTTCTCCCTCTGCCCCTCTGCTCTCTCTTTCTCTCTCTCTAAAATAAATAAATAACATCTTTTTAAAAAATGGCCAAAATGGTAAATTTTATGTCATGTATATATATATATTTACCATAATAAAAAAGTCTATTATTATAATATCATTTAGTTAAAATTGTAAACATATCATCTTTCACTTAAAACAAGCTATGGAAACAGTGGTAACTTACTTAACTCATAAAATCATTCAGGAAATTTAGAAAGTTTAATTCATGAGAAATATACATGAGAAATTCATGTGTAAGACCTTGGTCTTATACAAACAAAATATTATGCTAACATAATTTTTATGTGATAAACTACTTTTTAAAGACCCAGTCATGCCAAACAGCTATTTTAGCTTGGAATTAAAGCTTTTTCTTATCTTTCAACAAAGGTTATTCTGAATATAAATTTTTGAGCATCTACACACACATCAAAAACTACAATTGATAATTTTTTCTTTCTTTGTTTTAGATACTTTTTACTGTTTTGGGGGGTTAGGTATTTCTAGTGTGCACATAACTTAGAATGTTCTGGGGGTTTGGGTTTTTGTAGGGGTTTTTTAACAGCTAATCTTTAGAATTTCCCAAAAGAGAGAATCGAGGATAAAGGAACAAAAAGAGTGAGAAGCACCAGGCTTTAGACCAACACGAAATTGTCATTTTTTTTTAAAGATTTTTTTTTTTAATTTATTTGACAGAGAGAGATCACAAGTGGGCAGAGAGGCAAGCAGAGAGAGATGGAGGAGGAAGCAGGCTCCCTGCTGAGCAGAGAGCCCGATGCGGGACTCGATCCCAGGACCCTGAGATCATGACCTGAGCTGAAGGCAGAGGCTTAACCCACTGAGCCACCCAGGTGCCCCCAAAATTGTCATTTTAAAAGCCTACTTACATTTCCTCTGCACGGGGAGAGAAGAAAGTTTAGATGTAGAGAAACAAGAGAAACTTGGGGCATCTGAGTGGTTCAGTCATTTAAGTGTCTGACTCTTGGTTTCAGCTCAGGTAACGGTCCCAGGGCTGTGGGTCAGGGTCGTTGTCTCAGGACTGGGGGATCGAGCCCTATGTCGGGCTCCAATGCTTGGTGTGGAATCTCCTTGAATTTCATTCCCTTCCCCTCTGCCCCTGATCACACATGCACACACACACTCTCTCTCTTCCTTTCAAAATAAATAAATAAAAATCTTTTTAAAAAGAAAGAAAAACAAAAGAAACCACATTACAGCTGGTTTAGACAGTAACTTGGGGCTTGACTATTTTCTCAAGCCATACGGCTAGAAAGCGAGCCCTTATTAATCTCCGAGGTATGGAAATGGAGTGATGTGCTTCCTACATTAAATAAAACTATTTCTTTGATACGCAAGAGGATCTTTTCATGAAGGTTTTTTGCTTTTTATCCTAAGATATGAACAATCTTTGTTCTAAATCTTTTGTCCTAAATGAACAATCTTCTCAATGTCTACATCTCCCCAAGTGGCCACGGCAATTCCAACTGTCACTGGTGAAATCGTACCACTTAGAAAACTAAGGGTACAAGTTGGTGGTATTAGAGTGAGAAAATATGCAGGAAGGAAATGTTTGACCTGGAATAGGCATAGTTTTAAATGAGAAAGAAGCCATGAACTGAATGGTCCAAAAGGATGTTGCATGTGTAACGCTATTTTTCTGGAGCTTGGCCAAAGACCTATCAGTCATCACTTATCAAGGCCAGACGTAACCTCCTAAATCCAGGCAGACTAAACTGAACAAAATAGTTCTCAGTGACATAAGGACAAGGATCAAAGAAGAAATCCTTGCAAGGTTTTTAAATGATGACCTAAGGGACGCCTGGGTGGCTCAGTCAGTTAAGCATCTACCTTCGGCTTGGGTCATGATCCCAGGGTCCCACAGCAGGCTCCTTTCTCCCCCTGCCTGCGGCTCCCTTGCTTGTACTCTCTCTGACAAATAAATAAATAAATAAAATTTTTAAATGAGCTAAGACAAAGCATGTCCAGAGGACCATAGGGCCAGCTAGAAAACAGATTTATCTGGTTTATGCCCATCTTTCCCTATAGAATTTTCATCTTCAAGAAATAACAAGTGCAGGGGTCTGGGTGGCTCAGTCATTGAGCGTCTGCCTTCAGCTCAGGATCGAGCCCTGCACTGGGCTCCCTGCTCAGCCGGAAGCCTGCTTCTCCCTCTCCCACTCCCCCTGCTTGTATTCCCTCTCTTGCTGTGTCTCTGTGTCAAACAAATATGTAAAATCTTAAAAAAAAAAAAAAAAAGAAAGAAAGAAAGTACAGGTGTTGGTAAGGATGTCAAGAAAAGGGAACCCCTTGCACAGTGTTGGTGGGAAAGCAAGTTAGTGCAGCCAAAATGGAAAGCAGCATGGATATTCCTCAAAAAATTAAAACTAGAACTACCATGTGATCCAGCAATTATACTATTCTACTACTGGACATTTATCTGAAAAAAAAAAAAAAAAAGAAATCTTTTTCTTCAAAAGATATCCACACCCCCATGTTCACTCCAGCATTATTATTTTTTTTAAGATTTTATTTATTTCTTTGACACAGAGAAAGAGATCACAAGTAGGCAAAGCACAACAGAGAGAGAGCATGGGGGGAAGCAGACTCCCCGCTGAGCAGAGAGCCATGCGGGGCTCGATCCCAGGACCCTGAGATCATGACCTGAGCTGAAGGCAGAGGCTTAACCCACTGAGCCACCCAGGCACCCCACTCCAGCATTATTTACAATAGTCAAGACATGGAAACAACCTAAGTGTCCATCAATGGATGAATAAATAAAGAAGATGTGGTAGATTCATACAATGGAATATTATTCAGCCATAAAAAGAAATACTGCTATTTGTGACAATATGGATGGACCTAGAAGGCATTACACTAAGTAAAAAAAGTCAATGATTTGTATACCATATGATCTCAACTGTATGTGGAATTTAAGAAACAAAACAGAGGACCATAGGGGAAAGGAGAGAAAAAATAAAACGAGATAAACCAGAGAGGGAGCCAAACCATAAGTGACTTTTAATCATAGGAAACAAACTGAGGGCTGCTGGAGGGGAGGAGGGTGGGTGGATAGGGTAACTGGGTGATGGACATTAAGGAGGGCATGTGATGTAACGAGCACTGGGTGTTATACAAGACTGATGGATCACTGACCTCTACCTCTGAAACTAACAATACATTATATGTTACTTAATTGAATTTAAATAAAAAATTAAAAAATAATAAACAGAAATAAATGTGATCACATATAGAATGACAGAAATGAAATAACTCTCATTCAGTTGGTCTTTAAAAATCATTAGGCTATCATTGTTACTTTGGAATGTTCTATAGGGGCGCCTGGGTGGCTCAGTTGTTAAGCGTCTGTCTTCGGCTCAGGTCCTGATCCCAGGGTTCTGGGGTCAAACCCCGCATCGGGCTCCCTGCTCGGCAGGAAGCCTGCTTCTCCCTCTCCCACCCCTCCTGCTTCTGTTCCCTCTCTCTCTGTATCTCTCTCTGTCAAATAAGTAAATAATAAACAAACAAATAAATAAATAAAATCTTTTAAAAATAAAAAATAAAAAAAATTAAAATTTAAAACCAAGAATATATGTTACCACAGGGACTAAAACACAGACCACTCTTGAATGTAGCTCCAACAATTTCAAAATATTACAGTATTTCTCTTGCAAAGAAGGCTGGTGGGCTTGTGCTTGGAGGGGGACAGGCAGAGAAGGATGGCTGTGATTGTGACTGTATAACTGGGAGTTCTCTCAGTTAACTTCCATGTAGAACACAGTGTTTATATTTATTAGAAGATAAGTAATACTGGGGCACCTGAGTGGCTCAGGGGGTTAAGCCTCTGCCTTGGGCTCAGGTCATGATCTCAGGATCCTGGGATCGAGCCCTGAATCATGCTCTCTGCTCAGCAGGGAGCCTGCTTCCCCCTCTCTCTCTGCCTGATCTCTCTCTCTCTCTCTCTGTCAATAAATAAATAAAACCTTTTAAAAAAAGAATATAAGTAACACAAACATACTGATTTGAAACACGTATGTGTATCATTAAAACTCATCAATAACCACAGCAATTGTTTAAAACTTAGATTATTAAAAGTTATTTTTAGGGGGGTGTATTATGTGACATCATTTAGAGTTGCCAGCATAGCAATGATAAAAGGCAGACCGACTTATAACTGATGTTTTGTTTTTAAATTATCTGCAGACACACCATTGCCTACATTCTGGGTGGAAGATTCCCTTACCCATCCTTGGTCAGCCACCACCTTCCTTACAGAAGGAACAGCACATGCAAAGGCCCTGGGGTGGTAGCACGAAGAGCAAGGGGCCAAGTGGCTGGGACAATGCCAGCAAGGGGGTGAGGAGGGGCTCAGAAGTCAAAGAGGATGAGGTAAGGCCTTATAAGACCACACTGAGGATTTCAGTTTTCACTCTGGGTGATGTGCAGAGGTCTAGCTGAGGACTGACATGTCCTGGGTGTATCTGAGGAGCTGGGTGAACCAGAGGACTCACCCATGGGAGATAAGGGTATCACCCATATAAGGGAGGCCCAGAAAATAGGCAGTAGTTGCCAGATGAGGCAATGAGAACATGCTTCCTCCACAACCCAGGCTCTGTGAAAAGCCATCTTTGATGCAGAAATTCTCAGCCTCGGAGGACAAAGCTAAAGCATAGGGAATTTCTACCCCAGGTGCTCTCCAAGAAAAGATTTCTGAAGGGAGGTTGTCACCCTTGTAACTATCTGCAAAGACTTATCTACAGAAAAGAATGTAGCTTAGTTTCCTCTCATCTCCCCAAGGGATGTCCCACCTCTGGGCTAGAAAATGAAGGTGGACTTTGCAATGGAGAAAAACAAATGCACCAAATTCAAGGCCACCAGTGTGGTCCAGTCCAACATCAGAGTCTCTGGAGGCTTTAATGGAGTAGAATGCTTTTCTCCTCAAGGAGATGACAAGGGTGAGCCAGATCCTGCAACTTCCCACTGCTTTCTCCTTCCCATGGCCACTGATGGTATAAAAGTGGAAATGGTCTGAGTGATGGTGGCAGAGCCCCAGCTTCCTAAGGACACTCCGATCACACCAGAACAGACTTCCTCACCCCTGGTGGATTCTGGACACACAGTGGGGCTCAGGCAGCAACAGCAGCCAGAGAAATCAGGGTGCTTCTGAAGATTCCTCAAGTTTTCAAGGGTCCTATCTTGTAAATATCTGCACCCAGGGCAACTGAGTTATGGACCTACAATGGGAAGGAGGACATTCTTGGGATTGTGACTAGGACCCCAAGCCGATTAATAGAAACATTAAAAGACACGAAACTTTGTTTTTATGGGGAGGAACCTAAGCTTCTCCTGTCAGCATGACGTCATCCACTTGGTAGATTAGCATAATGCCCTATAGATCAAGGTCGCCATGCATTAAGTTGCTGCCCAGAAACCGGATATATCCTATGACAGCATGAGGTCAGGTGTGAACTCTAGCCCCTAACGTTCATTCATTCATTGTTGCTCACAGGCTTTCAAGGCTTACTTGCTACAATGATGTGCTTCCTTCTCCTGGCCCTTCCTTCTTCTCAAGCTGAACAGTTCAGCTTTAATACTTTGTGTTTGGAGTGGGGGACCTCTTCTCTTCTCCATCTTGGTAATCCAAGGATACATGAGACAGCAGCCCTATAGTGGCCAGCCTCCAAGATGACCCTGAATGATTCTTCCTTACTGGTATTCATGGTCCTGCACAGTCCCTTGTCACACTGAACAGCGATGACCTGTGTAACCAACAGGATCCTGCAGAAATGAGAACATGTGATTTCCAGGGCTGTGTCATAAAGGCATTACACTTCTGCCTTACTCTCTCTTGGATCACTTACTTGAGGGAAGTCAGCCACCAAGTCAGGAGGACACTCCAGCAGCCCTGTGGAGAGCCCCACATGGCGAGGAACTGCCCCCTGCCAAGAGCCAGATGAGTGAGCCACCTTGAGAGATCCTCCAGCCCCATCAAAGCCTTCAGATGATGCGGCCCTGAGTGACACTGTGACGGCACCTCATGGTAGATCCTGGGCCAGAACACCCAGCTGAGCTGCTCCAAATTCCTGACCCACAGAGAAATGATGAGAGATGATGCCTTTTATTTTAAGCCACGAAGCTTTAGTGTAATTTCTTACTAAAACAGATTAACTACTCTGGAGAGGCCACTTTTTACAGACTAACTTTTAACTGGTGTTGTTGTTGTTTTTAAAAATTGTCTGCAGACACACCCCTTATTGCCTCCATCCTGGGCAGAAACTTCCATCACATACCCACTGTGTGGCTACATGGAAGCCGCCCTGCATTAACTCCTCTTCAAGAAGCCAACGTCAAGGGCATTGTGGATGTGAGCAATATAGGATCCCCACTGGCCACAGACTTGGATCCCTGGGTGGGGCTCCAAGCCCACTGGAGTTCACATCCCTTGGAGACTACTAGTCCTCTCATCTGCTGGCTCCACTTTAAGCCAAGAAAAACAGTGGGACTAGGGAGTGTGAAAGTGGGCTGCCACCTGAAGATTGCCCATCCACACTCTGCCCTAATCTGAATGAGTCCCTACCACTACCATATATTGTCAACAATGTGCATGAAACCCTTTCTCATGTCCAGTTGACATGACTTCCTTCCTATGACTTCAGTTTGACTATTTCAATAGGAAACCAGCAAGAGCCTTACTCAAGCACACAGACGTGTGATGCCACTTTGGAAAAAGGAAATTACTAAAACCCTGAGTTATGGAATGCTTGGGTGGCTCAGTTGGTTGTCTACCTTTGGCTCAGGTCATGATCCTGGAGTCATGGGATCAAGCCCCACATTGGGCTCTCTGTTCAGCAGGGAGTCTTCTTCCCCCTCTCCCTCTGCTTGTCTCTCTGCTTGCTTGTGCTCTCTCTGTCAAATAAATATATAAAATCTTTTTAAAATAAAATAAAACCCTATATATAGAGTTACAACACTAACATACCTATTAAAAAATTATAGGGCAGTGTATGGCAGGGGGCTGGAGGGGCAAACTCAGAGTCATAGGGCGTTGCAGTGGAGATATTATTGGCCAACAGAACGGTGATGACCTCATTGGCGTGATGACCTCATTGTTGCTTCCATAATAAATCACTGTATTAGCTGACTCCTGACAGGGCAGGCTGTATTAGTTATCACAGCATTTCAAGATGCCCTGGCCTTTAACTATCTCTTGACCAAGGCCTTGTTAGGACCCCTTTGTTTACAAACACCCTACGGAATATGCCAGGCTCTGTGCTGAAGGGCAGCAGAATACGCGCCCCCCTTCAAATTTGCCTCTATGACGTAAGGATTATTGAGCTAAAGCCACTTGAAAAATAGCAGGTACAAGAAAGGAACTTTGACTTTCCTTTACTTCCTGAAATCAGGAGATAAAAATCCCATGTGAAAGATGGTCTCTTTATCCCAGGAGAGAAGTGTTATAATCACCAGAAACACAGAGTGGAGGCCAAGAGAAAACTGTACAAATAGATTGTGTTAAAATAATTCTTATCTTGGGGCACCTGAGTGGCTCAGTGGGTTAAGCCTCTGCCTTTGGCTCAGGTCATGATCTCAGGGTCCTGGGTTCGACCTCCTCATCGGGCTCTCTGCTCAGCGGGGAGCCTGCTTCCCTCTCTCTCTCTGCCTGCCTCTCTGTCTACTTGTGATTTCTGTCTGTCAAATAAATAAACTCTTAAAAAACTTAAAAAAATAATTATATTTAGTCTTCCCATATATTTATTTTTCCACAATTGACTCTCTTTGTTCAACCTAGTATATAAACACTTAGGCCTGGCCACTTCTCTGGGTCTCCATTTTCCTGTGGGGGCTCCCATGCACACACAAAAATCTCCATGCTTTTCTCCTATTAATCTGTCCTATGTCAATTTAGTTCTCTGGCCCAGCTGGAGACCTTAAGAGGATGGAGGTGAAGTTTTGCCTCCCTACAGTGCTATGGTCTCTGTTTGTAGGTCACAATCCCATGGGACACTGCCTTTATCCCCATTCTCTACATAATAAAACTGAGACCCAGAGACATTGAGGGCTTTCCTGAGGTCACATAGCCAGTAAATGGCAAAATCTAAGTCTGTCTGAGTTCCTCGACTTTCTGCTACAATGTGCACAGGAGTGGGTTGGGTGAATTCAAAGAAGAGACCCTTGGACTGGCCTTGCAATGATCAGTATAAGTTTATCAGACCCAGGAGAAGTAAAGGAGAGAATACAGTGCTGAGCACCTCAAGTTTGTAAAATGGGGCTGAAACCCAAGGCTCCAGGGAAACAGGGGTGAGGGAAGAGGCTATGTAGGCAAAGGCCAGCTCACAAAGGGCCCTAAATACCAGGCCTGGGGTCTTGGAAATTACCTGGGTGAGGGGGAGGCTCCTGGGTTGCTCTCAGCTGGGGAGATAGAGTCAGACTCAGTGTTGGAAACCTGGGGACAGCACGGAGGCTGAATTGGAACAGCAGTTCCCAGCATGGGTGTGGATCAGAATCATCGAGGCTGCTTATAAAACACACCTGGAACCCACACTCAAAGTGTGTGATTCAGCCAGGCTGGAGAGAGACCCAGGGATCTGCATTTTAACATTTTCCATGGGATTCCGATACGAGTCATCACTGAAGAAACACCAACCAGTACAGTAATCCAGAGGGAGAGAAGCAGCAAGGAGACTAATTATGAGGTTGTCACCTGAGATAAATGATGAGTCCTGAACTCCCAGCAGTGGTAAGGAAAATGGAAACAGCCTCACTGCTCTAGCAGGATAATGTTTTTATAATGTTACCCGTTGTTTTTCCTTTTTCTGGTAATCCATCCCCCAGCCCCTTCCAAATAGCCAGCCCATTATGTGCTCATTGCCCCTGGGGAGTGGGATGTGACAGGACAGAAAACAAGTCTTTCTGGTATGATGTATTGGGCTTGTTTCAATTAATACAGGAGTTGGGGGGTGGGGGAAAGTTATAGATGAATCATAATTGGCCAGGAGCTGATAACTGTGGAAGCTGGATGATGGCTGCAAGGGATTTGTTATAGAATTCTGTTTACATTTGTTTTTTTAAGTTTTATTTGAAAATTTTTAAGTATTGCTAGATTTGGTTTCATAAAGGACTTAGGGACAAGGAGAGACATCTCAGATAGAGCTGAAAAGTTTTCAGAATCTTCATGAGCTAAAGGAGATAAGGAGGCTCTACCAGCAGGATACTTCTGTACCTCGGAGAAAGAAATACTCATCTGATTTGTGTACCTGGGAAGAACACAGTTCATCATCTGCTCAGTTCTGCTCTTCTTCCTCTTCAGATCTGCCACATTCACAGCCCCGCCAGGGCCTCCAGAGGGAGGGCCATCCAGTTGAGCACTGTCATGACTGGGGACACAGGGGTGTCTACCAAGCTCAGGGTTCAGTTGCCCGCACTGGGTGAATGCTCCGCCCTGACGTTTGTCAGCAATAAGGCAATGTCCTGGCCTTCACCTGCCTCTCCTTTGCTTCATTCTCCACTACGTTTAGAACCCTTGTCAGTAAGACAGTGCCAACTATGGGGAGGGTCCTCCAGAGACCCCAAAATGAGGGCTTCCAAGGTCTGGACAAAAGGGAGTGGAGAAGAGGAGGACGGAGGGGAGTGATGAGAGTTCACAGAGGCTGGAGTACAGGGCGGAAAACCCAGGAGCAGAGAGCAACCTTGCTCTGGAAAGTAGCAACACCCGTCATGGAGATGTTTCTGAGGCACATACAGCCAAAAAAAGGACCTTAGCTAAGCTCAGCAAGATCCTCACAGGCAAGAGTGGCACACAGCCGGAGGAGAGCTGGGGTCTCCAGCAGACGTGCGAGTGAGAACAGCCAGGTCTCAGCAGCAACTGGTGGGACCGATGACATCCCCACGAGTATCTATGTAGACAGATGACACTGAGAACTAGATCCCCCCAACACACACACACACACACAGTCATGTACACACTCACACCCAAGTACTAGATGAGGCTCCAGAGCCTTAAACACAAGCCCCACAGAAGGAATAAAACCCTCAATTAGCTGAGATGAAGTTTCTGCCACTCCAGCAGAATGGGAGTTCAAAATAGAAATTAAGTTGAGTTATTAAAAAACTTTAATCACATTCTTGCACAGGTGAATTCATGAACAGAGATTCCTCCTTGCTCCTTGCAAAACATTTTGGAAGCAGAATCAACAAGATTTGGAGGTCAGATGGATGATAGGGTGGTGAGAAGGAAGTTTCTCCTCCCCTTGAGAGATTTGTTTCCCAAACACCCCGGGCTAATTCAGGTTCTTCAATACTGTCTGCAAAGTTTTCCCACCTTCCCCTGATGGTCTTCTCTCAGGGCCCTGTAACATAGGTTCAATCATTCTTGCCTACTCAATTAATGATTAAACAATAACCAACTCCTCTAGTAAAGCCACATACTTAACTTGCCATTTCCTATTTACTACCTAGAAAAAGTATCTGTTAGAACTGCACCATGCACACTCTACTATAGTCACTCTAACAGTGAGGCCTGTAGGGCCTGGAAAAGGCCACAAGTTCACCTCATCTGGACTTCCTTATTTCATTGCTTTCCCTGGGCCAAGGCTCCACCACCCTTGCAGATGGTCCAAATCTCAACCTGGGATTCAAGACCTTTCACACTGGACCCGATCCTTCATCCTCTCCAACTTTATTCCTTCTCCTCTAAGCCCCCTCTCCCTCTCAGGGGAAGCAGGGAGAGTCAGTCCCAGATCTTCCTGTCCAAAGGGGCAAACCCATTCTCAAGTTTAGAGGGAGGAGGACTGAGGGAGAAGGAAGGAGACCCTCCCTCAAAAAGGTTACCTCCCTCAAAAAGTGCAAAGAAAGTCCTTAGTTAGTGGGGGCGCCTGGGTGGCTCAGTCAGTTAAGCATCTGCCTTCAGCTCAGATCATGATCCCAGGGTCCTGGCATGGGGTCCTGAGTCAGGCTCCCTGCTCAGCAGGGAGTCTGCTTCTTCCTCTCCTCCTGCCACTCCCCCACCCCTGGACTGTGCTTGCTCTCTCCCTCTCTCAAGTAAATAAATAAATAATCTTTAAAATAAAATAAAATAAAAATTTTAAAGAAAGTCCTTAATCAGGCTGAGGTCCAAATCCAAGACTCAAGGGGAGGAAGGGGCCCTAATCATCTTTCCTCTGGTGGAGGCACTTCTTCCCGGAAGTCAGCCAGGATGACAGTGGTGAGTTGGGTGGGACTCAGTAACTGCACTGGGACTGGCTGAAGCCCACATCTGTAGAAGGTCCAACATCACCCACCCACGCAGATGGGAAACAACGCCAAGATGGTAATCCAGTTTGCACCGCCCTTAGAATTTCTCCTGCCCTCCTCTACACTCAAGCAACTAGTTAGTTCTGCACCCACCACATTGGTTGGGAGGGCAACTAAATCACAGGGTAGTACTGGCAAACCACCCTGGATTTTGTGTTCCACACCCAAGCCCTTAACAGACCTGGGTGATGAGGTCAGTGGCCTTCACACTTATTACTGTAGGCCCCCATAAAAGTAGTTTGGAAAAGTATACACTCTTGTGCACAAGACCAGCTAAATAAATTGTAGCACCCAGTCCAAAATGAAAATGTAGGCCTCTTGATCAAACCTTACGAAGAATGTCAAGGGGATTAAAGAGTTCAACTTATCATGATGAGCACTGAGTAACAGACAGAACTGTTGAATCACTGTATTGTACACCAAAACTAATATAATGCTGTTATATTACCTATACTGGAATGAAAATAAAAATCTTAATAAAACTTAAAGAATTTCCAGAAGACAAAGGCAGGGCATTTGAGGTTCAGAGCCCTTCTGAATGTGGTGCCCTGAGTGACTGCCCAGGCCGTGCGTCCATGAAGCTGGCCCTGCCTTCATACATTTTTAAATTAGCACAGAAAAAACATATATATAAATAAACAAGTTGCAAAAGATATAATTTCAGTATATTGTATACTTGATTTAAAAATATTTTCAGGTGCCTGGGTGGCTCAGTGGGTTAAAGCCTCTGCCTTCGGCTCAGGTCATGATCTCAGGGTCCTGGGATTGAACTCCACATCAGGCTCTCTGCTCAGCAGGGAGCCAGCTTCCCCACTCTTTCTCTCTGCCTGCCTCTCTACCTACTTGTGATCTCTGTCTGTCAAATAAATTTAAAAAAATCTTTAAAAAAATTTTCTTCCAGTTCTTAGAGCAGCATAACAAGCTTATTTAACGTATGAGAAATGTTTGTCATGTTGGCTCATCAACGTTGAATGGATAGTCAAACTATGGTACTTCCACACCATGGACAACTACCCAGCAGTAAGAAAGAATGTGTATGGGTCCATACTACAACATGAGTGAATCACAAAATAATTATGCTGAGGGAAAGAACTCAGGCAAGGCAGTTCATACTACATGAAATGCAAAATATTCATAGAGACAGAAAGCAGATCAGTGGTTGCCTGGGGAGAGGGGATGGAGTGGAGGGATGGATTACAGTCGGGTGGAGCCATGTGGCTAACATCTCACCCACAGAACTTGAGTGGAAATGATGGATAGTCATTTCTGGGTATTGCTCATAAAAACATACCATGCAACCCTCACTCTATCTTTTTCCCCATTTTCTAGATGATTGGAGAGAACACAGATGAAAGGACATGTCACAAGAGAGAAGGGACCAGATTCCTGAATGACTGCATGAAACAAATCCCCGTGGACTGGCATGGGACGTGACATGAAAAAGAACTATACTACTATGGTATTAGACCCCTAACATGTTGGGATTGTTTGTTACAGCTGTTGGCCCACCCTAACGAATACATCTCCAGTGTTCTCTCTGCCAAAAGATAGCTGGCCAGTCTTCGCAAAGTTAAGGTTCCACCCTGGGGGCTTAGGCTGGTTTCCTGAGGTTGACAGACTGGACTCAGCAGTGATAGAGGTGAGGCCATCTGTGGGAGGAAGGAGCTGGTGTTGCCCGGCCAGTTTTGTCATAAAGCTGCTGAGAAAGTCCCAGAGTGGTTGCAGAAGGGGACTGCCTGATGGTCACAGGTATCATACTGCCACCATGTAGAAGAGGTTCTCCCACAGTGAGAGCCTTTTGGTGAATGTCCATCTGAGACACAAATCACTTTATGCTCTGAAGCCATTCTGGGCACTTTATGCACATTTATCTTCCTCAAAACTTCCTGTCACTAACCTTCAGTCTGTTTCCTTCCAAATCTCTGCCCAATAGACTAAATGATCCAAAGCCCAGGAATCAGTGTGCCTGTACTTCAGGCCTTCTGGGCACACTTCCCTTTTCTAGGTCCCTTAGGCCCTCTTGAAGGCAGGCGGGAACCCCACAGAAGCCACTTCTGGCTGAAGTCACATACTGTGCAGAGCCATCTATAAATTGGGCTTTAAACTTTTCTTTCTCAGGCAACTCATCATCAAATCATCATAAATGATTCTCCATGAGACCATGAATACCAGAAGCAGGAGAGGAATGTAAACAACTTGCTCAGGCAGCCTACTGTACTTCTGTCTTCAGGGCTTGCTTGGACCCAAGCCACATACGTCACTCCTCTTAACAATGGAGTGCTGCTGACCACCCCTGATTTTATGGCTGCGTTGATGGGATAACATGGTAGCTCGGGTCACATGATAACCTGGTATGTCATGGTCAGGCAACCAATTTCACCAGACCCCTGGAGCAAGCCAGGAACATCTCAAAAGGAGAATAACTATTTGCCAAAGGAGGGTATAACTTTGTTCCAAAATCCGATGCCTAAGTATAAAGACCAAAGGTAGAACTACTTACTCTGCAAGCTGATCCAATAAGAAAACCTTCCCTCCTCATTCGGTCCCCCATAAAGTTGACAGCTTTCAAGTGATGCAGTAATAGGTAAAAATAATTAAATACAGCATATTTTACCATTCAAGTCTAAAGAAGCCCAAGTATGGTACCTGCTTATTAGTGATAGGGAGTATGATGTACAGCAACCTGTCCTTCATTTTATGGGGAAGAGCTCAACATATCCCAGACCCCTGGATAGTGTAGATAGTGGAGAGACTGCTGCATATATTTGGTTTTTTAAATTTACTTATTTGACAGAGAGAGAGTGAGCATGAGCGGGAGGGGCAAAGGAAGGGAGAGAGCATCCCAAGTGGAATCCACACTCAGCACAGAGCCCGATGCAGGGCTTGATCTCATGACCCTGAGATCACAACCTGAGTTGAAACACTTAACTGACTATGCCCCCCGGGCACCCCTGCAGACAGACCACTGAGATTTATTATCTGCCTTCCAGCACACACATCATGCTTACCAAGTCATCTAGGGCCTCTCCTACTTCCTGTTCTCAAGGTCCATCAGAATGATGTCATCAATGTCACAGCAGTTTAGCCTGGTAGCCCAAGGAATGGCGATTTGGTCAAAACTTCCCATAGAGTAAATGTGTTCAGAAAGTGACATACCCCTGAAGCAAGACAGTAAAGGTTTACTAGGAGGAACACAAACTATTTCTAAAATTTGGTATAGAAGGAAAAGCATTTACTAGACCCATAGTTGTCGATTAGAGGCCAACAACTGCACCCATATGTTCCAAGAATGACCACTCTGAGAAAGTGCCCACACCTGGGGTCCTTACCAGAGTAAGTTTGCCAGAATGCTCTGTCATTCTTCAGGACCATCTATCTTCTCCATCAATAAAGAGAATGTGGCATACACACACACACACACACACACACACACGCACACATATACATATATATGTGAAAGAAATATATATAAAATACGTCTGTATAAGAACATATATTACATACATAGCGTATGTGTACAATATATATAAAGGAATATATTCATCCTTAAAAAAGAAGAAAATCCTGCCATTTCCAACAACATGGATGACTCTGGAGGACACTCTGCAAAGTGAAATAAGCCCATCACAAAAAGACAAATATTGCATAGTCTCACTTATATGTGGAATATGTTTAAAAAAAAAAAAAAGCTGAACTCATAGTAACAGAAAGAATAGTGGTTACCAGAGCTGGGTATGAAGAAAAAGAGGTTGGGTTTTGTTTAGGTTGTTTCATTTTTTGTTTTTTGTTGTTGTTTTTGTTTTTTTAAGTAGAATGGTGGTTGCCAGTGGCTGTGGGAAAGGAGAATGAGGAGTTATTTAATCAGTACGGAGTTTCAGTTTTGCGAGATGAAAAGAGCTCTGGAGAGGGATGGCAGTAATGGTTGCACCCGACGAGAATGTACTTAATGCCACTGAACTATACGCTTAAAAATGGTTAAGATCTTTAAGTTTTATGTTAGGGACATTTTAACACAATAAAAATAAATGGGAAAAAATACTATCTATCTTCTATCCTGGCCAAACTAAGAAGTAATGTTCATGTAGCAAGAATCACTCTGAATTCTTTAAATCTTTGATGATGGCACTAATCCCTAAAAAGAGATAAAGTATTTTTCATTTACGTTCTTGCTAGTTAAGGAAAGCTCCAGGGCCATGTAGCCCTTCCTCTCAAAATAGCCCTTGTTCCCATTAATTAGGCTAATGTCATAATTCTGCCCTGTTGATGATATCAATAGCAACTGTACATATAATAGCCATATAGTTTCAGGGTACCAATGGTCCTGGTATGAGAGATTGCGCTCAAAACTTTTTCTAAAATTTGTACCATGTGCATGTCTCCTATATTCAAAAAAGAGAGGGCGATACTCATTTTAACAATTAAATACGTAATTATCACATATTTTAAATGTTCCTTTGTGTACCACTCAAAATCCTTTCCTGTACATACAATTTTTGCGGAAATGCTGACCTAGTATTTGCCCCAGTCATCTCATCTTTATCACACTGGTTGTAACCGTGTATTTAACGGTCCACTTTCTCCACCAGACTGGGGCAGGAGCGGAGTCTGAGCTCTGCTGTCCCAAGCACAGAACGCTAGACTCCCCAGTCTACCATACGTTGCAAATAAAGACCTAGACCATTACTTCATCTCTTTCACCTCCTGCCGTCCACGAGACCTTGAGTTTTGGCTTGCTGATGTTGAGTCCCCGCTTCGCCTTCTGTAAGCCTTGATTTTCTCCCCTGCAAAATGGGAACGACCGTACCTGCCTCGCCGGGTGAGTGCGAGGAGTCGGATGGTGGGTGTGAAAGTACTCTAGAAATTCATTCATTCATTCATCCACTTAACAATTATTAAGCGCCCAGGGCCGGGCAGCATGGTTACCACAGCGACCACCCTTCCCCCGCGCAGGTCGCACCAGGTTCTCACACTCGCAGAACTCAGGTGACCTTATTCAAAATGGCGCAGGCAGCCTCGGGGGCTAGTGCGGCGGCGCGGACGCCGCGCCCTATGACCTGCTGGCAGCAGCAGAGGGGGGAGCCGGGCGCCGCCATATTGGCTGTTGTCCTGCGAGGGGAGCGGCGGCGGCGGCGGTGGCGGCGGCGCGAGTGGAGCGAGGGAGCGGCGCGAGCAGCAGCATGACTCGGAGGCGGAGCAGGCCGAGCGGCGGCGCGGGCCGGCGCGAGAGGATGCGGGCCGCGGGGCAGCAGAAGCCCCAGGCTCCCGAGCCCCCGCCGCCGCCGAGCCTGGAAGCGGGAGCGGGTGCAGGGCCCTCGGAGGCTCCCGTGGAACCGGACCGCGACGGCCCCAGGGAGGAGGACGAGCCCAAGTTGGCGCCCGGACCGCAGGTAGGAGCGAGCTAGGGGAGTCCGGCTGCTCCGGCACTTTCACCTCCCGGGAGCGGGGCCGGGGTGAGCTTGGGGATGGACCATCCTCCACTGGCTGGGGCTGAGGCTATCTCCCCTGAGGCGGGAGTGGAGGCTGGACCCTTCTCCAAGCCGAAGCGTGGTCCGTCCTGTCCTGTGACCAGGGCTGCCTGCCCTCTCCCGCCGCCTCCGGGCTGGAGCAAGGGCTTAAACCTTCGGGTCGTATATCCACACTGGGACTGGGCTCTGCTCCTGAGGCCACAGCTCAGCTCTCTGCCCTTCACCTCCCCCTGGGCCCACCTGCTCCCCCATCTACCCACAGACTGGGGCGCTGTGCCCTGGAAGGCTGCAGCCTCTTCCCTCTCCCCACCCCGGGAGCGGCCCCACCCTTTCCCCTCACTGCCTGCAGCCACTGCCCCCTGAGCAGCTGTGTGCCCCCAGCATATGTCTCCAGTGGCCTCCCGCTTCTCCCTGCCCAGCCGAGCAGTTGGAGCAGCCAGCCAGGCCGCCCAGAAGACTATTTGGTGGGGCTCCTGCGCTGAAGCATAAACTAGCAAAGCCTGCCCTTTCTTCCCTCTCTACCTCTGACCCCACAAGGTGGCCTACCCCAACCCTCAGATCCCCGGCTTTGGTGAATCCTGCTAAAAGTGAGCAGTAGCAGGACTCAGCAAAGCTTCCAGCTTGCCACCTGGAAGAAGGTCACTTTCTTTTGAGCAAAGGAGATAATGGGAGGTACCCTGCCAGTGTTCCTGAGAGCCCGGGGTGGCACGAGCCACAGTTGCTCTGGGAGGGTTGTGGCACCTGGGGCTGGGTGGCTCGCCCTAAGCTTGCTCTGACGAAAGAGTTTTGAGTTGGTCTTTTGGCTGAGCCTGCCAAGGAAGGCAGGCTCCTGCAGGAGTCTTGGAGGGTCGGATGCAGCGCCGGATGAGGATGAGGCGTGGCGGAAGATGCGTTTGGCTCTGCAGACACTGCATCGGGCAGCAGGGGACTCTGGGAGGCTGGTGCAGCCAGAAGGCATGGCTCTTGACAGCCTTCTAGTAGAATCTCTGGAATTGTGCATGTGAGTGGGGATGCCATTTGGGGAACCATTCCCAGAAAGCCTTCCCTGCCTTCCCAATTGCATCAGGTGCCCCCTTTGTGCCCATAGCCCCCTGTGCCTCCTTTGGTAGCACTCCCCATTCTTCATGGAGACATTCTGTTGATGTATCTGTTCCCTGCACTGCACTGTGAACTCCACAGGGGCACGGACTATGTCATCTATCTCTTATCCTCCATGCCTAGCCCTGGGCCTTGCTGACACTGAGTAGAAATAACTAGGTGAATGAGAGAGAATGAATCCGTTGAGGACCTGTGCTTATTGTAACCCAGTTTTGATGCTGGTATCCTTTGTGTTTCAGATCACAATAAGATTTTTAATTAATGAAAATGTCACCACTTATTGAGTGTCAGAAGACCCACCTTCACCCTGAGCCCCTACCCTGGGAATCAGCTCCCCAGGTTGGACCCCACCCTTGCCTGGTCTAACTTTAGACCCTGAACCTGCTTCCCCCTCTAGCTTTCCTCTTTCTCTTCTCTGGGCCACCCTGGGAATGCTATTATCCAAAAGGGGAGCATTAAGGTAGGGAGAGCCAGGGGAGCTGTTGTCTTCTCTCCTTCTCACTCACCAGCAACACTTTAAGGTCCCCTTCACTTAGCTAAGTTATAGTGTTCATGGCCAGAATTTTGGATAATGGCTTAACTATTTAGTTTTTATTTAGGACACAGCTTTCCTAAGAATTGTAAGCTTCATTATCTGCTCCACTGCTTGACCTGCCAGTTCATTAATTTATTAGTGCCAGATGCTTTATATACCATACTTCTAATCTTCCTGCCACCCCTTTTCTTTCCTCAGTATTTAATACAGTTGTGATGAGTTAACTATTGGTTTAATTATTGGTCTGCTTTTGCTGCATAAACTCTGAGAGTGCAGGAACCACGTCAGTCACTCTTGTACCCCTATGCCTGTGGTGAACAGATGTTTAATGAATGAACTGAAAGGTATAAATACTATTTCCCCATTTTTCAGATGAAGAAACAGAAACTCAGAGCAAGAAAACATTTGCTCATATAACTCCCACTATAGGTCTCAGGTGCCTTCTGCCCCTCCAAAAAAGGATACTCTTTTGTGTACTGTGTGGGGTTTAACAAGGCCTTTTTTTAAAATATACTATAGCCACAAAGAGGTGAAACAAACTGACGAACTCTCTTCTGATTGTACCTCACTTTTTTGCTGGGGAGGGGGTTTCTTAATCCAGAAGTAGGCTTTTGTGCCCTGGTGAAAAGCACCTGCTGAAAGGGTTGGGGTCACTTAAAATTCTCAGTGTACACAGAGTGGGCACGTAAGGTGAAACTCTGTGTTGCATGCCAAACTGAAGCCAAAGACAACAAATAGGACCACTTGTAGTCCTCAGACAGGTTCTGAAGCCCCACGTCACACATTGTTTTATTTTAATTTAAGCCATTTTTTAAAAAACCATAAGATTCCCACAAAATGGATTTGTGCCATTTCTTAAAACTCTAAAAATCTGGTGTTGCTGGGCCCACATTTCTGTAAGACAGTGATCTGCAGTCTCTGAATAGTGTCTGCCCCTAATAAGAAGGACACCTGATCTGTGCCAGGCCCTGGGTTAGCTGGGAATGCAGAAGTGAATCAGATGTGGTCCCTGCCCACAAAGGGCTCATGGTCCAGGGAACACGTACACAGTAATTGAGTTAGGCTGAAGAGCCAGGATTCCTGAGTTCAGGTTTGAAGGCCACTCTGGTTCTATCCTGTCCCCTTTGCTCATTTGCATAACTTGTTCACATTTAAATGCAGAACCTTAAGCTGGCCTATTTGGGATCCCAAAAGCCCTTCCAGTTGTTTGAGGTCACTAAACTGCATTGATCTGTTTACTTAAACAATCCATATCCTCATTTACTAAATAAGACTAAAACAGTTACTACCTTATTATCAAAGGAAAAAAAAAAAAGAAAGAAAAACAGCTTACAAAGCAGCTGAATAAGGCAGTAGTGAGAAATAGTGTTTAGTATTCCAGACTTGTGGTGAACTCCCAAGCTCAGTCTCTAACTTTGTGACTCTGGGCATGTTTTTTCCTCTTCTAAGCCTCATCAGCAATGTCATAAGAGAATGTGGAGCAACCCACGTAGCACCAAGTACATCGAGGCTCCGGAGGCAAGAGCAGGAGTCAGAGATAGTTGGAACTGTGCCAGATGGCCATCCAGAGCCTGAGTGTTCTCACCTGCCAGTTCTGCTGTCTGTCTTTTGGCCTCTCTTGGACCACTCAGCCTGCAGTCCAGGTGCATACTCAGTAAACCCTCAGGAGACTTGCCAGACTGTAAACCAGCAGTTGGAGCTGGTTGAGCTCATCTTGCCCTTCCCATCTCTCATCTCTCTACAGCACTTGCTGAGACCTGCCCAGCCCAGTTTAAAGAGAGTTTAAAGAGACTCTAGAGACCTGGTTCCCCACTGCTCAGAGTTAAACCTGCTGCCTCAAGAGACTGGAGCAGAGGATCAGTCAATATCTTTATTGAAACCATCTCATTATGTTTAATCCACTCAGCAAGCATTATGACCTTTATTTTGGGTACACAGATGAATAAGATAGTTCCTCTAACTAGGGACCTCTCTCAAAATCACTGCAAACCCAGTCTAGACACTTTCATTGCAAGTAGTAGGTAATGATATGGGCGGTGGGGGGGGTGGGGAAACCCTGCCACCTCTGGTTCTTCTCTGTAAGCCAGTAGAGATTCTCTAAAGTAGAAATGCTAAAAGGCCTTTGAAGATGAAGACTTACTTGCTAAGATTGTTTAATTTTTAAATTCCTTAAAAAGTTTTTATTTTTTTTTTTAAAGTTTTTATTTTTGATTTTCTTAAAATGTCCCAGATCTATAAACTTAACATCTGGTATTAAATAGCCTATTAATATCCTGACACCTTTATATCCTGAACCTAGAAATTTTGAGAGCAAGGGCTATGTTTTAATTTATTTGTGGGGTATTTATTGTACATGGTCCTTATGTGCTCTATAAGTGGCTGTTAAACCAAAGTATAATAAAAGAAGTAAAAGTGAGGTTTCTTCCACTTTGTTCTTAACCAGCCTCTACTGCTGGGCCAGGCTGGCCATCATTCATTCATTTAGGCCCATTACACACACACCACACCCAGTCTCCCTCTCGCCTGACCTGGTGTTAATTTATTCTGCAGACACTAATGGACACGTGATCTGTGCCAGGCCCTGGGCTAGCTGGGGATGCAAAGGTGAATCAGTCCCTGCCCACGTGTATATATTAATTGTAGTTAGGCTAGAAGAGCATCACTTCCTCTGAGTGAAGGTTCAAGTCTTAGATCCTAGTACATGGCCTTTGGAAGAGTTTTAGCCTTTTTAGTTTGTTTTCTCACGTGTGTGACAGTGATGCCAGGTTCCCTTTAGGGCAGCAAGTACTGTATGTCAAGCACTTAGTACAAGTGGCAGTCATGATTATTATAGATACTTGGTGTGGGAGATGCACAGAAATAATAGTCTAGAGAAGGCTTCTCAGAACTAATGTTTCAAGGTTGAGTAGCAGTTCCTTTAGAAGGGATGGTGGGAGAAAATATCTAAACAAAAAAAGACCCAGAGGCGAGAACTGCCCATCTCAGGCAGAGTAGCATGCAGTCAGGCTGGAGAGGTTAGCAAGGTTCTACAAAACCACACCAAGAAGTTTGGGCTTTATCCTGCAGGCAGTGAAGAATCAGTGGAAGCTTCTAAATAAGAAAGTGAACATGATGTTCTTGGGTAAATTCGTTGAGAGCATGAGAGGAAGCCATCTCAGCGCAAGAAGCAGCTGTGATTGCTTCATTCTACTCTCCCTTACCCCAACCTAACTAATCATCGATCCCCGGTACTTTGCTCGACCCTGTCCCAGACCTACAGAATCAGAGTCTCTGGGTCTGGAGCCCAGGAATCTGTGGTTGCTAAACCTCCCAAAGTGATTCTGTTGTGTGGCTGGGTCTGGGAAATGCTGAGTTGAGGGCGGCATGGGGAAGCTTTGCGGAAGCCTAGGATGTTTTTCAAAGAATGGGGCTTCCCAGAGAGGGGAGCTTTTCCTTAAGCAGGAATAGAAACAGCCTTAGTTTTAAAAACAAAACAGAGTTTCCCCAGTTTTCCATTTGTTGCCCCATGAAGATATTCTGCAACTGCTTATCTTCCTTTGTGTGTCCAAACACTTACCCATGCCCATTTGGTGCTGCCATCTCTGCTGAACAATTGGGATGCAGTAAGTCATGAGGCACAGGTCCTGCCCTTCAGTGTCTTAGTGTTCTGGAGAAGACAGATTTCAAAAACGGATACATAGATGATAAGCTCTATTCAAGAGATACGTAAGAAATGTTAGGACATTCCACAGCAAAGCACAGTTTATTCTGCCTGTGGACTTAGGAGGAGGTAACACTCAAATTGTGCAAGGAAGAGGCAGAGGGAAAAGCATGAGTGAAGATGTAAGTGCTTTATGTATTTGAGGAGAGAAACAGATATTAGGGAAAGGAATGGTTAATGACTCTTCCTGGCAGGATGTGCAGAGCAGAAAAGGACTGAGGAGAGGAGGTCTTACATCTCAGGAAAGGCCCTGTGTTTGCACCCTTTGGTTCTGTCCCCATGGTTCCCCCCTCATCCTTCAACCTGTAGGTGGATGAACATGCTACAGTCCTAGACCATCTCCCTTTAGACCCTCCTCAAGGCTCTCAGCTCTCCAGCTCCCTTTGTGGTTCCCCCTCCATTCTGAAATGAATAGACCTCTTCATCTACTCTGAATAGTGATAAAGGAAAACTGAGGCAAAAAGAAGGGCCCTAAAATACTGAAGGGTCTTACTAGGAAGTTGTAGCCAGAAATTGTGGATGGGAGGGTACAAAGGGGCCTTGAAGGTCACCTGTCTAGTCCTCTGTCCTGTGCTTCAAGTAATAACTTTGGATTGGGCAAGTCTCACTTAGTAAGTTTCCCTGTCATTTCTTCCAGGACAGAAGAGGAAAGAAACTAACGGGTATTGAGCACCTACTGTGTGCCAGGCCCAGGCCAGGTACTTTACATAATTTATTTCCTTCTGTCCTCACAACTTTGTGAAGTATGGTTTTATTCTCATTTCATAAATGAGGAAATTGAGACTCAAAGAAATTGAGTAATAATTCAAGATCATACTGAAATGGCAGAACTGGGATTTGAACTTGCAACAGTCTGTCTCCAAAGTTCATACTCTTCCACCCATAAGAAATCTGTACTGGGGTGACAGAGTAGGTAATACGGTTTGCCTGAAATTCTAGGTTAATAATAGTAGTTTACACCTTCCGGTGGCTGATTGCACCCAGGAAGCATGTTCAACAGGTGAGCCAGCCTGGGGGGCGGGGGGGAGGCCACTGGGGTCAGAGAGACTCGCTGCCCTATCCTTGACTGAGCTTGTACAACCAGAGAGGATTCTCCACAAACCAGCTGGTGTAAAACAGCTGTTCTTTCAGGAAGGAACTGAGCCAACAGCCTGAGTGGGAGTTCGGGTGAAAGCTCCAGGGCATTATGGTACAGTTATATGACCTCCTTAAGAATTAACTTTAGCACTGATACCCTTTTATCAGTGACCCAGAGTGACAGCTATGCTGTTAGCATAGCATACCCAGGAAAGGACTAATTCAGCTGTGTCTTTAGAGTCTGTCCTTTGTGTAGAGCAACTGAAATGCAGCCAGGTGGGCTTTAAGCATTTGTTCATTTATTCAGTCAATGTCTACTATGTGTCCAGTCCACGCCAGGCCTAGGTTCTTGGGCACACTTAAATGACCAGGATGCACTCCCTGCCCCCAAAGAGTTCTCATTCCTCCAGGGGTTTGAGGCAGACAGAATATGTCTGTGGCACATTATAATAGGTGCTATAGTAAAAGAACTATTTCTCCTTAGCCTGGTCCAGCAAAAACTGCATTAACCTTTGACCAAGATCTTTGGGCATGAGTACAAATTTGCTTAGGAGTAGAACTGAGATACTGAGGCTTGCAGGGCAAGGTGTATTGGAGGAGCAGTATGAATGGAACCTGAGATTGTGGGGGGTTGCACATGGAAGTGAAACACAGAGAGGTCACCTGGGGCCAAGACATGAAACGCAGGGGCCAGAAGGTGTCCTGGTAGTGAGCACAACCAGAAAGGAGCCAGGAGATTAAAGAGAGACCAGCTAGGAAAGAGGAGCTAAAGGAAGGAGTTCCTCAAACTGGGTAAGTATGTGAGAAGGCACATAATAAGCTTACATAAACTAGAGAAGCCTAGTGTCCTGGTTGGATGGTTGTTTTCGTTTGTATATTACTTTGTTACGTTAGTTTTAATTGGGTGTCATTGCAATTTGTGTTCCTGCCTGATTCTCCAAAATGAAGCATCTGGGCGTTTGGGAGTATTGACAACCCCATGCAAGAACCTACCTGGTTTAAGCATGTGTTCTTAGGCAGGGATTCTGTATCATTTGATGTTTCCCAGCACCTAGCACAAGGAGAATGGGCTCTGAGCATGTTCATTGAATGAGGGAAGGAATGGGTGAATGGAAAAGTAAGTGGCAATGACTAGGCTGATGAGCTTTGCTAGGCTAGGGATTAGTCATTTTTCTCTGCTTCTAGAAGGAAATTTTGGCTGCTTCTGTTGTCCTCTGTCTGCCTTGGTGACAGGGAGGCTCTTGGAGTTGGGTGCCTTGGGAATAGAGTGCTCTAATGGGATCATTTCAGAATAGAACTTGGAAGCTATTGCAGGGCTACTGGTTAGATACAGCATACGTCTTGGGGGAATCCTCTGCACATGTACACAAACTTGGGGTTAAAAGAACTCCATGAGAGGAATGAGAGCAGGTTTAGTGCTGGATATTAGATCCACCTTCAGAGCAGACCTTGATAGCTGCCTGTTCTGGTGACCTGGATTATTCCCCAGCAATTCCCAAATTGTGGACAGAAAGGTGAAATGGAAAATTTATTCATGCCCCAAAGAGCTATCCAGATGTGCCAGAAACGCTATCATTCTTCATAGTGACTGTTGCTAAATGTGCACCCGCCAGATGACAGGAGCCTTTAGAGGCTTTACATTAGCAGTTCTCAAAGTGTTTGGTCTGAGGCCCTTTTACACTCCTAAAAATTACCGAGGACCCAAAAGGAGTTTCTTTTGTTGGTTTTATCTATTGATACTTACCAAATTAAGCATTAAAACTGAGAAAGCTTAAAAATATTTTAACTAATTTTTTAAGAATAACAATAGTAACCCTATCATGTTAACATGAATTTTTTTTTAATGAAAAATACATTTTCCAAAAAAAATAGAAGAATGGTCTCATTTTCATTTTTGCAAATTTCTTTGTCTGGCTTAATAAAGAAGCTGATGCTCATATATGTTTCTGTATCCCATCTGTTGCAGTACATTGTTTTGAAGTATATTTTAAAAATCTAGCCCCAAATAGATAATGTAGTTGGAAATGGAAGGAGTATTTTAATGGTCTTTTCAGGTGATTGCTGATCTTTGCAATATAGAATCTGAGACCATATCAAATGAAGTCTTTATACTCATTTACATTGAAATTTGTCGGTTTGTCTAGCACCTTGAATGGATTTTTTTTTTTTACCAGTGCATGATTCTAAAACATCATGCTTTGCTCATTTGGAAAATAGGCTCACTGAGTTATGCGGCTCTTCCAAATGTTTTTCCATTTCATTTTACAGTGTCAAAAGACTATATTTGTTAATATCACTGTCATTTTTACCAGAAAAGTCTTTAAGTATTGGGAAGCTGTTAAGTTCATGATGATGGATACAAAATTCTAATATCCAAATTCCCAAAATTCTGATCTTTGCCTGAAAGCTTGAATTTTGTCATTGGCCACAAATAAAAAGTTGGTTTTCCTTGAAGTGACAGGCTCATTTTGTTCATTTTTTGAGAAAATGACTGGCAGTTTCCAAGTCTGAATAACCCGCTTGTCAGTCATTCTTTCAAGTAAAAATGATGTTCCGTGAGAAAAATTGGCTTCCTTTTCCTTTGATTTTAACTACTCTTCTCCAGGAAAATCTAGACTATCACAGCATAATGTTTCTCAGGCCAAGACAGAAAAGTTTGGGGCCTGGTCAAGAGAGGGAGCAGAGATAATGATTGTAATGACTGCACACGCCACCCCCCTGGGCTGGGAGTGGCCACAGTGTAGGGTTCACCTGGCTCCTTGACTGCCCTGGGGATGTGCGTGCTAAAACGTGGATCCCTTGTATGAGTAACCCCACACTCTCAGAGGTGCTGGTTTTGCCTGGAGTGAAGCAGAATTTAATGTTGGAGATTTTTTGAGCAGATCCCAAATGTAGAAAACCCCTAGAATTTTCCCTTGCTCCCCCCCCCCATTTTTTACCTAGAACTAGAAGTTTATCTGGAGAGGCTCTGAAATTTAAACTGCATGAGAAGGAGTAATTTCCGCCCAGGGCTGTTGGGTTTAAGGATCAGTTCCCTGGGCTCTGTGATGAGGAAAAATGGTTGGGCGTTTCATTCATTTGATAACTATTTATTGTTCATGCTCTTGTGTGGGAATACTGTGCCTGATGTTAAAAATGCAGCTTGAGAACAGCTAGTTGAAAGCCTGAGTTGACTTTGAGGCATAAGGGATCATGATTGTCAGGAATTTGAAAAATGGCAGGAGATTGCATTCAAAGGGAATTCTGAACCAAGAGCTTTTCTCTGCCAAAGGAAAAATTTGCAGAAACACTGGTAGTACGGGCTGCATATAACATCTCCAGTTTCAGGATTCTCACCATTCTGTGGCAGAAGAAAAGAAAATGTCAGAGAAAAAAGTCCCCAGGCCCCACCAGACATTGTATTCGGGGGCAGGCACCAAGGCTTAGGGCTAAAACAGCTTTGGGGGTAGCCCCAAGAATTGCCTGGCCCAGAAGGAAAAACTCAGGTATATCAAACTTAGGACCATGAGTAACTAGATTCCATTGTAGCTTTTTATTAAGAACAGAATGGCCGGAGGGCCAAAGTAATAGATTGAGTGTCTATTGCATGGAATCCCTGGGCTAACCTTTGCATCTCTAATGTCACTTAATTCTCTGGGCAACCTTATGCAGTGTGAGGTGGTACCATCCCTGCTTCAGTTAGGACCTAATTAGCTTGCCAGGCCCGGTGTTCTTTTTTCTTTTAACTGGAAAGACAGCTTGTCCTGTAAATTTATTTCCATTGATGGCTAACCTCATTTATTATGTGGACCAGTTTGGCTCTAGGAAGAGCCACATTATTTCCATGAATGAGGCCATCTCGTTGTAATCCCCAGGGAATGTGATCTTCCACTCTTCCATGCTTGAGATTGGAACCATTCAAGTGAAGGTCGAGGATAGGGAGATGGCCTTTCTCTCTCTGAGAAGCAAAAATTTCAAAATTTCAAGCAGTGTCTTGCTAAGGTATATTGCCATGGTGATACTTAACAAATCTGATTTAGCCATTATGTGCCTAGCTGAGCCCAGGCCCTGTGCTACAGTGAGAGATCCAGACAAGAATCAGACCTGATACTTGCCCTCTTGGAGCGCAACGTAAATAGAAGGGACAGGAAATGCAGGTAAAGAAATGAAGTAGAAGGCACAGATTCTGTAAGCAAGGCATAATGTGCTATGCAGATATGGGGAGGGGAGAGGAATTACAAGAGGGACTCTCTGGGAAGGCTTCGATGGGGTTGGGTTTAAGCCCTGCCTAGCTACTTACTGGTAAAGTTGGGAAGGAAGGGAGTTTGAAGCAGAGGATCCCCTTCAGCAAAGGCATGAGGTAGGGGTAGGAGAATATAGAGAATATTTGGGGAACTTAAAGAATGACTGTGGGGTAGAGGACGGAGATTAAGATGTCTAAGTCACCTTAAATTCATTCCACATGAAAGATGCTTGCATTCTTATAAAATACTGTGACTGTATTTTCTATATTTTTCAAGCCTGGTCCTGAATTTAAGTGTTTCCCATCACTCCCATCATATTCTTAATAAGTATCCAATGTTGAGGCAGTGTATTAATGGGCCTAGTACTGGACTAGGTGCTTTGTCCATTCAGTGTTCACAGCCAACCAATCAAGTTAGGACTTAATCCCATTTTACAGATGAAGAGACAGAGACTAGAACTTGCCCAACATCCTACAGCTGGTAAGTGGTGGAGACCCAAGATAAGTGCCAGAGCCAGTTTTAATTCCCCTGCGTCCAGTGCCTCCCACAAGTACTTTGGCACTAGGTACAGTCACACTGATCACACATTTAACTTGTAAGAATTCTGTATATGCTTTTAAAAGAGGAAAAAAAACCCCACTTATTGAACATTGCCATATGTGTTTTACAGTTGTTATCTTGTTTGTGCCCAGACTATATATACTCTACATCACAGGCTATACAAAGAATTTCAGAATAATTTTACTCAGACAAGATTTTCCTCCTATGAGTAACTTTAGAACCTAATACCCAAATGAAATGAAACTCTATTGTAGTAAAACTACACATCCTGGTGTTTTCCTTAAGACTGTGGTCACCATTAGCACAGGGAAAGGGACTTGGGTGTTGGCCTCACCTCCTCCCTCTGGAGTTGCTATGGCATCTTACAACTATGAAAAGTTTCCTGGGAACACTTCTCAAAAACGCCCCCTTTGCCTGACTTCTCCAAGTCCTTCTCCATCAATCTCCCACCCTTCCATGAGATACCACCAGTGGGTTAGAAGCTATATCCTTTTACAGCTGCAGTTCAACAGCTGTCTTGTCCACTGAAATGTTCCCTTGACAGAAACCTTTTAGGCAGTGTCTCACATAGGTTCCACGCTTAAGATTTCTCTCTCTCTGTTACTCTTTTTTTCAACATCCGTGTTCTCCCCCAGATGTTTCATTATGCTCCTGGTACTACTATTTGGTTCCTTTCTTTTTCTAGAATCCAGAGACCGAGGTCAGTGTAATTGTAACATTACAGATTTAAGGATACCCTGATGCCAATTTATTGTGAGAAGGTGATTTTATTTGAGAAAGATGATGGCATTTATTTTCTTGGTAGGATGAGGATGATTCCCTTATTCCTTTGCTTAGGCCTCTGCAAACACCTGTTACCTAGTAGTGGGTAAGTTTGGAAGGTATATCAGTTAATATAACTATTGCATGTAACAAACCACCCCAAAACTTAATGGCTTAAAACAGCACCATTTATTATTTCTCATGAGTCTCTGGGTTGACTGGGTGTTTCTGTCGATCAGGGCCAGCTTGGCTGATCTCAGCTGGGCTCACTCCTGTGCCTGATCCGCTGGCCAATCAGCAAGGAAGACTCAGATTTCTCCACACATCTCTCACATCACTCCAGCAGCTAGCCCGGTCATGTCTCATGGCAGGCAGGGGTGCAAGAGTGATCAAGCCCAGCCATGCAAAGAACCAAGTAGAAATGCATACATACTTTTCAAGCTTAAGCTGGGAGCAAATTTGCTAACATCCCATTGGCCAAAGAAAGTGACGTGACCAGCCCCAGTGTCAGAGAAAGAGGGTTCTGCAAAGTTGCAGAATAGTCCTGGAAGCAGTGGTGTTGGTGGTATAGAGGCGAGCATAGGAGCTTTCCGAAGCTGCAGAATATAGGAAAGCCACTAATTGGGGTCATTAAATGTAATCAGTCTCCCAATCAGTACCCCTCAATATGACATAAAAACCTATAGACTTATATTTCTATGCCATTTGTCCTAGAAGGAAGAAAAGTCCAAATAATAATTACTGTGTATTGGGTCTATGCTTTGAGCATGCACGGGGCTAGGCACTTTCCCCTTTTATGCATTGAGTCTCACATCAACTCTGCAAGGTAGGTAGGAAGTTGGAGTTCAGAAAGTTAAATAACTTGCTCAAGATCACCCAGCTAATGTGTGCTCGGTCAGGCATTAGAATGCAGGTCAGTCTGACCCCCAAAGCCCAAGTTCTTTTCACCATGCCTCACTGCCTCTCAGAAGCACCAGGGTCGGGACGCCTGGGTGGCTCAGTTGGTTGGACGACTGCCTCCGGCTCAGGTCATGATCTCGGAGTCCCGGGATCGAGTCCTGCATCGGGCTCCCAGCTCCATGGGGAGTCTGCTTCTCCCTCTGACCTTCTCCTCGCTCATGCTCTCTCTCACTGTCTCTCTCTCGAATAAATAAAAAAAAAAAAAAAAAAAAGAAGCACCAGGGTCTGCTTTACCTTTTCTCCGACTCAGTTTTATGTTGAATTAATGCTTTCTCATTAGCTCTGCAAACCCCTCCTCCAAAATACTGCTGTGCTCCTAATGGAATTGTGCAGCTTTCAGGAAAGCCACACGTTCTCTCAAACTCAACATTAACTGAAAGGATCTTCCCAGCCCCCAGGTGGGGATTGGTCTGTGGACTGCAAAGACAGCCCAAGATTTGTGGCCTCTCCCAGACATGCCAGAGAAGGAAGGGGACTTTCCTTTAACCTTCAAGATTTGGAGATACCAGGGCATTTGAACATGAGCTTTGAAGTCAATTGGAGTTCAACTCCTAATTCAGCCACTCACTAGCTCTATATCGTTGGGCAAGTTACTTAACTTCTCAAAATCTGTTCTTTCGTCTTTAAAGAAAAGAAAAAGGAGTAACACCTAGTTTGCAGAGCTATTACAAGGACTAAAATTATGTATAGAAAGTGCCTAACCCAGTGCCTGGCACATAATAAGTGAAGTTATTAGTATGGTTAATATTATTTCTAAGCAGAGCCTTTCCCCTCCTGGGAAACCCTGTTTCTGTCTGTTGGACAGGTTCCCCCCACCTCCACCCAGTCTGTGCAGACTTGCTGCCTGCTATGTCATCGGGAACGCAAAGGCTGGGAAGAAGGCCCTTCCCAAAACGGACTGGTGTTGCAGGGTGAGAAGCTGCCCCCTGACTTCATGCCAAAGCTTGTCAAGAATCTCCTAGGCGAGATGCCTCTGTGGGTCTGCCAGAGTTGCCGAAAGAGCATGGAGGAAGATGAAAGGCAGACAGGTCGAGAGCATGCAGTGGCGGTAGGTAACGGTTGAGAAGGGGGTCTCTGAATGCAGGAGGGCACCCTGCCCAGAGAGATCAGGCTGTTGAGCTATTCCTTCTCTGCCCTCTCAGGTGGCTCTCCTCCAGCAGCCCCTGCACCCAGGCCCTGAGGGGCTGCTGGGCCGTTTCCAGACAGCAGTAGCAGCTTGGGTTCACAGTCGGGGCAAGAACGGAGAGGCTGCAGGCAGCCCCCTTGGCCCTGAGGGAGCTTTTGTGGTGTGAGGGCCTGCTTGTAGGTACTGTCAATGGAGATTCTGCCCCTTCTGTGTCACCATGCTGCCTTCAGCCCTCTGACAGCTTGAAAGCCCACCAGTATGACAAGGATGGCAAAGGTTGGTTTGAGGGTCCACTGTGTGCCTCAGTTAGAAAGCCTCCGAGATGCCCAGGAGCCATCTAAGTGGCATCTCCTGAATCACAGCAGTCAGAATTTCCTTGTTTCTCCTTCCCCTGCAGTCCCTCTCTTACCCCAGGATCGTGTCAGCTTACGACTTTGGACTTAAAGACCCTTCCTCTCCTTGGCAGCTCTCAGGACTCCCTAAAGGCCCACAGTTGACAGGCAGTCTGTATCTCTACCGTAGTCTGTCTCAGCACTATCCACACACTTCACTTTACTGGGAGCATCACTGCTCCTCCCCCGGCAAAGGCCTTTCCCTTGCACCTGGTGTTGTGGGAATTGTACTTTGGCCATGGCACAGGGCTTGGAGGAGGACGTGCTCCTGAGTAAGTTAAGGCAGCAGAGGGTTGGCTCTGATGTTTGCCGTTTTATCATGAGCCTTTTTCTTCCCCCTTCTCCAGATCTCCTTGTCACACACATCCTGCAAATCACAGTCTTGTGGGGGTGACTCTCATTCCTCTTCGTCCTCCTCTTCATCGTCCTCGTCCTCCTCCTCCTGCCATGGGAACTCAGGGGACTGGGATCCCAGCTCCTTCCTGTCAGCACATAAGCTCTCGGGCCTCTGGAACTCTCCGCACTCCAGTGGGGCCATGCCGGGTAGCTCACTCGGGAGTCCTTCTACCATCCCTGGTGAGTCTCTGAGCTCGGGAGAGAGCCAGGCCACATAAATGTAGAGAGCTATGTTTTTCTAACCACTTTGTTAGACAAACCAGGTCAGTTATTAAAATAAGTAAAAAAGGATCTGTTCTGCTGGAAGCAGGGGGTACCTAGCCCTTGGCTGTCTCCATGACACTCCTTTCCCCAGAACTCTGAAGTTGAAAAATATTGTCATTGGCTCTGACAGCTTTCCCTTCAGATTCAGGAGAGGACGTGGTAAACACTAGCTGAACAGAAAGTGGAGTCTGGGAGTGTCCTTTAGGGAGTTTGGACGTCAGCCACCTAACACCTGTCCCCTGCAGCAGCACAGAGGACCCAGGTGCTTTGTCTTCCTAGACCTCCTTTTCTCCACCTAAGGGACACGTGTAAAAGCACGAGAAGTTGCTGGTGCAGACTGCCAGAATTACTAGCCAAGGTCACGTTTATATAAGCTTTCTTTACACTCTGAGTTAACCTTTAGATACCCAAAGAAAAATTCTTGGGTTATTGAGGTACTATGTAAATATTCATTAGTGTCTATTTCTAAATTGAGGGCTTGAGATGAGTGTAACACTCCATGTTAACTATATTGGAATTAAAATACAGAAGAAGAAGAATAACAAAATGGAGGGCCTGAGTTCTCCAAAGGGGTGCTACTCCCAGAATTGTGGGAGTTGAGTAGAATTCCATTTATTTTGATCCATAAGCCAGAGAAGACTCAGCAAAGCCTTTTCGTACTTCTCTGATACTGGGCCACCCCGGAGTCTGGCACACCCTGGCTGCCTCAGTCCTCATGGCCCAGAGGCAGAGCTCCACTGGCTTTTGTAGACCCTTTTCTGGGCCCAAGGAATGCTTACAAGCAAACAAGTCCTAGAGAGACCCCAAGAGACAGGACACATATCCCCTACTTGTTTCACAGCAGAGGTGTTGTGGCCTTCCATGGGGCGGGCATTCCTGGGTCCTTCTCTCAGATCTGGGCTCCTCAAGCCTGTCCAACCAAGTTGCTCCCTGCAGGGAACACTCTCCAGCCCAAGATACTGCTAGACTTTCCAAAAGTTCACATGGTCCACTGTGCTGAGAGGCTGTCCCCAGACAGGTACCCTCTGGTCATGGTAAGCAGGATGTTGTGACAGGGAGCCCTTGGGCTTTCCTTTCCAGGGTCTTGGCTCTCTCTCTGACCTCCTTCTTCCCCATCCATCCACAGGTGAGGTTTTCTCTATCTCGGAGCACCACCGGCACTCAGACCTCACTGCTCCACCTAACAGCCCCACCGGCCACCACCCCCAGCCAGCATCGCTGATCCCATCTCACCCCGGATCCTTCGGCTCACCACCCCACCCACACCTGCTGCCTGCTACCCCGGCAGCACCTTTCCCTGCCCAGGCTTCAGAATGCCCTGTTGCCGCTGCTGCCGCCCCCCACACCCCAGGGGCATGTCAGACCCCCCACCTGCCCTCCACCAGCATGCCGCTCCTGAAGATGCCTCCACCATTCTCGGGGTGCAGCCACCCCTGTAGTGGGCACTGCAGCGGGCACTGCAGCGGGCCTCTCCTCCCACCTCCCAGCTCTCAGCAGCTCCCTAGCACTCACAGGTAAGTGAGTGGCACAAAGGCGCACTCCCTGCCAGTTTCAGCCTTGAGTTGAGAAACTTTACAAAGCTACCCCCCTCCCCGGCTCATGCTGTCTCTAGGATAGAGAAGTAAATCTTAGAAAATAAAGGGTAGACTCTATGTCTTTTGTATAGTTTTTACAAGCAGAAGTAGGTGTTTATTGTTTTTTTAAAAACTTGGAGGGGCGCTTGGATGGCTTAGTCATTGAGCGTCTGCCTTCGGCTCGGGTCATGATCCCAAAGTCCTGGGATCAAGCCCTGCATCAGGCTTCCTGCTCGGCAGGGAAGCCTGCTTCTCCCTCTCCCACTCCCCCTGCTTGTGTTCCCTCTCTCGCTGTGTCTCTCTCTGTCAAATAATAAATAAAATCTTTTAAAAAATAAAAACTTGGAAAAATTCAGAGATGTCTAATGAAAAAATTTCCTCACAACCTAACAATAAACTTTTTTTTTAAGATTTTTGTTTATTTATTTTATTTACTTATTTATTAAGTAGGCAGAGAGGCAGGCAGAGAGAGAGAGGAGGAAGCAGGCTCCCTGCCGAGCAGAGAGCCCAATGTAGGACTCGATCCCAGGACCTTGAGATCATGACCTGAGCCGAAGGCAGAGGCTTAACCCACTGAGCCACCCAGGCGCCCCAAACTTTTTTTAAGGTTTATTTATTTATTTTGAGAGAGAGAGAGAGAGAGAGAGCACATGTGCACGAGCAGGGTGAGGGGCAGAGGGAGAGAAAGAGAATCCATAGGCAAACTCCCCGGTGAGCTCAGAGCCCAATACAGGGCTCAATTTCATAACCCTGAGCTCATGACCTGAGCTGAAATCAAGAGTTGGACACCTAACTGACTGAACGCCACCCATGTGCCGCTAATGATCAACTTTTTTTTTCTTTTTTTAAGAGTTTATTTATTTATTTGACAGAAGAGAGAGATCACAAGCAGGCAGAGGCAGGCAGAGAGTGAGAGGGAAGCAGGCTCCCTGCTGAGCAGAGAGCCTGATGCGGGTGTCGATCCCAGGACCCTGAGATCATGACCCAAACCGAAGGCAGAAGCCCCAACCCACTGGGCCACCCAGGTGCCCCAATTTCTAATACTGCAATATATTTTTCTTCTGATGTCTTTGTACCATGTTTATACATTGTTGTGTAGTTCTTTTTTAACATTATAGATCATTTCCGCAGTTAAGATTCTTCAAAAAAACTTTCAAGTGACCACAAATTGTCTTACTGTATACCTCTAGCATAATTTTTCATTCACCTATTTCTGGACATTGGGGCATTCTGGTTTTTGTATTTAAGATTTTATTTATTCATTTGACAGAGAGCGTGAGCACAAGGACGCAGAGTGGCAGGCAGAAGGAGAAGGAGGCTCCCCACTGAGCAAGGGTGCCCCGACACGACACAGGGCTCAATCCCAGGACCCTGGGGATCATGACCTGAGCCAAAGGCAGACGCTTAACCACTGAGCCACCCAGGCACCCCCGGGCATTTCTAGTTTTTAGCCACTAAAAACAAGGCTGTAATAAACATCCTTGCACCCAAATCTGTATTTGAGTTCAGAAGTACAGGTTTAAGGATTCCCTGAAGTAACTCTGAGTACTGAGGAAGTTTATAGTAATGTAGATGTGGAAGATAAAATTCTTTGGAGAAGATAGTGTGTATTTTTGTATTATAAATCAGATCTGTGTTTAGTACGCATTTATATTTTCTTATTCTAAAATCCCACCACCCCAGTAACCACCAGTGCTGGCAGTTTTCCTTACAGGTCTTTCCCACACGGTGGTGGTGTCTATAAAGTGTGCAGCTTTTTGTTGTCCTGTTTCACTCAGCTTTCCTTATTTGGTTCCTATGTGGTCTTCTTGGCCTCAGCTAAAGTCTGGAGAATATTCTCCATAGTATACTTCACTGTTTTCCAGTTGCTGATGATTTAAGTCACCAGTATTTTAACATTGTAAATAATCTCTCTAAAGATGGCTTTGCTTAAAGCTTTTTCCTCTTTTGGGTTTTTTTCTCCTTGGAATAGGTCCCTCAGAAAGAAAGAAGTTCTCAGTTTAAAGGATGTCAAAATGTCTTTTTTGAGGATTCTTAATACACATTGAAAAATTGCTTTCCAAAGGGCTCTCCAAATTGATGTAACCACCAATCTTGGGGTGCTAGTTTCTTCGTATTTGTAGCAGCACTGGGTGCTTTGATTTTGCTAATGTGGGTGAGAAATGGTTAGTTTGGATTCAGCTTCTCTGAGTACTACTGATAATGGTTCCTGCCCCTCGTTTTCTACTTCTTGCTCAATAGACTGCCCTGAGAGCCAAGCCTCCTCACTGCTCCTCACCCTGCCATTTCTCCTAGCTCCCACCCCTTGTCTCCAGCCCCAGGGCACTCCAGCTTTTAACCTGGGGCTTTTGCTCTTCCGGCTCCAATTATGGGACTTGGTGGGCCCAAGTCTTTTCTTACCCTGAAAAAATGGGCTGTAGTACATGATGCCCCCAGTGCATCCTAAAGTCCAGAGGCAAAGCAGTACAATGGGAGAGCATGAGCTTTGCAAGGCACAGGCTGAGTCCTAGCCACTCTTTGAGCAAAACAGTTAAGCACTCGGACTCTTAAGTTACTTCCACTGCAGGATGGGGGTAGCAACATCTATTTTGGAGGACTGGGGAGACGCTTAGAAATAATAATGCTAATTAGAGTACCAGACCCAAACAGTAAAATGACTCTTAGAGTCTGGGCCACATGGGACATTTCCTTTCCTAACTATAAGGCCCCACATGAAGGCAGCTCTGCCCACTGGGGCAGACTCAATCGAAGAACCTTAGAGGATGAAATCGACCTTGTCAGCCTCCTTCGGATGCTCCAGGATAGCCATCGGCCCACTAATCTGTTTGGATACCTACTTACTGAGCACGTGCTGTGTACAGTGTTGTTATGCTGCACACTGGGACCCAAATATAGAAGTGGCATAGTTCCTGCCCTTAAAGAATGCAGTCTGCTCTGAGAGACAGGTGGGCAAACAGACCATCAGAGTAAAGTGTGATATACAGTAGCATAGAGAGGTATCCACACAGTGGGTGCAGGCACAGGGCCTGAGAGACAGTGAGGGTGTTGGCTTTGTTATTGTGAGAGACACTGATATGACCTGACTGCCTTGGCCTTTGTGGGATGGGGCAGACGAAGGGTATTCGGAACAGCAGTGGTGGGGATGCTTCCCCAGGCTCCTTCTGCGGCCTGCTCCTTCCCTGCCCTCCCTCAACTGTGGGCTTGTCTTTCTCCCCCATCAGCAGGGACCCTGGGTGCAAGGGACACAAGTTTACACACAGTGGTCTGGCCTGCCAGCTGCCCCAGCCCTGCGAAGCAGATGAGGGCCTGGGTGAGGAAGAGGACAGCAGCTCAGAGCGCAGCTCCTGCACCTCATCCTCCACTCACCAGAGAGATGGAAAGTTCTGTGACTGCTGCTACTGTGAGTTCTTCGGCCACAATGCGGTGAGTGAGCCTGCCCAGGCCAGAGAGGGCTGGGGGCCAGTCAAGGTGAGCCGAAGGAGCTGCTCTCCCCAGAGACACCCCTCCATCCCCCCCCACCCCCGCTCACAGGGATAATAACCACACTGGGACCCTCTGAGTCCTCGCAGCCTGTGTCCGCTCACTTGATCCTTACAGCACATTGGTGAGGTAGGGATTTTTAAACACCTTGCTACCTTTGCTTTTTTCATGGTTTCTCTTAAGATTGACTTTTTTTCCTTAGGCAAAAGGAAAGGAAGTGGCAGAGAGAAAGCTATGATTCTGATGAGCATGCATACGTGTGTAATCACAGAGAAGCGAACGCTTGTGCGTGATGAAGGCAGAATGGAAGCAAAGGCTCTCCGTCCCCCAAGCGTGAGAGCCAGCGAGGGACAGGCCGTGAGCCCAGATGGCACCAGGCAGGAGGCTCAGGGCAGAGTACATGCTGTTTCTGGACAGAGGGCGAAAGCAGCTCAGAAGTCTCCTAAAGTGAAGAGGAAAGGGCCGCCGGGTAGGGTAGAGCAGTTGAGGACGGAAGAAATGAAAGTAATTACATTGTTAGTCACCTTTAAACTAAAAGTAATTATTCTCATTTTAGAGATGACAAAATCGAGGCACACAAAGACTCAGTGACCTGCCCAAGGTCATACAGCTTCCAAGTGACAAAGCCCGGGCTCAAACCTGCTTTCCTGGCTCCCAAGTCAGTGTGCTCACAATGCTGTTACGTACCTCCCACTCCCTCTGCCCACCGCCGCCTCAGCTGTGGGCCTGGCGGAGGCTGAAGCCACTTGGCCTTTGCGGCTATAGTAGAAAGAACAGTTGTCTCGCTTCTCGCCACATGTTCGGTGCCAGCGGGTGGGAGTGCTCCGGGCTTCCCAGGCCCAGGGTGTAACGTCAGCACCTCCCCCTCCCCCAGCCACCCGCTGCCCCGACGAGTCGGAATTATACAGAGATCCGAGAGAAGCTCCGCTCGAGGCTGACCAGGCGGAAAGAGGAGCTGCCCGTGAAGGGGGGCGCCCTGGGCGGGATCCCTGGGGAGCCCGCCGTGGACCACCGAGATGTGGATGAGCTGCTGGAATTCATCAACAGCACGGAGCCCAAAGCCCCCAACAGCGCCAGGGCCGCCAAGCGGGCCCGGCACAAGCTGAAAAAGAAGGTGGGTGTGGGGGGGGAGCCTAGTTCTACTGCCTCTCCTCCCTGAGGAATCCCTTGCCCCAACCCCCCAGGACTTGTGGGGCATGAGTGATGCTGGCTGCCAGAAGCTTCGGCACAGCTCACTGCTCTGGGAAGGTCTGAATGCGTTTGGGAGGCATCAGGGTCAGGGAGCCTGGGGCCAGTGATTGGAGGAAAGATGAGTCCTGGCCTCAGAAGCTGCTTGCTGGATTCCTCAAAGCACAGGACTTGCTTCAGTCAGTCAGTCATTTATTCATTCAGCAAACACTTCCACAAATACTGGGAGCCAAAGCATGACGCAGTTCTCACCCTGGAGAAGCTCAGTCCAGTGGAGAGACTGACACAAAACTGGACGAGCATGTTTTTATGTGACAAGCCCGGGGATGAGGGAAGCCCCCCATCCTGCTTGGGCACGCTGGAAATGGCTTACCAAGAGACTGGCTTGAGAGCTGAGTTTCAGGGAGTGAGTTCTGTTTCATCAGGACAGTCATTTCTGGTAGCAGGCATAGAACATTCACAGCAGTTGGGGGTAGTCCAAGCTCAAATAGAAGAGAGGCAGGACAGTTAGTAGAGGTGAGAAAGGGCCTCATAGGTCCCGCTGAAGAGTTCTGACTTGGTCCTGTCGCTGAGGGGGCATCACTGCAGGGCTTTTATCAGAGGATGCGCTTGATCAGATCTGTTTGCCGCCATGACCGTGTGGCAGTGTGGAAGGTGGCCTAGAGGCATGACACTCCCAGAAGGGATACTGAGGCCCAGGGAAAGCTGATTGATGGTGGGTCTGGAGCAAGGGAAGCAGACATGACTCACTTTGGTGATCTGATTATGGAACAGAGATGAAGTCAGAGATGTCTTCCAGGTGTTTGCCTGGGTGACTGGCAGGATGGCGTGCCCTTCACTGAGCAAGGACAGGATTGGCAGAAGACAGGGAATTCAGTTGGGGCACTTTGACGCAGAAGTTCTCATGAGACCTCCAAGTGGAGCTGGAGGTGTGGGGCTGGGAGTTGTCAGCTTAGAGATGTAATTGAAGCCGTGGGAGTGACCCAGCCCATGGGCTGAGCGAGCTCCTCAGAGAGCTGAGGAGAGAATCCAATAAGCTATTCCTGGGCAGCCCTGCTCCCAGGCGAGCCCCGGGGCTTGGCAGCTCATCCCCTGCCACCTCATTACCTCTTCACCTGCCTGCCCCCAGCTGCGTCTGCACAGCGCCACACTTGGGAGCCCAGCAGCTGAAGAGTTGGGTGTGGCAACCAGCTAGCTCCAGGTCCTGGGTGGTCAAACAGCCCTAGTGCTCTGGAAAGCAGCAGCAGTTCTACATCTTTTTCCAGCCCAAAGGATAAACCAGGACCCTTTCCCTGCAGCCTGAAGTAATGAGCCAAGGGGTCCCACCACTGCCTTCAGAAAATGGTCAGCACTTACTTTCTCCCATCCAGTGTTGCCTGACCAGAAGTGTCCGGTGGGCAACAGCAGTCTCTCAGCCTTCCCTGGCTTCTTGAGGCAGTGGTTCCCAGTTAGGTCCCAGCAAGCAGGCATACTTTGAAGTTCCCGGGTCTGGTGTGCTTTCCATAAATCTGTGTGCCCACACATCCCTACCCGTTTGCTGGTAAGGCCAGTAACACTCTTCTCTCCCCTCTTTTTCCTCCTGGCAACTTCCTTCCAAGCTCCGATCTCCTCAGGTAACTTCTTCCATAGTACTGTACTCACACGTGTCCCTCACCTGCCGTTTATCACACTCCACGCACTCATTCAGAAACCTGCTGCACAGCTTCTGTCTGCCTGGTCCAGTCTAGAGGCCAGAGTGCAACACGGCACCAGGCAGTTGCGAGGTCATGTGATAGGCAGTCATGGTCATTATCCCTTATGCATCAGCCTCCTCTCCAGTGTTCTTCCTCTACCTCTCAGACTTAACCACAATCTGGCTGTCCACCAAAAACACAGCTTCTCCTGGGAGCCGTCCAGTGGAGAGTGCTCATTCTCTCACACCTCAGGAGACTGAGTATCTTTCTGCTCCCTTGTACCATTTCCAGACCGTGACTATCTCTCATGTACTAACCCCTACTCCTTTGAAACTGACCCTGGCTCTGCCATCTACAGTCTCCTGGCCACTCCTCTTCATCCACTGAAGGCTGTCACTTGCCCTTTCTCCTCTTCCCAAGCCATAGAGATCCCCTGACCATCATTCACTCGCTGTCTTACCAATACACTCATTTCCTTGCCCTGTTGCTCTTCTATTACACCCACTCAGAAAAATCACAGCCCTGGGTTTGACCCCTCCCTGCCTCTCCCCTTCCACACCTCTAGGAAAATGCTGGATCATATCTCTCTGTGGCACCCACGCTGTGTGGTCCCCTGCTTGCCTGCGCCCTCACATTGCCTAGCAGGCCTCTGGTCTACTTGTTCTTCATCACTTCTGTTCACAGACCCTTTGTCAGACCTCCAGATTCTTCTCCAATCTCCAGGCTTTACCCAACCCGCTTTTCTTTTTTGTTAGATGAACTCATTTCCTGGTTCAACAAGGAAAAAAGCCAGTGAACAGGCACTCCCTCAAACATCTTACCATTCCACCGGCAGACTTTCCTTCTTGTCATGAGAGAAGAGTTACCTCTTCTGCTTAAGGCCATGCAGTCCTTTCCCGCCACCTCAATCTAAGCTCGGCTTCCTGCCCTGGCTCCGGCCTTTCCTAGGCTGGCTCCCATCAGCATTTCACTGTGCCCGCTACTCTCTCTTTTGTGCCTTAAGCATACAGCCTCTCTCTCGCCATCACCTTATCTCTTTCCTCCCATCCCAGCCAAATTTCTTGAAAACTGCTGTCTGCATTCACTGTTTTTCCTATCAGCTCATTGCAAACTATTTTCCTCCCTTCCCGCCACAGAACCACCAGTGGTCTGTGATCTTTGTTGCTAAATCATACCCTCTTAACCCATCTTCTCTGTCCATAGGCATTTTGTATTGGTTATCCTTTTCAAACATGTTCTCTTTGGCTCACCTGTCCTTGGCCAGGTGGCGGAAGGGAAGAAAGTGGGAACGCATGTTCTCCAAATTTCTTACCTTCTCTGATCTCTCTTTTGTCTCCTTCATGGACTCCTCTTCCTTTCTTCTGACCCTCCCCACAAGGCCCTCTCCCTGGCAAAGAAAGCCATCTAGATAGTGTTTTTCCTGGTTCACTATGTCTTCATATGTCCTCCCTGTACTTGACATTGACAACTCCTGCTGCTACGAGGCACCTCCTCACAGATGTCCTGGTCCTCAGACTGAGCACATCCAAAACTGAGCTTGTTCTCTCTCTCCAAGGAGGCCTGTTCTTCCTTCTCCACTGTTGTCTAGTTGATGGCGCCACCAGCCACCGAGTTGCCCAAACCAGAACCCAGGGTGCCATCCTGGGAGGAATGCGTCGTGGTAATCGAGAGCAGCGGGCCTTGGAATTGGACCTCAGTTTGAAACCTGGCTCTGCCACACTTGCTGGATGACCTTGGGCATATCACTTCACCTCTAAGCCTCAGTTTCTTCATCCACAACATGAGAATAACAGTAGAGCCTAACTCAGATGGTTGCGGGGATGAAACAGTGATGCACAGAAAGGCTCGATGGAGAGCACGCGTGGTCAGGGAAGCGGCGGTGGCCCCAGTGGTCGTCAGTATTTGTGGCTGTTTTTTGTGGCTCATCCTATCTCCCCACCTGTCCTTGAGTCCTGGCCACACGACCTCCCAATAGGTCAAACCACCCAATTCTCCCCACCCTACCGCTGCTACTAAAAAAGCCTTCAGTGGCCAAACATTGCCCTCAGCGTCAAACACAGACTTGAACCTGACCTGCAGGGCTCTTCAGCCCCTGCTTAGCTTGCCAGATTCATCTCTCAGTCTCTCCTCCCTGGCCTTCCCACCTACCACTCCCGACCACTCCTGAAAGAAACCTGGGCACCAGTTCTCCCTGTGAATGTTGGCATTCCCTAAAGATCATATATGCCCGTTTCCCAGTCACTTGCTGTTCCTGCTGCCTAAAAAGTGCTAGTCTTCACTCTAGGATGATTCCAGTCACTCTCCAGGGCCCAGTGAGCTGCCGTCTCCTCTGGGAAGCACCTCTGATGGCCCAGTCTGAGTTCCCAGAGCATCTTGTCCTTTCTTCCTTGTAGCACTTATCGCTGTCACTCCGAATTAAACAGCCTGTTTACACGCCCATCTCCCCCAGCAGACGCAAGTCCGCAAACAGACTCCTCACGCACAGCGGAGTCCCCCAGAGCCCAGCCCAGGCCTCATCATCACTGGTCAAGAAGTGATCGTCAAACAGGACTAAAAGACCTAGGAACTGCAGATCACACCTGGGCGTGCTGTCCCAACTCTGCCACTTTCTAGCCATGTAACCTTGGGCCAGTTCCTTATTCATGCCAAAGTCAGGTGTCCTCATCTGCAAATTGAGGAAAATGGCACAACAAGGGCAGTTGTAAGGATTAAACGAGACAATGTGAGGAAAGGATCCAGCTCATGGCATGTTAACAGAAAGCATGTGTTCTGTGCTCTCCTCTCACTACCAAATCACACTTGGTTCCATGTCACTCCCTCTAACTAATTATTTTCAGACTTCTTTGTTTAGCAGCAGAACTCTTTTTTGCAATTGAAGTCCTCCATGGAACCTCCATTCCTAAGAGAAAAAGTTGTGCTGGTACAGGGGAGGAGTGATGTGAGGGGCCTTCCAGTCCTTCATCCATCCCTGTGGCCTCAGAGCTCTGCTCATGGCCTTAAACTCCATGGCACAAGGCCAGAAACACTGCTGCAGGCCCAGCTGCTTCCCCACTTGAGCACCACAGTGCCAAGTCACAGCCTCATCAGCACTCAGGGAAGGGGACACATGCCCTCTCAGGTGTCCTCCGGGCAACACTGAGCTATAGGTAGGCAGTTTTTCTTCCAAATACACCAAGGGGAAAGGTAAGGTTCAGAGAGAGTAAGTGATTTGTCCAAGGTCCCACAATGGTGGTACTGGTCTGTCGCAGAGCCCTACCGGGACACAGGGTCACCCTCTTTTAAGTTGACTCTGAGATGATGGCATGCCCTCTTTTCTCTCCCCAGTTTCCTTTTCCTGTTCCTCCCCCTCCATTCCCAAATCAGCTAGAAATATGTGAAATAGTGGAAGTCCTCCAACCCCTGGCCCAACACCACCACCTCCTTCCTATAGGCATTTGACATCTGTCTCTCATCTCCCTCTAAAGGCCTCCTTGGTCTGCTGGTGTGTGGAGGTTGGGTAGAGGAATGGAGTGACTCAGAGTCCACAGACTTCACTGTCATTCTCCAGAACCGGGTCTGTTCACACTGACTGAGAGAGCCCAGCCTCCCAGTTCTCACCTGGGCAGAGGGGCTGCTTTTACTTGTGGGGCCCCATGTAGCTGTGCATTGTAGGCCATCAGGCACACTTTAGGACTGGCCGTGATTACTTGAGGCAGCTGAGTGGTAAGTGGCTTTTATACAGAATTTCTCCCTCTTCCATAGCACCCATACACACATTCCTGCCACCCAGAGTGTCTGACCTCCCATGGTAGTCTCACCACCCCATCTTACTTCTTGAAAGTCCTCTCCTAATGCCAGCTTTTTTTGCCCCAATACCAGCAGAACTGGAGAATGACTGTAGCAGCCATCTCCCTCTCTTGCATCCCCACTTTGGTCTTCACCCCAGAATTTTTTCCCACTTTTTGCAGATGAGTCCACTGAGACTCAGGAAATGAATGAGCTGCTTAAGGTCAGACCTGGCAGGCCGGGTGCAATTAGCTGCATTCTTATCCCTTTGAGTCCTAGTGGTTTTAGGCCCTAGGACGGACACTGGGACTCTGATGAACAAGCTATAAAAACCTATCCTCTAGGTCTGTCTCCATCCCCAGAACATGCACAGGTCTCATTGCATTTCGTCCTCACTCCTGCAGAGGAGTGGGTGGCCAAGGCCCTGCGTCTAGCCAGTTCGCCGCAAAGCTGGGCCCCAGGCTGATGTGTCAGGTGTCACACTGTGCCTAGCAGCTGCCAGGCCCTAGCTGAAACTGCTTCTTATATTGGCAGGAAAAGGAAAAGGCCCACTTGGCAGCAGAAGCTCTAAAGCAGGTGAATCGTAGTGTTTCTGGAAGCCAGGAGCCAAGGCCTGCCAGGGAGAGGCTCTTGGAGTGGCCCGACCGGGAGCTGGATCGGGTCAACAGCTTCCTGAGCAGCCGTCTACAAGAGATCAAGAACACTGTCAAGGACTCTATCCGTGCCAGCTTCAGTGTGTGTGAGCTCAATATGGACAGCAATGGATTCTCTAAGGAGGGGGCTGCTGAGCCAGAGCCCCAGAGCCTATCCCCCTCAAACCTCAATGGCTCCTCAGAGCAACGGCCTGATATTAACCTTGACCTATCCCCTTTGACTTTGGGGTCATCTCAGAACCACACGTTACGAGTTCCAGGTGAGCCGGCCCCACCATGGACAGAAATGAGAGGCTCTCACCCACCATGGACAGAGGTGAGGGGGCCCCCTCCCGGTATCATCCCTGAGAATGGGCTAGTGAGGAGACTCAACGCTGTGCCCAACCTTTCCCGGGTGATCTGGGTCAAGACACCCAAGCCAGGCAACCCTAGCCCTGAGGAGCCAAGCCCAAAGGAGGTTCCCAGTTACAAGCAGGAGCTGCCCGAGCCTGTGGCCTCAAGTGGGAAGCCTCGGAAGGGCAAGAGACAGGGCAGTCAGGCCAAGAAGAATGAGGCAAGCCCAGCCCCCCGGTCCCCAGCCAGCCTAGAGGCTCCCAGTGCCAAGGGCCAGACCCCCAGCTCCAAGCAGCCAGGCAAGGCCCCGGAGCTTCCCAAAGTGGGCAGCTGTGCCGAGGCTGGAGAGGGGAGCCGGGGAAGCCAACTGGGACCAGGCTGGGCTGGTAGCCCCAAAGCCGACGAGAAGGGCAGCTCCTGGCGGAACTGGCCAGGTGAGGCCAAAACACGGCCTCTGGAGCAGGAGTCTGTGCAGCCCCCAGGCCCAGCAAGGCCACAGAGCTTGCCACAGGGCAAGGGCCGCAGCCGCCGGAGCCGCAACAAACAGGAGAAGACGGCCGCCTCCTTGGGTGAGTGCACCAGGAACTGAGTGGTTGACCCCCCCCACCCAGCCAGGCCACAGGGTGGAGGGTAGTCCTCGCGTGTGGGCAGTGCTGCCCCGAGAGCATGACCCCAGAGGCCTGGCCGTGGGCACTGAGCCCTCCTGGCTGTGTCTTCCTAGACGATGTGTTCCTGCCCAAGGACATGGATGGGGTGGAGATGGATGAGACTGACCGGGAGGTGGAGTACTTCAAGAGGTAGGTGTGGGGATGCCTTCTCACCCACCCTTACCCTGACACCCTCAGAGAGAGAGCCTCGCCAGGCTCACTCCCACCAGTCTTTCTGCTGGAACCCAGGTGGCCACGCGGCAGGAAAAGGCATCTGGGAAGGTGTAAGGGACAGGGAGGAGGAGACACTTCAGGCCCCAAGAACCAGGACTTTCTCCAGTTTTATTCACTTTGTATATTCATTTGCACTTTCTCTCCTCTGCCTGGGCTGAGTTCTGGGCTGGAGGCAAATCAGATGCAGTCTAGATGGAGAGAGAGAGCCTAAACACACAGTCCAGCTGTAAGTGCTGTTGGAGGAGTGAGGACGTGGGGTTGCAGACCAAGCTGAGATGCAGGGGTGGGCAGTGCTCCCAGAAGAGATGGGAACCAGGCTGAGACCGGAGAAGTAAGAATGAGTGGGCCAGGTCAAGCAGGGCCTTTGTGACAGCAGAGCTAGTAGGTACAGAGGTTTGAGGCTGAAAGCAACACCCAGGACCGAGGGGAGCAGGAGGCCGCCCAGTGTAGCCAGAGTAAAATACCGCGTGAGGGGCTAACCTGTATCCCGAGGCAGCGTCACTGTCTTCATGCACTGTTCGTGGGCTCGTGGGCGCCTGTCCAGAAGGTCAGCAAAGCTCTCGTAACCTGCTAGGCCGCAATACCCTGGAGCCAGAGGGGTTGTACAGAGCTGACTTGGTTCCTTTAGTGACCAAGACACATGGGACTAGAAATGGGGTCCAGCAAGGAGAGGGGGATCCTCTGATTGTGCTTTCCTGGTGTCTGTCAAACCTAACAGGTTCTGTTTAGATTCTGCAAAGCAAACTCGTCAGAAAGTTGCTGTGAACTGGACCAACTTCAGCCTCAAGAAAACCACTCCCAGCACAGCTCAGTGAGGTATGGAGGACCCCCAAGTGTTGCATATACTTCTCTCTGCAAGTTCTGTCACTTTGTGTCCCCACACTATGTCATGCTCAGGAGCACACGGAGTTGGGCTCGTGGCTTGCCAGTCCTGGCCCCTGCAGTGACACAGTGACGCCTATGTGCTCTGAAGACACAGGCCCCATCTCTTCTTCTGTGGTCCCTCACACCTAGGCCTCTGTCCTTTCATAGCTCCCTCCTGGGCCAGACCCTCCTTAGAGCCCTCCTGCCTGTGTTCCTGAAGGGCCCTTCCTGCACTGCCATCCCTGGGCTATCGCTACCAGGCCTCCACTTCCCTCACCATCTGCCTCTGAAGAGCCGAGGCAGCCTTAATCCCCAGATGACTGCCCCCGCTCCTGACAGTGTTAGCCTCAGGGTTCAATCTCACTTGCCCAGCCTGGTAGGCTGCCATTTAGGGTGCTTTCCAGCTAAAGCCATGCAGGAAGGGGCTAGCCCCAGAGGACCAGGGAGAGGGCGGATGAGATAGACCAAGGCCTCAGTGAGGTCATTTAGGCATGGAGGAGTTGGTAAGCGCTCTCCCCAACCAGGGCAAGCCCCATGAAGAAATTAATAGCTAAGCTGCCTCCTGAAGAAGAGACCTAGCCCCAGCTGGGCTCGGGGCTCCTCTCCCAACCACCTACATAGGTCCTTTTGTGTGAAATGCTGACATATCAGATGACACTGTGGACTGAGAACAGAAGACTAAGAAGCCACTGGACTGAGCACCATAGTGCAGGAGAGAAGAGTGACTGGCCCACAGGCCTTGGTGCCCAGTTTGCGGCCTAATGGCTGTGCAGTGCCCTATCTTAACCCTGTGCTCTGTCCCTGGGATCAGGCCTTTTCTGCCTGGTCACACAACTGCCTTTAAAGCACAGGAAACTGGGGCAGGTGAGCTGAACTCAGGGAACCCCAGGAGGATGTCCTCACCTGTCCCCTCCTCCTCCTCTTGTCAGTGCCAGGGCATCAGACTTCCTGGACGCTCAGCCGAGTCTCTTGTCCTCCTCTGGGTCAGGATTCCCCACCCTTGAGGCTGGGCTCCCTATGGCACCTCGGGCTGCCTGGAGACAGGACTGTCTTTAGACTCACCTCAACCCCTCTCTCCGAAGGGGCTGGACTCCCTGGTCTTTTGCCAAACTGAAATGACCACACTCTCAGGAGCTTCTGCTAGGGCGCCCTCCTGCCCCTTTTGTCCACTTCCACAGGATCCAGGAGTTCTGGGGACCCCAGGCACTTTCATTTGTTGCCTCTTCTCAGAGAAAAAGGGGCACTCCTCCTCCCACAGCCCAGTGCCCCTGTCAGCCAACAAACCTCATTCAGCCATCTTCTTTCAGGGACTCCCTCTTTGGTTGATCTCTTTCCCAAGACGGGGGATGTTCCCTCCCTGCCCCACCCCACCATAAGGGCTCTCCATTGACCTTTTCCACCCTCCTCAGAGTGGGATCGGGAGCCCGGAGAGTGTGTGAAAAAGCAGTGCCAGCACGGATTCGGGACCTAGCCTGGGCTGTGTCCCCGGAGCGTGAGGCAGGAGTCAGAGTGCATGTGCCGCCTCTCCTCCGCCCGTCAGCAGGAGAGCAAAGGCCAGAGTCGGGGCTCTTACCCCACCCTGGATGGGATAGACGTGCTACTGGGGAGCTGTCCCCTGGTAGGGTCTCAACCTGCATCCTCTGCTGCAGGTAATCAAGGAAGTCTATTCAATATTTTCAGCCCAGGGAGCAAAAAATAGCAGGCAGCTCCTCCTACGCAGGGGACCTATGGAAATCCAGAGCCAGCACAGGGAGGCTAGGACACAGGCTCACTCACGGTGTGGTCATGCTCTGTTTTCTCAGCCCCCTGCCGGGTCGAGCTGCTTCAGGGTGTCCTGAGACCCCCCAACTGCCAGCTGAAGGTCTACAGTTTCTTCCTCCACATCCTTACCCACCTGCCCAAGATCCTCCCTGCTCCTCACCGTCCTGGACCAACCAAAAGTTGAATGGATGCTGTGCCGTGCTGGGGCCCCTCAAGACCTCCGCAGAGCCGCTTCCTGGTGCTACGCAGCCCCCTCACTCAGAGCCTGGGGGCTGGACTGGCCTGTGGGCCGGGGGCTGATGGTACTGCTGGCCCAACACTGCTCTCTTTGTGTTTGGTTTTGTTTTTGTTCTTGTTTTTCAATTCTTTACTTTTGATACTGTGAAGATCTTTCCTGCCGAAAGATAAAGCAACATTTGGACACAGTCAGTGTGTTGTGGTTTGCTGGTCTGGGGCAGGGGTGAGGTGAGGAATGTACTCAAGCATGGGGTCTGCCTTGGTCATTAGCCTCACTGAGCACGTACTATGTGGTAGCAGTTTGGCAGTTTGCACTTAATTCTCACAACAGTTCTAAGTGGGACTGTTACCCCATTTTACAGATGAGGAAACTAAAGCCAAGACAGGAAAGTGACTTTAGTGCACTGTCTGGCTGAGAAGTTAGAGCTGAGGCCTGTGTAACAGCAGCATCTGTGCACTTTCTCCTGGTGGGAGGACCCTGCTGTGTGACCTGGAACAGCCCCTTCCCCATGCCCTGTTTCCCTCTGTGAGATGGTGGGGTGAGACTCTGTGTCTGGGCAGCTGCTGTGAGAGGTGGTCTGGGAAAGGCCTCAAAGCCTTTTCTGTAGCCTGGGTTATTGACATGGTCAAGGGAAGTGGAGTAAATGGAGTTTCTGTAAATTAGATCAGACTTTCCAGTGGGAATGACACATACAGCCCAAGTACCTGAGAGTTGAGGATAATGAACCCTTCTGTAAAGTAAAGCAAACTACCTCATTCCTACCTTCCACCTCCTGTAGATCTGGTTTGAAAATTCAGATTTTAATATAATAGGTTTGCTTAAAAAAAAAAAAAAAACTGCGTCACACACACCTGTGTCCTACCTCCTTGTCCCTATTGTCATTTCCTCAAGCTGACACTTAAGCTTGTGTGGGGGAGCAGTGGAGGCTGTGGCCACATAGTCACTAAGAGCGCTTTATAGAGAGTTGGGAAGCAGGATTGGAAACTGTTCCCTCTCCCTTCCCCTCCTCCCAGGTTCATCCCCACCATGGGCAGTCAGTGCCAGCTTTCTCTTCTAAAGAAGTTAAATCACCCACAGGCTCCCAGTTCCTGGTCTGTGGCCCTTCCTAATCTCCAGGGAAGTCTGCATATGCCCTGGTGAAACCTGCCTCTGCATACGTATTATCTGTGTTCCTCTCTCCCTTCAACTCCTGCACCGGGCTCCTGCCCTGCAGCTGAACTGGCATAGCCACCTAAAATTCTGCTTCATCATTCAAAAATTGCCTGATCAAGGAACTGCTTTACCTACAGAGAAATACCTGTGGATGGTGCTCAGAGCCTTCCGTGCCTGGTCCTTGCCTCCCCGCACTTCACTCCAGTCCCACCAGACTACTTCAGTCTCCCTCCAGGCCTGGCACCCACAGGCCTCCCAACTTTACTCACATTTCCTTCTTCCCAAATTACCTTCCCTTCATCATGTCCTGCTTATCCTTCACATTCCAGCTGAAAGGCCACTTTTACTAGGAGAATCCTCTTGCCCTGTCTTGCAGTGCTTCAAAAAGTACTACTTTATCTGCCTTAGAATATTTCTCCTTTACCTCAAGACCTGTTTTATTTTTGTCTCCTCGACCAATCCATAAACTCACAAGCCAGGTTTGTGTCTTGTTCATCTTTTATCTGCTTCAGCGCTGTGCACAATGCCCAGTATGTGCTGATAATAAATACATGAATGAAGAAAAAAGTAGTACTGACACATCACTCCTCTTTAAGAGTCCCCAGTGAGGGGCACCTGGGTGGCTCAGCCCTCCCACTCTTGATTTCTGCTCAGTTCCTGATCTCAGCGTCGTGGGATCTAGTCCCAGGTCAGACTCTTGCTCAGCATGGAGTTTACTTGAGATTCTCCCCCGCCTCTCCCTCTGTCCCTCACCGCCGCACGCTGTCAAAATAAAATGTTTAAATATAAATGAAGTACCCCTTGAAGTTGAAGTTACTTCGACCGTCAGGGCCCTGCATACTCTGGGCCCACCCAGCCTCCCTATCCAGCTTTAGCGCGGGCCACCCCACCCCACGGCAGCCGGCCACGTGCTTTGTTCTTTGAGGAATCTGTACTGGCATATGGCCAAGCCTTCACTCCTACAGAATCCTCAATCAGAAAGCTCTTTCCTCCACTCCCTTGTTCTGAGTCCACACCTCTGGAAGCTCAGATGCAGGTCTCTTCGAAGACTTCTCTGGTTCCGCAGGCAGTGAGTTACTCCAAGCTCTATTACAGCATTTACTATAAAAATCGCTCCTTAGGTATGTACAGACCCTCAGCGAAACACTTGTCACCAGCATTTTATTTATCCTTCATCACTCTGAACATACGTGTTGTCTCACATAGACTAGGACGCCAGTCAGAGCTGCAGCATAAGTTGATTCATTTTTCCGTAAGCCACACCCGGTCCCCGTGCCTGGGATGGAGGCCCCTGCGGGGTCCCAGTTGGCTCCGTCCCGGATCGTGCCGGATGACGTCAGACTCTGGGCGAGGTTTCGCAGCCGGCCAGCTGACGGCTGATCTCCGGGATCAGCCGTTTCCACTCGGGACCTTCCGCCAGACTTCGTGTTGTGGGCCTTTAGCGCATGCTCCAAGTCTTCCAGCGTCCCATAATGCCTTGTCTGACGCTTTGCCCTGGCCCTTGGCAACAAATGCGCAGCCGCCCAAGGGACTTTGACGCCAGCGCGGCCTGACAGGTTCTCCGAAGAAAGTTTGTCCCTCTGCGCGACCCGGCACTCAGAGGTCGTTGCTAGGCGCCCAAGTTCCGCTTCACATCTGATTGGATTTCACTGAAAAGTTGAGGCGGGGTTTTACCGTGGCGCGCAAGCGTGCAGCAAAGGATGGAGGACTCGGAACCCGAGCGGAAGGTAGGAGCGAGGCAGGGGTTCTCGCGGGTGGAGAGCGGCAGTGAAAGCGGGGGACTGAGCCTGACTCCTGTGTATCTGTAGCGGGCGCGCACCGACGAGGCAACTGCCACAGGAAGCCGCTCCGAGACGGAGGATGAGGACGACGAAGACTATGTGCCTTACGTGCCTTTGCGACAGCGCCGGCAACTGCTGGTGAGGGCCCGGGTTCGGAAAAGGAATGAGGGCGTGGGAGCCGGGGACGAGGGGCGGTGGGGGGAGGTGGCCTCCAGTGGAGCGAGCTGTCAGTACTCGGGACCGTGGCCCTCCGGCGAACGAGGAGCGGGCGACCTGATCTGAGGGGCAGCGCAGCTCCACGTCGCAGGGTACAGGTTCCTCTCCCAAAAGCCAAGATCCTGACGCAGGCCCACTGGGCCCAATGCGCCTCTCTGTTTTGGGCTTGGTTCTGCGGGGCGCTGGTGGAACCTCAGCTCCAGAAGCTACTGCAACGAAGGCGCAAAGGAGCTGCGGAGGAGGAGCAGCAGGACAGCGGCAGCGAGCCCCGGGGAGATGAGGACGATATCCCGCTGGGCCCTCAGTCCAACGTCAGCCTCCTGGATCAGCACCAGCACCTCAAAGAGAAGGCTGAAGGTGGGCTGTAGAGCAGCGGGGAGGTTCAGCTTAGTGCAGTGCTTGGTGTCTGATATCTGCTTCTTTCCTCAGCCCGCAAGGAGTCTGCCAAGGAGAAGCAGCTGAAAGAAGAGGAAAAGATCCTGGAGAGTGTGGCTGAGGGCCGAGGTGTGGCTGTAGTCAGGGCAGGGTGGGTGGTGGACTGACAACCCCAGACATGTTATATCTCAAGGGCCTGGTCTCTGGGAAGAAAGAGCCAGCCCTGAGCCACGTCTGTCTCCTCAGCCTTGATGTCAGTGAAGGAGATGGCCAAGGGAATCACATACGACGATCCAATCAAAACCAGGTACGTTTTTCAGTCTGGGGAAGACAGTCACTCACTTTTACTTGGAATGGTATGTGGCTGGGACTGGCAGGTGTACCCCAGAGCCAGCTGTGCCTGGGGCCTCTCTTGACCCCCACCACCCACTCACAGTTGGACACCCCCCCGCTATGTCCTGAGCATGTCTGAAGAGCGGCATGAACGGGTTCGGAAGAAGTACCACATCCTGGTGGAAGGAGATGGTATCCCACCACCCATCAAGAGCTTCAAGGAAATGAAATTTCCTGCAGGTACCTGGGAACTTTGGTAGTCAGACAATTGTAAGGTTGTGTTCCAGCCCCCACTGTGCTCAGCATCTGCAGAGATGGGTCTAGCCAGTGGAGATGGAAGGACTTGGGGTTGAACTTCAGTTGCTCCAGTTGTCGTGGAGGTCTTGGACAAGTCTTTCTTTTTCTCTTTCTTTCTCTGGGCCTCATTTGTAACTTGAAGGGGATAGTGCCGGGTTTACAGCTTTGGGGGCCTATAAAGTATCTGTGAGACACAGGGATGATGCTGAGGTTGTTTTCCGTAGCCATCCTGAGAGGCCTGAAGAAGAAGGGAATCCACCACCCAACACCCATTCAGATCCAGGGCATCCCCACCATGTGAGTGTGGACCTGGGAGCCCTGTAGGGGCGGTGATGGGGAGGAGCAGTCACTCAGTGTCCATCCGGAGACTCATTCCCTACATTCTACTGAACCTGATCCTCGGGTCTCTCCTCTCCCAACAGACTATCTGGCCGTGACATGATAGGTATCGCCTTCACGGGTTCAGGCAAGACACTGGTGTTCACATTGCCTGTCATCATGTTCTGCCTGGAACAAGAAAAGAGATTACCTTTCTCCAAGCGCGAAGGGCCCTATGGACTCATCATCTGCCCCTCGGTAAGACAGACCAGGCTAGAGGGCAGGGCAGAGACAGGACTGCCTTCTGGTGCCAACCTCTGCCCTGTGCCTACAGCGGGAACTCGCCCGGCAGACCCATGGCATCCTGGAGTATTACTGCCGCCTACTGCAGGAGGACAGTTCCCCGCTCCTGCGCTGCGCTCTCTGCATCGGGGGCATGTCTGTTAAAGAGCAGATGGAAACCATCCGACAGTGAGCACAGGCACCCCCACCCTGTGGGCCTCCCCAGAGCCACTCAGCAAGCTAAAGGGCCCTTTGCTTTAGCTACCCCTGCAGACCCTTACAGAAGCCTCCTTGTCCTCAAGGAGTTCCTCATCTAATGGGGAGATCAGTTGGGGTGGGACAGAGGGATGTGGTAAGGTAAGGTACTGTGGGAGCACAGCAGATGGAATGGGGGCATCTGGCGGTCAGGGAGTCAGGGCATTCTGGGCAGAAGACACAGAGGTGGGGGATCCAAGATGTCCAGGAAGGTCAGGATCCTTCAGTGTGGTCCAGAATGGAGGCTGAGACACTAGGGCAGGGCCAGATCTGCAGTCCCCAGCAGACAGTGCTATTCGACCTGGGCCAGGCTCTGGGGTTATGGACAGGCCACACCCAGTCCCTTCTTTCAAGGCATTCCTGGTCTCAGGGAAGAGTCAGATAGAGAAAGGATTAATTTAGCATTCCGGGAAGGTGAGCCCATCAACGCCTACAAAGGGACGTGCAGGAGCACACAGTGTGGTCTGGCTGGAGCTTCAGGACCGCTGTCTTCTAGAGAGGGAAGGGTGTGTCAGGCAGGGTTGATTCATGGCTGGGGAGGAGCTCTGGAGCACAGCAGTAGTCAAGAAGGCTGCAGCCTCATCCAGAAGAGACATGTTTTACAAGTAGAACAGGATGCTGGAAGTGATGAGGGGACAGGGGAGGAGAGACAGGAAAGAGGCCAGAGAGCAGAATGAGCAGATGCCAGCCCATAGGTGCAGGGGTGGGCAGGTAACCCTGACCTCAGGGTCTTCTCTTGATCCCTAGTGGTGTGCACATGATGGTAGCCACGCCTGGGCGCCTCATGGATTTGCTGCAGAAGAAGATGGTCAGTCTAGACATCTGCCGCTACCTGGCTCTGGACGAGGCTGACCGCATGATTGACATGGGTTTTGAGGGTGACATCCGCACCATCTTCTCCTACTTCAAGGTGCCCATCCCTTCCTGGCTAGGCCATTCCTGCCACCCTACCCAGCACACCCCATTCAACTGTGGCAGGCCCTGAGGCCTAGCACTGCCCACCCACTGGCCATGCTTTGGGGCTTGACATCCCAGCTACTCGGTCTTCCCAGGCCTCAGCATACCCTCAGTCCTAGCCCTGCTCTTCCTCAGGGCCAGCGACAGACCCTACTCTTCAGTGCCACCATGCCTAAGAAGATTCAGAACTTTGCCAAGAGTGCCCTGGTAAAGCCGGTCACAATCAACGTGGGGCGCGCCGGGGCTGCTAGCCTGGATGTCATTCAGGTGGGCAGACACTCCTGGTGAACAGGGTTTCACTTATGAGGGTTGGATATGGCCTGGCCATGTGGAAGCTCTTGGAGTAGGGTTGAGGGGCCCCCTTGTGGGCACTCGGGGTTTCATTCAAATCTCCAGCCTTTAGCGAGAAACATTCTTCGGGTGCCCAGTGCTTTATGGCAAGAGGCTTCTGGTTTCCTCCCAGCTAGGACTGGGAGCCCAGGCTCTGTGGCAGGGCCGTGGCTCGTGAGCCCGTTTGCAGGCCCACCTGACCTGGCCCTTGTGATGGCAGGAGGTGGAATATGTCAAGGAGGAGGCCAAGATGGTATACCTGCTCGAATGCCTACAGAAAACACCCCCACCTGTAAGTGTAGCCCACCAGGCTAGCCCAGGACCCCTGGCAGGAGAGGGAGGGGGCAGTGGGGGCAGCATGCTGGAGAAGGTCGGTTGGGGTCAGCTCCTGTGACTGAAGTTGGCCTTCTCCGATAGGTGCTCATCTTTGCGGAGAAGAAGGCTGATGTGGATGCCATCCATGAGTACCTGCTGCTCAAGGGGGTCGAGGCAGTGGCCATCCATGGGGGCAAAGGTCAGGGGTAGTGCCTGCGTAGGCAGGGATTCTGCTGCCACTGCCACCGTTCTCCTAACCCCTTTCCCTGCCTGGTGGGCCCACCGCTACTCCCCAGACTCCCGTCCCTCTAACAGCTCCTGCTAACCCTCCCCAGACCAGGAGGAACGGACCAAGGCTATCGAGGCGTTCCGGGAAGGCAAGAAGGATGTTCTGGTGGCCACAGACGTAGCCTCCAAGGGCCTGGACTTCCCCGCCATCCAGCATGTCATAAATTATGACATGCCTGAGGAGATCGAAAACTATGGTGGGGAGCTTGGTGGGGGTCAGGGAGGTGGGCTAGCCCCTAGCCCCACAGGCAGTAGGTCAGAGGCTCTGTTCCCTCTCCACAGTGCACCGTATCGGCCGCACCGGGCGCTCTGGGAACACGGGCATTGCCACCACTTTCATCAACAAGGCCTGTGGTAAGGCTGCCCCCTCGGGATCACCTCAGCTGTCCCCGGGGTCCTCTGCTGTGGCCACCCAGGTCCCGGCTGCGGGGCCTAGGGTTGGGCCTGACAGTTCCCTACCCCCCCAGATGAGTCGGTGCTGATGGACCTGAAAGCTCTGCTGCTGGAGGCGAAGCAGAAAGTGCCCCCTGTGCTGCAGGTGCTACACTGTGGGGATGAGTCCATGCTGGACATTGGAGGTGACTGCAGGCGGGGGACACGGGTTGGGGGGGGCGGGGGGAGCATAACGGGAGCACCACAAAACATGTCCAGGTGGCGCATCAGAGGGCTTGGGGGCGGGACCTAATGGGAAGCCAAGGTCTGGGCTGTGGAGCCTGGTCTTGCAAGCGTGCTGACTCTCACCCCCGTGTCCCTAGGAGAGCGTGGCTGTGCCTTCTGTGGGGGCCTGGGCCATCGAATCACTGACTGCCCCAAACTTGAGGCTATGCAGACCAAGCAGGTCAGCAACATCGGCCGCAAGGACTACCTGGCCCACAGCTCCATGGACTTCTGAGGCTTCTGCCGTCCCTTGTCTCCGAGAGACTTCAGTCTCCAGCCACCATCTGTACACACCAACCCCCTGGACGAAAAGCCAGCATCTTCTGCCCAGCTGGCCTGGGCTGGGCCAGGCTGGGCCTGGCTGCCTGCGCCCTGTGTACCCCAGAATTACTATTTTTGTTCCCCTTTACCCCTGCTGTCATTAAAGCACAAAGCTCTCTTGTCTCAGCCCAGCCCTGCCTCTGTGTTTCCTTCCCTGGTCCCTGCTTCCTGGACAGGCTGTACGCTCTGACCTCCACAGCCCTTGTGAGGCAGGGGAGTTGGCATCTCCCACCACCACCCAGGAGGAAACTGTGCCCTTGGGAGCTGCGGGGAAACAGAGCGGGAGAAACCTGCACGCCCATCTCGGCCCACATTCCCTTCAGCGCCGCCTGTTGAGAAAAACAGCCTAATGCGCACTGCTTCCCTCATTCTGCCACCGGGAACTTTACTCTGCCCGGCAGCAGGGAGCCATGTGGGCCTCGCAGCCCCATATGGCCCCCACAAGAAACAAGCGAGAAAGCACTCCCATCACAGCGCCAGCGTGTGGCCTGAATCGCCGCCCAGTGCCGGCCAATTCTCATGAGCTTTCTGCCCAAATCGATGTCACTTTGGGCAGTAAGCTCCTGAGAATTGGCTGGAAATCCCTGGCAAACTCGCTTCCGGCGGTGGGGGCCTTCAGGGGAGCTGCCCGGGACCGGCCCGGGGTCCCTCGTGGTGTTGCCCGAAGCCTGCGAGAAAGCGCTCAACGCCGGGTGCGCGGGAAGCCCACGTGGCCTCCGACCCGCCCTCTACTCAGCCCCATGGGGAGCCCGCCTCAGCACCAGCAGGTGGGACCTGCCATGCCCCTAGGCCGAACCCCAGGGTTGGGTTCTCAGGCTTCCATCTCCCAAGGCCTGGCCCTCAAGCCTTTCAGATTGGGGACCTCTGAGCCATACCACAGGACACCGCCTGCCACCCAGGAGGAAACCGTGCCCTTTGGAGCTGCACAAAACCCTCAGATTGGAGGAAACCAGCATGACCCCTGGAGGCCACCCCTCTTTTGGCGCCCCACCGGGCCACCAACGTGGAGCCTGAGGCTTGGCCTGACCCCTCCCTCAACTCTGGCCCTGGAAAGCTCCCCTCAGCTGTGGCCCTCAGGGGAGTCGGGTGGATCCGGCCAAGTTCCCAGAGGGTGTCAACACGCAGGTAGTGAGAAAGCACTCTGAATAGCAGGCGGAGCACAGCCTGAATCACTGCACAATGCCAGCCAATTCTCATGAGCTTTCTACCCAAATCAATATCAGTTTGGGGAGAATGCTCCTGAGAATTGGCCGGAAACCCCCAGTGAACTCGCTTCTGGCTGCGCAGGCCTTCAGGGAAGCCGCCTGGGCCTGGCCGAAGGTCCTGAGTGGTTGCAGCCCAAACCCTGCGAGAAAGCGCTCTAAAACCCAGGCGTATGGGTGGCCAAACCCTCCCTCTACTCAGCCCCCTGGGTTTTCATTTTCAGCACTGGCAGATCTGGCCTGCCATGACCTTAGGCTTAGGTCTAGGCCCTAGGTTGAGTTTTCAGGCTTCCGTCCCCAGAGGCCCCAAGCCCTCCAGATTCGGGACCCTGGAGCCACACCCCAGGAGTCCTCTTGCCACCCAGATGGAAACTCTGTGTTATTGGAGCTGTGCAGAACCCTTCAGAGCTGGAGAAACCTGCATATCCCCCTGAGGACACCCCCACCTTGTGCAGCCCCCTGGCTACAAACCCGCAGCCTGACATGCCGCCTGACCCAACCCTCAACTTAGCACCCCAAGGAAGCCGCCTCAGCACTGGCAGATCAGCCCTGCCATGCCCTTAGCTCAGCTCACCTCAAGGACTCCAGTCAGCTCTAGGCAGACCTGGAACTCCCATCTGCCTCAAAGCTCTGGGATCCCCCCTTCTTCTTCCAAAATTACGCTGGCCCAAGTCTTTCATGAGAAAGGGAAAAGGCTACCTCCTGAATGCTTAACACCTCCTTTCCTCTTCTGTCCTATTTCTTTCCACTTACCTTTGTACCTGGGCAAACTATGAGGAACATGTGAATGGAACATGTACAAGCTCTGAGATCTGAATCTTCATGGCAGCGTTCTGAGGGCTCCTTCTGCAACAAGAAACTAGCGTATCCTACCACGGTGTATTTGAAAATGATCATCTACAGAATAGGAGAGTGAAAATCACTCCATTTTTACCTCGCTCTTCATGAAGCAGGACAGGGTCTTCTGCCTTCCTTCATTGACTTCAATTCCAATTCGTTTCCCTGCAGTGATAATTCCTTTGCTTCGGGGGTAGGATTTCGTGATTCCTCACCTGCATAGAACACCCAGAGCTCATCACAACAAGTGCCTCCCTAATAGCAATCACCCATTTAACCCTTCCACCCACACCCCTGCCCTCTAGCAACCCTCAGTTTGTGCTCTAAGGTGGAGTCTGTTCCTCATTGGTTTATCTCTCTCCCCTCACTCTGTTCATCTGTGTTCTTTCTGAAATTCCATAGGAGTCCAGTCATAGGGTATTGGTCTTGTCCTACCGATTTTTGCTTAGCTTAATCCACTCTAGATCCATCCACATCCTTGCAGATGGTAAGATTTCCTTCTTTTTGAAGCTGGGTCCTATTCCATTGTGTGTAGATATAGATATAGATATAAATCTCCCATGTCTTCTTTCTCCATTCTTCAGTGAATGGACATTGGGACTCCCTCCATCATTTCGCTATGGTGGTTAATGCTGCTATAAACATCACGGTGTTTGTACGCCCACTGAATGGGCATTTTTGGGGAAATACCTAGGAGTGTCCTTTGGGGAAATACCTAGGAGTGCAATTGCTGGATCCTAGGGTCGTTCGGTTTTTAGCCTTTGGGGGAACAACCATACTCTTTTCCAGAGCGGCTGCAGCAGCCCACATGCACACCGACAGTGCAGGAGGGTTCTACTTTAAGAACATTACCTCCTGGCAGTTTTCTAAGGAGGAAACAGAAAACTTGTGGGATAACCTGACTCACCGAGCGTCAGGCACGAAATTCACCCCAGGGTTCCTGACACCAAAGCCCTTGAAGCCACCGGCGTGCCTCTATCCAGGAGAATTCCCAAAGACTATCCTTCTGACTTCACCGCTCACGAAACTGGGTGTTCCCGGCCCGAGTTCCCAGATGGTGGCAACACACACCTAGCCAGAAACTGCTCTCAACAGCGGGCACGAGTGTGACCTGAATCGCTGCACAATGCTGGGCTTTCTGCCAAAATCGATATTGATTTGGGCAGAAAGCTCATGAGAACTGAGCTCATGAGAACACCCAGCAAACTCTTTTCTGGCTACATGGACCTTCAGGGCAGCCGACCGGGCCTGGACCGAGGTCCCAAGTGGGGGACAAAGTGCAAGAAAGTGCTCTAAGTGCTCTAAAAGCCAGGTGCACGCATGGCCAAAACCTCCCTCTACTCAGCCCCCTGGGGTGCCGGCTTCAGCACTGGCAGGTCGGGTCTGACATGCCCCCAGTCCCTAACCCAAACCCTAGGTTAGGTTTTCATGCTCCTATCCCCCAAACCCTCCAGACTGGGGACCCCTGAGCAATACCACAGGACTCTGCCTGCCACCCAGGAGGCAACTGTGCCATTGGGAGCTGCGCGAAACCTTCATACCCGGAGAAACCTGCATGCCCCCTCAGACCGCCCCGACCTACAGCGAACCCCTCAAACCACAAACCCAGAGCCTGACACTCAGGCGCACCCCCTCCCACATCACAGACCCCAGGGAACTTGTCTCCTCGGGGCCGCTTAGGGGAGCCACATGGGGCCTGGCTCGTGGGCCTCATGGCCGCAACATGCACCTAGCAAGAAAGTGCTCCCAACATCTGGTGGGGGCCGGGCCTGAACCACCGCCCAATGCCAGCCAATTCTTACGAGATTTTGGCCCCAATTGATATTGATTTGGGCTGAAATCTCATGAGAATTGGCTGGAATCCCCAGGAGAACTCACTCCCGGCATTGGGGGTCTTCGTGGGAGACACCTGGGCCTGGCCCAGGGTTCCAGTTGGTCGCGGACCGGAGAGAGCAGGCTAAACGCTGGGTGCACGCACGGCCCGGATCTCCTCTGAATGCCTACCAAACTTCCCTCTCCTCAGACCCCCGGGGAGCCCGCCTCAGCACCAGCTGGTGAGGCCTCCATGCCCCTTGGCCCGAAACGCAACCCTGGGTTGGGTTCTCAGGCTTCCATCCTCAGAGTCCTGGCCCTGAAGACCCCAGATTGGGGACCCCTGAGTCACACCCCAGGAGTCCACCTGAACCCAGGAAGAAACCATGCCCTTTGGAGCTGCACAGAACCCTCAGAATGGGAGAAACTGCATGCCCCCCTGAGGCCACTGCCAACATCAGGCAACCCCCGGAGCCTGATATCTCATCTGACTGCAGCCCTCCATTAACCTCCCTGGCGATCCCACCTCAGTACCCACAGATCTTTCCTGGACTCCCAGATTCTCATGGGACTCTTCACGGGGCATATTCTGGCAACAAAGGTCATGTCAGGGCCACAGAAACCTCTGGCACTGGTTATAACGAGATTCTGGGATGTCAATGGAGTCCCAAGACATAGGCCATCTCAGAGTTTGTCTGCAAAGACACAGTTGGTAGGAAACCCAGATGCTGACAGAGGGTAGAGGAAGATGGAAAAAGCTAGGCTTTTTGTAGCCTAGGCCAGGCCAGTGCCACAGAGGGCCCAGGAAGCCAGTTGCTCCATAACATTGCTGAGGCTCAATCAGACTCGTCCTGAAGCCCACATATGCTAGATCCTCCACTGACTCAGGAGAACCCTAAATGTGCTCATGGTCTTGGCCTGAACAAGACGACCATCAGTGTGGTATATAACCCACAAGATACACCCACAAGGCAGTGGGGACTGACTCAGCCAAACAATACCTACATTGAATTCAACCACAGACAAACATGATGGGGGAAGCTTGAGGCTGACAGAGAAATGGGGTCGGGGAGGGAATTCCTGAAGCCTTAAGTTTTGGCCAATGTCACTATCATCTTTCTTTCCATTCAAGTACAGGGACTGGGGTCAGGCAGGATAGATCCCAGTGTCTTCCCACTCTGTCACTGGAAAGAAGAGTCCTCTCCCCCTTCATCCATCATGTTGCTGATCTGGGGTATGGGAAACTACCACCCATGGGCCAAATGGGACCTCACCTCATATTCTCACAATCAAGTGTATCTGGAACAGTGGTTATGGATGGTCTGCGGCTGCTTTCAAGCCACAATGCAAGAGTGCAGTCATTGTCAGAGACACCGCGTGGACTGCAACACCTAACAGAAAATCTTTACAGAAGACATTACAGAAAAGTCTGTGCCAATCCCTGGTCTCAAAGATCCTAGGATTGTGTCCCTTCTTTGAGTAGAATGTAGTTCCTTCTGGATCAAATCTAATTTCTTCACCACCAGAGGAAAGGACTTCCAACCTTTTAGCCAGAACACCATCTCCATCCTCCTCTATGGACACCTTGAATGGCACATCTACAGGTCTGCCACACAACGGGAATGCACTGTCGTCTCCATGGTAGTGATGCTCAGAAACGGAGGTCTAAGTGTGAACTTTGAGGGTGAGCGTGTGTTTCCTCTTTGGTAGTCCCAGTGTGCAAGGAGGATACAATACAGCAGCATGCTTTCTGTCCCACAGGAAAGTCACTCAATGTGGTTGCACAGTGATCTCAGAAGGAAACCACCTTCATAGAACAAACTTTATCTGGGAGGACTCCCAAGTCCCTTGTCCTGGACACTAGGTTCCACCGAGGCACATGGAGGGACAGAGACTCCCCCTGCCCATCGGGGTTTTGAAAGATGCCTGCTATTCCAGGACAAAAGATCCCATAACCATTCATCCACCTGTCATCCAACCAGGCATCAGAGAGATCTACTCCAAGCAGAAAGGACAGCTCGAGAGACAACAAATGACAGCCTTGTGTGACAAGTGCCACAACAGGGGACACTCAGGAGGACTGGGGGTGTGCAGGGTTGGACAGAACTGGGGGTGGGAGGGGCGCCTGGGTGGCTCAGTGGGTTAAAGCCTCTGCCTTCGGCTCAGGTCATGATCCCAGGGTCCTGGGATCAAGCCCCGTGTCTGGCTCTCTGCTCAGCGGGGAGCCTGCTTCCCTTCCTCTCTCTCTGCCTGCCTCTCTGCCTACTTGTGATCTCTGTCTGTCAATAAATAAATAAAATCTTTTTAAAAAAAAAGAACTGGGGGTGGGAGACAGGGAATTCTTCAGGAGGGTGATCACAGCTGTGGGGATGCTCGGGAGGACTGGGGGGTGTGTAGGGTTGGCCAGAGCGGGGGGCAGGGGGACCAGGGGTGCTCCAGGAGGATGTCACAGCTGTGCCCTTGGTGGCTACACGTGTCAGTGTGACTGGGCATTGGCCAGACTGGAAATGATAGTGCGGGAGAGGGGAGGTGTCCTTAAACTCTCTTCTGCAAGGCAAAATTTCAGTAATGAGATTTCTTTCAGGCAATTTCATGTCACATGTGTCCATGAGTCCCTAAAGCTGATTGTGTAGAGCATGAAGTACGCAGTTGGCCATGGCTTTCAAACCTGAGGTGCTGAGGGCAGAGCACACTTGATCTTTCTTTTGGCTGCTTTCAGAGTAGGATGACTTTTCCTGCCTTCATCTCCAACCCCAGGACAGGGAACAAAGGCAACACAGACTGAAATGTCAACACTTCGAAATGTCAACAGAAATCTGCAAACCCAAGTTCTCCCAGGAGCTAAAGGTTCAGGACCAGGGTGACAGAAAATGGAGGCCAATAGCAAGAAACCAAAGGAACACGTCATGTACATGGGAACTGGCCCACTTCTCTACCTGTTGGAAGCAAGCCATGCCCGACAGGAGGGAGTCCCGCCTGTACCTGGTCCGTATGTTTGTTGCCCTTCAGCAGAGCAGATGATGGGCTGAGCTGGGTGTGGCTGTCGGGGGGAGATGGCCAGCTGGCCACAGATGCTACCGGCTGAGTACCTATAGGCCCAGCTCCTGGTCCTCAGCTAAGATGAAACAATCATTGTGTGTAGTGACCAGTTTCTAGGGACAGGTCATGTGCTCAGTGCTTTGGTGACTATATCTTCTCCTATTGTATTCTTTAAAAACACCTCAGGCAGTTAAGATTGACATACAAGAAGCTGTCCTAACCTTAATATCTAGTTGAGAGATACTAGATGTAGAATACTGCTCATAAATTAGAGCATGGTTTTTAGGAGCTAAGGAATTTAGGGACCGACCTTCTTCTGTCTTATTCTCCCTTGAATCCTGTAAATTGGAACGCATTCGGCCACGTGCTATCTGGAGAGTGGCCACATGGGGGCAGCAGTGAGGAAACAGTGCCCCAAACGCCACCGCAAAGCCCATCATTCTTCTTCCTTCATCCTGTCAAACCTGTTCACTCAGTGTTTACAGATCATGGCAGATGATGAAGAGTGATGAAGATGATGAAGAGATGATGGAAAGTGTGACTTTGTTGAAGTCACACTGAAAAAACTGAACTAATTCTTTCAATCTGTTAATAATAGAAGATGATTCCTAAAATCTTGGACTTGGGAGAGCACGTGAAGGCCCAGGGGCCTGGGAAAGGGCTATGAGTACGGAATCTATTCAGGTCTACTTAGAAAACAAGGATGGCTTCTATTCCACTTCTTTTCAGGAAGAATTTGTGTCAACTACCAGCACTGAATCCACACCATTAAAATAGTGCAAAATAGTGTAGGTCAGAGGAAAACAAAGGAGAATCAACAGCTTCCAGAAGCAGAGAAAGAGCCACACTGGGAACCAAGAAGACAGACCAGGAAGGCTCTGCTCAGGCCAATTTGCATTTCTGTAGATCCTCTGGAGCTAGAATGCCCCCAGTGGCCCCAGGGGTCATGGGTGAGGCAGAGCGCACACCTTGATGCTGCCCTGTTGGAACCTATGAAAGCCTCCTGGTCCCTTCCTCCACGAGACACCCCCTACCTCCTGATGACTCCAGCCTGCTTCTTGGAACTCCCATTCCCCTTTCTGACCCCATCGTTCACTTTTCCCATCACTGCCATTATACTACATTGCCATTATAGTACAGTATACTATACTATACAGTATACTACTGCCATTATAGTATATTGAACTACTTACTATTCTGTCATTTAAATGTTTTTTGCATTGTTTGGTGGGAAACAATACCTTGCATCATCTACCCTGGTGTAGAATCCCTTGTCGCATTGCCTGACTTCGCTGTGCCCTGACAGTGTCATGGGGCTAGTGTCCGGGGCAAGGCCCTCTCTAAGCTGGCTCAGCTGTTGCAGTGAAGGCCTGAGCCAGGCGGTGTTATTTCTGTGCAAGCAAGGCAGCACAGCCAAAACCTTGGTTTGGGTTCACAATTGCTCATGGCCCCTCAACCACATCAGATGGCATGGGGGCACACCCTGAAGACACTGGCTAGCCCAGTGTTGCCCGGGGGAATCTCCATAAAACAGCCATTGTGTCCAATGGGGGAACTCCATAGGAGTGGGGCCCATGGGAATCAGAACTCCTGCGATAGAATCCATCGTGGAGATGGCCCAGAACTTAAAAACATGAAAACAGAGCTACCCTATGACCCAGCATTCACACTCCTAGGTATTTACCCCAAAGATACAGATTGAGTGAAAAGTGGTGGCACCTGCCCACCCCATGTTCATTGCAGCATTATCCACTCTAGCCAAATTATGGGAAGAGCCCAGATGTCCACGGACAGATGAATGGATAAAGAAGATGTGGTTCATATCTACTATGGTATATTATTCAGCCATCAGAGAGGATGAAGACTTACCATCACATCCACCTGGCTGGAACTGGTGGGCATTATGCTGAGCAAAGTAAGTCTATCAGAGAAAGACAATCGGCACATGGGTTCACTCATATGTGAAATAGGAGAACCACCACAGAGGATCAGAGGGTAAGGGAGGGAAAACTGAAAGGGAAGTCATCAGAGTGGGAAAAAAATATGAGAGACTCTTCATTACAGAAACAAACTGAGGGGTGCTGGAGAGGAGACGGATGGGGGATGGGGTAACTGGGTGATGGGCATTAAGAAGGGCACGTGATGCAATGAGCACTGGGGGTTATACACACCAGATGTATTATTGAACACTACATCTGAAACTAATGATGTACTATAAGTTGGCTCATTGACATTCAGTTAAACAAAAAGAACTCAAGCAAACACTCCTAAAAATCCATATGGAACCACCAAAGATACTGAACTGCCAACGCAATGTTGAGAAAGAAAAACAAAGCTGGAGGAGTCACAATTCCAGATTTCAAGTTATACTACCAAGCTGTAGTCATCCTAACAATGTGATACTGGCACAAGAATACACACGGCGACCCAGGGAACAGGAGAGAAGCTCAGATATAAACCCACAATTGTGTGGCCATCACCCAGTTACCCCATCCCCCATCTGTCTCCCCTCCAGTACCCCTCAGTCTCTATAACAAACGGTGTTGGGAAAACTGGACAGCTACTCACAGAAGAATGCAAGTACTCTGCTTCCTTACACCATACAGACACATAAACTTAAACCAGTTTCAAGACCTCAGTGGAAGACCTGAAACCATAAAAATTCTACAAGAGGGCACAGACAGTAACTTCCTGATATGGACCAAAGCAACATTTTTCTTTCTTTCTTTCTTTTTTTTTTTAAGATTTTATTTATTTATTTGACAGAGAGATATCACAAGTAGGCAGAGAGGCAGACAGAGAGAGGGGGAAGCGGGCTCCCTGCCGAGCAGAGAGCCCAATATGGGGCTTGATCCCAGGACCCTGAGATCATGACCTGAGCTGAAGGCAGAGGCTTTAACCCACTGAGCCACCCAGGCACCCCAAAGCAACATTTTTCTAGACTGTCTCCTAAGGCAAAGAAAATAAAAGCAAAAATAAACATCTGGGACTATATCAAAATAAAAAGTTTCCACACAGCTGAAGAACTAGGAAGAAAGAAGTAATAATAATAAGACAACCTACTAAAAAGGAGAAGATATTTGCAAATATCCTATGCAGTAAAGGGATAGTGTCCAAAATATGTAGAGTAGATACAACTCAACACCCAAAAACAAACAATCCAATTAAAAAATAGTCCGAAGACCTGAACAGACATGTCTCCAAAGAAGAAATACAGATGGCCAATGGTCCCATGAAAAGATGTTCACCATCACCCAAGCTCAGGAAAAGGCAAGCCAAAAGTATAATGAGATATTAGCATATACTGTCAGAATGGCTCCCATCGACAGCACAAAGAACAGCAGGTTCTGGGAGGGTGTGGGAAAGGGGAACACTCGTGCACTATTGGTGGAAAAGCAACCTGCTGCAGCCACTCTGGAAAACTGTATGGAGGGTCCTCCTGATGTTACACATAGAGCTACCCTAGGATCCAGCAACCACACTACTGGGTGTTTACCCAAAGTATATGAAAATGATAACTCAAAATAATACATGCACATTCTTGCAGCATTATTTTCTTGCAGCATTATTTACAAGATCACAATATGGAAGAACCCAAGTGTCCTTTGATAAAGTGCTAAATGAGATGAGAGATATGTGTACACGCACACACACGCACACACACGCACAGTGGAATATTACTCAGCCATAAAAAGAATGAAATCTTACCATTTGCAGCCACATGGATGGATCTAGAGAGGATTATCCTAAGTGAAATTGGTCAGTCAAAGAAAGACAATACCATGCGATGTCACTCTTGGTAGAACTGAAGAAACAAACACATGTAAATAAAGGAGAAAAAAGAGACAAACCAAAACACAGATTCTTAACAAGAACAAACTGATGGTTACCAAAGGGGAGGTGGGTGGGGGGATGAGTGAAATAGATGAGGGGGAATAAGAGTACACTTTTTTTGATGAGCAGTGAGTAATATATAGAATTACTGACTCATGCTATTGTACACCTGAAACTAATAGAACACTGAATGCTAACTCGACTGGCATTAAAATAAACAATAAAAAAGATTTTTCTTTCAGTAACCTATTTGAAAAAGCTTTGATACACAATGTTCATATGCCGTACTTCGGAGTATTTTCTCATCAATATTTATTCATTCTATGCCTCGAATTCAAATTTCACTAAATTCCTTTTTTTTTTTTAAAGATTTTATTTATTTATTTGTCAGAGAGAGAGAGAGAGAGCGAGCACAGGCAGACAGAGTGGCAGGCAGAGGCAGAGGGAGAAGCAGGCTCCCCACAGAACAAGGAGCCCGATGCGGGACTCGATCCCAGGACGCTGGGATCATGACCCGAGCCGAAGGCAGCTGCTTAACCAACTGAGCCACCCAGGCGTCCCTCACTAAATTCTTATATTTTACTTGTTAATCCTAGCCCACAGGAGCCATGGTCCCTTTTCATCCAGGATCAGCACCTATGCATTCAAGAGAATGTAAGTAGAGAAAGATGCCATGTCATAATCCAGAAAGCTATTACTATTTCTGTTTTAGTACGAGATGGTCACAGAGTGTGGGACAGGTTTCAGAGCTGGTTTGTTCTCTATCCTGGGTCACTAATTCAGTGGTCATTACTTGGATCCATTTGGCTACTAGATTTCCTGTGGAAGAGCTTGCTTCCAACCACATCCATGGAATGGTGTGGTGGGTGGGCTCTGTGCGGGATAGGAAGAGGGTCAAGTACAGACAAGGGTACGATCCCTCCCCTGATCCAGGAACTCCCATGAGTGCAGGTATGGGAGACAGAAGCAATGGGAAGCCACCAAGCTCCCCAGCTGAAAGCTGGAGGCACAGATCAAGGGATCTCGTGATGTGGGGTGTGGAGGCTGCTCTGGGTTGCCTCTGGGAGGGAAGGGGGAATGAAAAAGAAAGAGAAACTGCCTGCCCCTGGTCCATGCCACCTGCCCACCGCTCCTGGCACACATCAGTCTACACCCCTGACACAGCCTGGGCTCAGGATGGGCTGGCTCGGGTCCCTCAGCACTCAGTGGGGCAGCTGGCTCTAGGGCTCAGGGACATGCAGAGAGTGGTGGCAGGGAAGGCTGACTCTCCGAGGTCACCCCTCTTTGAGCAGACAGCCCAGCAGGACTGCTGAGAACCCACAGAGAGGTTTGAAAGACATGCCATGGATGAACTCAGGCATGGAGAAACACAAAACAATATTGGTTTTTAAGGTCTCAGCTGTCACCTGAGGAAGTGGGGACAGCTTCCCTGAGGAGGACTGAGGGGAGGGCAGGCCAGGCTGAAAAGGAAGATGTGGCTCTCCTGATTGGGGACCTGCAGCCTCCTTCCACAGCAGAGTATTGTCCTCACCTCCCAGGGGACCGATGGAAGTGTTCCATCAGGGGACTGACAAAGCTGCCTCTTGAGAAGGCTACCCTGGCATTGGTTTGCATAAGACAGAAGATGAGTGCCAGATGGGGGGAGGGCAACACCCCAGGGGACTATGGGGCAAAAGCAGAGGCTCATTACCATGAAGATGATAAAAAATAGGAGGCAGCAGCATGGGAGTCCCTGGCATGAAAGTGCCACGGGCATAGTGCCCACAGCTACAGTGACTGGGCACCTTCTGTGCCAGGTACGGTTCACTTCAGTGGACTCCAGTTTAGTGCTGACCACAACCCTAGGAAGTGTGCACCACCACCACCCTCCTCTCCCCATGCTGCTGCTAGGAATCACAGTCACCAGATCCTGATCGGTTTTCATGAAAACTGAGCACTGGCTCCTACCACACACTGCTCCTCCAGTGGCGGTCTAGTGTGACCCTCATGCCTCACCAGAGACTGCTGTCTACCTGTATCCACACAACTCAACAGACAGAAGGGTGTCCCTGAATTCCACAAGTTCCGATGAGACAGATCACGGGCCCTACTTCCCCACCCACTGCCAACACCCAGTGGGTCATTCAGGACCTTGGCTATTGTCATGAAACTCACCATGCCCTGTTCCTGTCACTTCCAACAGAAAGTCAGGTTCTGATCCCCCAATTTACCATACATCCTGGTGTATGACTTGGGGCCATGCCATGAACCCACATGGCACCTTTCTGTTAGAGAAGGCCACCCTGCACCTCCTGGAAAATGTTTCTAAGTAAGTACATGTCCATCAGGGCTACAGTGAGAACCGTGGTACATAGCTGGCATGGTAGTAATCAATAATTCTAACAAGGGTTGCACCTCTCCCCACCCCCACCAGTCTCACAAAACCTTCCTCTGTCCCCCATTGAAGTTATGGTCTGCCCTCGGAAAATACCCCAGTTTAACCTTTAAACTGAGTGCTCCCTTCACACTCTGCTTCAAATCTAGTCCAACCACAATAGTATGAAAGTAGAAATCAGTCACAAGAAGAAAATGGGACAGTCACAAATATGTGGAAATTCAACAACATGCTAATAAACAACCAATACTCAAATAAGAAATCCAAAGAAAATTTATAAGACCTTGAGACAAATGAAAAGAGAACCTATGAAAAGTTATGGGATGCAGCTTTAGCGCAAACTAGCTCTAAGGGGGAAGTTCATAGAAATTCAGGTCCTCATCAATCCATCTGAAAGCTCTCCAATAACCAACCTAACATACACGGGAAAGAAGTGGAGAAGGAAAAACAAAACAAAACAAACAAACAAAAAAAAACAAAACAAGCAAAGCCCCAAATCAGTAGATAGAAGGAAATAACAAAAAGGAAAGTGGAAAAAAATCCAATGGAATCTAAAAAGACAAACGAACAATGAAAATATGAGCTGCCTTTTTTGGAAAGTTAAATCAAACTGACAAACTTTTAGCTAGAAAGTGAGAGGGCTCAAATATAATGAGGAAAGAAAGATAATTGATTCCTGTCTCACATCAAAATCCTAGAGGAGAACACAGACAACAACCTCTACAACCTTGGGCACTGCAACTTCTTGCAAGACATGTCTCTAAGGCCAGAGAAACAAAAGTAAAAATGAACTATTGGGACTTCATCAAGGTAAAAATCTTCTGCCCAGCAAAGGAAACAATTATCAAAACTAAAAGGCAACCTACGGAATGGGAGAAGATATTTGCAAATGACATAAAAGATAAAGGTCTGGTATCCAAGATCTACAAAGAACTGGTCAAACTCAAAACCCAAGAAACAAAGAAACCACTCAAGAAATGGGCAGAATTTTGAAGGGGCGGGGGGTGGGAGGTTGGAGGAACCAGGTGGTGGGTATTAGGGAGGGCACGGATTGCATGGAGCACTGGGTGTGGTGCAAAAACAATGAATACTGTTACGCCAAAAAGAAATTAAAATTTTTTTTTTCAAAAAAAAAAAAAGAAAGAAAAGAAAGAAATGGGCAGAAGACAGGATGAGACACTTCTCCAAGCAAGGCACACAAATGGCCAAGAGTCCATGAAAAAATGCTCCACATCAGTTGTCATCAGGGAATTCAAAACCACAATGAGCTACCACCTTCCAGCAGTTAGGATGCCTAAAATTAACAGGACAGGAAGCAACAACTGTTGGCGAGGATGTGGTGAAAGGGGACCCCTCTTACACTGTTGATGGGAATGCAAGCTGGTGCAGTAACTCTGGAAAACAGCAAGGAGGTTCCTCAGAAAGTTAAAAGTAGAGCTGTCCTACAACCCAGAAATTACACTCCTGGGTATTTACCCCAAAGATACATATGCAGTGAAACAAAGGGGCACATGCTCCCCAGTGTTCATGGCAGCAATACCCACAATATCCAAACTGTGGAAGGAACTGAGATGTCCTTCAACAGAGGAATGGATAAAGAAGATGTGGTACATACATACCATAGAATCGTATTCAGCCATCAGAAGGGACGAATGCCCACCATTTGCATTGACATGGATGGAACTGGAGGGGGTTATGCTAAATGAAATCAATCAAGCAGAGAACGACAATAATCATATGGTGTCACTCATATGTGGAACAAAAGGAATTGTGTGGAGGACCACAGGGGAAGGGAGGGAAAACTGAATGGGAAGAAATCAGATAGGGAGACAAACCATGAGAAACTCTTAATCATAAGAAATGAAATAGAGGAAAGGTAGGTTGGAGGGCGGGGTAGTTGGGTGATGGGTATTAAGGAGGGGACATGTGGTGATGAGCCTAATGAATCATTGACCACTACATCAAAAGTTATATCTTGGCTAACTGAATTTAAATTAAAAATGTGAAAAACTTAAAAAAAAGAAAAAGAAACTTGAGCTATTACAAGGAATATCACAAAAATACAAAGGATCGTCACAGAGTACTATGAGCAAGTAGAGGCCAACACCTTGGACAACCTATAAGTAATGGAAAAGTTCCTAACAACAACCTAGAATGAACCGTGAAGGGAAAAATAAATCTGAACAGACTGATCACTACTAAAAAGATTGATTCGATAATCAAATCCTCCCAGGAAACAGATGCCCAAGACCAGACAGTTTCACTGAGGAGTTCAACCAGATGGTAGAAGAATTAATACCAACCCTTCCCAAACTGTTTTTAAAAAAGGAGAGAAGGGCATATGTCCAAACTCATTTCATGAAGGCAGCAGTACCCTGCTACCAAAACAAGGATGCTACAAAAAAAGGAAAGGCCAATATCCCTCATGAACAGAGATGCAAAAAATCCTCAACAAATTATCAGCAACATCAATTCAACAATCCATCAGGAGAATCACACAACATGATCCAATGGGATTTATTCCAGGGAGGCAAGGATGATTCCACATCTGCACATCCACCAACAGCACACACCTCCTTAACAAAATAAAAGATAAAAATCTTGGGATTGTTACAATAGATGAAGAAAGAACACTTGACAAGATTCAATATGCATTTATGATAAAGACTCTACACCATCTGGGTACTGAGGGAACATACCTCAACCAAATAAAGGCCCTATATGAAAAGCCCACAGCTGACGTTATGTTATACTTGAGGCTGAAATGCTGACAACTTTCCCACTACCAGCAAGAATGAGATAAAGATGCCCACTCTTACCACCTTCATTCATCATCATATTGAAAGCCTTCACTAAACCATTTAGACAACAAAACAAAACAAAACAAAACAAAAAAAGGTATGAAATCTAAATAGGAAAAGAAAATGGTCACTATTTGCAGATGACATGATACTATATGTAGAAATCACTAAGGAGTCCGCAAAAAAATTGTTTTATTAACAAATAAACAAATTTGAATAAATTAGAATAAATAAATTCAGTATAGCTGCAGGATACAAAGTCAATATACAGAGACATGTTGCATTTCTTTTGTTAAAGAATGTATGTATCTGACACAGAGAGAGACAGAGAGAGCATAAGCAGGGGGAGCAGCAGAGAGTCAGGGAAATGCAGATGCCCTGCTAAGCAAGGATTCCAGTGCCAGAATTATTCCCAGAACCCCAGGATCATGACCTGACCTGAAGGCAGACACTTAATCGACTGAGACACTCAAGTGCCCCCCCAACTTGCATTTTTATCTACCGATGACCAACTTTCACAAAGAGATTAAGAAAGTAATGCCATTGACAATTGCATCAAGCAAAAAAATAAAAAAATAAAAAATATATCTAGGAATAAAAGTAACCAAGAATGAGGAAGACCTGGTATACTGAACACGTGGTGGAAAAGGAAGGGAACATATGTGCATGTTGGTGAGTGATTGTATGGGTCAAAGATTTGAAGATCCCACAAATAAATGAAAGCATACGCCATGCTCATTAACTAGAGAGTTAATATTGTTAACATGTCCACTGTACCCAAAGCAATCTGGAGAAAGGAGAAGAGAGAGAGACAGTCCAAGATGACAGAGGAGTAGGACACCTTCATTTCATCTGGCAGAAGGAATTTAGCTAGAGAGCTATCAAACCATTCTGAACACCTGCAAATTCAAGCATAGATCCAAGAAAAGAATAGCAGCAACTCTACAAACAGAAAAGCGACCACTTTCCATAAGGTAGGAGGTAGAGAAAAGTGAGTCTAAGCTGATAGGCAGGAAGATAAACCCTGGGGGGCTAGGGAGCCTCAGCTACTGCCAAGTGCTAGGGGCGGCAGAGCACAAAATCGGAATTTTTGGAAGTCTGCTCTGGTGAGGGATGTCGCTCTGGCCGTTGGGCAGGGGGTGGAACCCTCAATGGGACAGTGTGGTCTCAGGATCCTTGGGATCCCCGGGAGACCAGGAGTGCTTGAGGGCGGCAGAGCTCCCAGGTATCAGAGCAGGGAAGCCGGTTGCCAAGAGTGAGCCCAGGAGTGGGCTCGAAGCTGGAGGCTGCCAGAAACTGTGATCCACAGCACAGTCTGGCCACTACTCTTTGAGAAGGGGCCCAAGAAGCAGCACAACTGGGGAGAGCTCCCTTCCTCCCCTAGGAGGAGTGGTGTCTGAGCATGCTACAGGAGTCTGCTGGGTTTGGAGACTCCAAACTGGGTCATATGCCAGAGACAGAAATGTTTGGTCACAGGTCCGCTGAGCACAGAGTGCAGACAGAGACCAGGGAGACACGAAGGATAGACTGCTTTCCTGTGAGGGTGCACTGAGGAGTGGGGCCCTGAGCTCTCAGCTCTGGGGCCAGAGATAAGGAGGCTGCCAAGTTCATTCTCATCCCAAAAGACTGGGATCATTCCCTGCATATTTTCAGACCACAATGCTTTGAAAATGAAACTCAATCACAAGAAGAAAGGTGGAAAGAACTCAAATACATGGAGGCTAGAGAGCATCCTACTAAAGAATGTATGGGTCAACCAGTCAATTCAAGATGAATTTTAAAAATTCTTGGAAACAGAGGAGAATGAAAACACAACCATTCAATATCTTTGGGATGCAGCAAAGGCAGTCCTAGGAGGGGAGTATATAGCACTACAAGCCTTTCTCAATAATGAAGAAAGGTCTCAAATACACAACCTAGCCCGATACCTAAAGGAGCTGGAGAAAGAAGAGCATAGAACGCCTAAACCCAGCAGGAGAAGAGAAATAATAAAGATTAGAGCAGAAGTCAATGAAGTAGAAACCAAAAGAACAGTAGAACAAATCAATGAATCTAGGAGCTGCTTCTCTGAAAGAATTAATAAGATGATACACTCTTGGTCAGATTTCTCAAAAAGAACACAGAAAGGATCCAAATAAATAAAATCATGAATCAAGAAGGAGAGATCACACCCAACACCAAGGCAATACAAACAAGTATAAGAACATTGGATACCAACTCTATGTCAACCAATCAAGCAGTCTTAAAAAAATGGATGCATTCCCAGAAACATAAAAATGACCAAAACTGGAAATGAACCGGAAAGAAAAGGAAACCTGAAAAGACTCATAATTGACAACAAAATTGAATCAGTCATCAAAAATCCTCCAGGAAATGAAAGCCCAGCACCAGATGGCTTCCCAGGGGAATTCTACCAAACATTTAGTTTTTTAAAAAGATTTTTATTTATTTATTTGACAGAGAGAGATCACAAGTAGGCAGAGAGGCAGGCAGAGAGAGAGGAAGGGAAGCAGGCTCCTTGCTGAGCAGAGAGCCCAATGCGGGGCTTGACCCCAGAAACCTGAGTGATGACCTGAGCTGAAGGCAGAGGCTTTAACCCACTGAGCCACCCAGGTGCCCCTCTACCAAACATTTAAAGAAGATTTAGTACCTCTTCTTCTGAAACTTTTCCAAAAAATAGAACTGGAAGGAAAACTTCCAATTCCCTCTGATAAGACCAGCATTACCTTGGTCCGAAAAACCAGACAAAGACTCCACCCAAAAGGAGAATTATGGACAATTATCCCTGAAAATATGGATGCAAAAATTCTCACCAACATACCAGCCAATAGGACCAAACAGCCCATTAAAAGGATGATTCACCACGACAAAATTGGATTTATTCATGGGCTGTAAGGGTTGTTCGACAACCAGAAATCAATCAATGGAACCCACTACTTTAATAGAAGAAAGAACAAGAACCATAGGATCCTCTCAATAGATGCAGAAAAAGCATTCGACAAATTAATGCATCCCTTCTTGATCAAAACTCTTCACCGTGGGGGGAAAGAGGGTACCTCCACATCATAAAGGCCATCTAGGGGAAACCCACAGAGAATATCATTCTCAATGGGGAAAAACTGAGACCTTTTCCCTTCAGGTCAGGAACATGACAGAGATGCCCATTCTCATCACTATGGTTCAACACAGTGCTACAATTCTTAGCCTCAGCCATCAGACAACAAAAAGAAATAAAAGGTGTCCAAATCAGCAAAGAGGAAGTCAAACTTTCACCCTTTGCAGACAATAAGATACTTTCTGTGGAAAACCCAAAAGACTTCACCCCAAAATTGCTAGAACTCATTCAGGAATTCCATAAGGTGGCAGGATATAAAATCAAAACACAGAAATCACTTGCCTTTGTCTGCAGCAACAATGCGATGGAAGAAAGAGAAATTAAGGAGTCCATCCCCTGTATAATCGCACCTCAAACTATAAGATACTTAGGATTCCATCTAACCAAAAAGGCAAAGGATCTGTACTCAGAAAACCATACCATACTCATGAATAAAATGGAGGAAGACACAAAGAAATGGAAAATACGTTCCATGGGCATGGATTGGAAGAACAAATATTGTGAAAATGTCTATGCTACCTGGAACAATCCACAAATTCAATGCAATCCTTTCAAAATACCACCCACATTTTTCACAGAACTGGAAGGAATAATCCCCAAATTTGTATTGAAGCAGAAGAGACCCCGAATAGCCAAAGGGATGTTGAAAAAGAAAACCAACGCTAATGACAATGCAATTGTAGGTATCAAGCTCTATTACAAAGCTGTAATATCAAGACAGTATGGTCCTGGCACAAAAACAGACATACAGATCAATGGAACAGAATAGAGAAACCAGAAATGGACCCTCAAATCTAGGGTCAACTAATCTTCCTCAAAGCAGGAAAGAATATCCAATTGGAAAAAAAAGTGTCTTCAATTAATGGGAAAAAAAAGAGTCTTCAATAAATGGTGCTTCAAAAACACGGGACAGCCATAGGCAGAAGAATGAAACTGGACCATTTCCTTATACCATACACAAAATATAGACTCCAAGTGGATGAAAGACCTCAATGTGAGATAGGAATTCATCCAGATCCTTGAGGAGAACAGAGGCAGTCATCTCTTTGACCTCAGCCACAGCAACTTCTTGCTAGACATGTCTCCAAAGGTGAGGGAATCAAAAGCAAAAATGAACTGTTGGGAGTTCATCAAGATAACAAGCTTTTACACAACAAAGGAAACAGTCAACAAAACCAAAAGATAACAAAAAGAACGAGAGAAGATATTTTCAAATGACATATCAGATAAAGGGTTCGTATCCAAAATCTAGAAAGAACTTACCAAACTCAACACCCACAGAACAGATACTCCAATCAAGAGAAAGGGCCAAAGACATGAACAGACACTTCTCCAATGAAGACATCCAAATGGCCAACGAACACTTAAAAAAGTGCCTGGATATTAGGAAAATACAAATCAAATCCATAATGAGATACCACCTTACACCAGTTAGAATGGCTAAAATGAACAAGTCAGGAAAAGACAGGTGTTGGTGAGGATGTGGAGAAAGGGGAACCCTTTTATACTGTTGGTGGGAATGCAGGCTGGTGAAGCCACCCTGGAAAACAGTGTGGACGTTCCTCAAGAAGTTGAAAATAGAGCTACCCTGCAACCCTGCAATTGCTCTGCTGGGTATTTACCCCAAAGACACAAATGTAATGATCTGAAGGTTTACCTGTACCCCAATGTCTATAGCAGTAATGCCCACAAGAGCCAAAATATGCAAAGAGCCCAGACGTCCATGGACAGATGAGTGGATCTATATGGATATATATACCATTGAATATTACACAGCCATCAAAAAAATGAGGTCTTGCTATTTGCAATGACATGGATGGAACTAGAGGGTATTATGCTAAGTGAAATAAGCCAATCAGGGAAGGACAATTATCATATGATCTCACTGATATGTGGAATTTAAGAAATAAGACAGAGGATCATAGTGAAAGAGAAAAAAAAAAAGAAAGGAAGATGAAACAAGAGATGGAGTCAAAGCAAAAGAGACAATCTCAGGAAACAAACTGAGGGTTTCTGAAGGAGCGGAGGGTGAGGGAATGGGATGGCTGGGTGATGGGCACGGGGAGGGTATGTGCTGTGGTGAGCACTGTGTGGTGTGTGAAACAGAAGGGTCTCCCCTGTACCCCTGAAACAAATAATACATTATATGATTATAATAAAAAAGAAGTGAGGGGCGCCTGGGTGGCTCAGTGGGTTAAAGCCTCTGCCTTCAGCTCAGGTCATGATCCCAAGGTCTTGGGATCGAGCCCTGCATCGGGCTTTCTGCTCAGCAGGGAGCCTGCTTCCTCCTCTCTCTGCCTGCCTCTCTGCCCACTTGTGATCTCTGTCTGTCAAATAAATAAATAAAATCTTAAAAAAAAAGAAGAAGTGAAAGAAAAACATTTAGTATACAAATGTAAACCACGTAAAAATAAATAAATCTCACTGGAAAGAAAGAAAGAGAGAAAAGAAGGAAGGAAGAAAGCATGCAAGCAAACAAGTGACTAAGCCACCCGGAGTCACCACACTCCAATTTCAAGCTAGATTACAAAGCTATTGTCATCAAACAGTATGGTACTGGCATTAAAACAGACACCCAGGACAAGGGAACACAACAGAAAGCTTGGAAACTGGTAAAATCATAGTACTTTTGGAAAAGTTTATTCATTCGTATATTAAAGGTATACTTAATCTTAGCTCTGATAGAATTATTAACTCTGAATGGGAATTTATAATATTGATGTCCTGTTCCAACGTTTGCTACTAATAAATGCATTTTTGAAACATGCTGTTTTGGGGCACCTGGGTGGCTCAGTGGGTTAAAGTCTCTGCCTTCGGCTCAGGTCATGGTCCCAGGGTTAGGGGGACCCAGCCCCACATCAGGCTTTCTGCTCGGCGGGGAACCTGCTTCCCCCTCTCTCTCTTTGCCTGCCTCTGTGTCTACTTGTGATCTCTGTTTGTCAAATAAATAAATAAAATAAAACATGCTGTTTTATATATATATATATTCCTAAAAGTGTGGATTCTAAATCATCCTTATTTTATAATATAGATTATATTATATATATAATATTTATATATTATAATTAAATATTATATCTATTATATATAATATATTATATATAATCATACTTATTTTATAATATATATATTTTAATATATAATATATATATTTATAATATATATTTTTAATATATTTTATATTATTTTATAATAATATATATTTTTATTTTATAATATATATTTTATAATATATTGTATATTATAAAATAAGGATATTATATCATCCCTTTTTTTAATATATATGGAATCAAATATAATATTATATATTATATTATATATAATATAATCATCCTTATTTTATAATATATATAATAAATATTATATATATTTAATATTATATATATTTATAATATATATTATAAAATAAGGATGATTATATATATTTATAATATATATTATAAAATAAGGATGATTATATTATATATAATATAAATTATATTATATATTATATATGTATATAATATATATATTATAAAATAAGGATGATTTAGAATCCACACTTTTAGGAATGATTTAGAATCCACACTTTTAGGAAAAATTAAATTCAATTTAATAAACCTACCACAGAAAAGGAAATATAGATATCCATCTTCACAACTGAGAACATCACAAAAGAAGACAATCAGACACAATCTGGTGTCTGATGGAAGAATAGAATACTACTTACACATAGTTCTGCCCAAAGGTTCAACCTGCTAAAAGCTATAATTCCCCGTGATCATTTACAAATATACAGTTTTCAGAGAAAAGTCCTACCAAAAAGTATGAAGACGTATCCAATGAAGTCCACACTGCATATATTCCAACAGGAAAATATTTTTCCAAAAAATAAACTGTAAGACCACATGAAGGAAGGAAAGAAAGAAGGAAGGAAGGAAGGAAGGAAGGAGGAAAGAAGAGAACGAAAGAAGAGAAAGAAAGAAAGAAAGAAAGAAAGAAAGAAAGAAAGAAAGAAAGAACGAAAGAGATAGAAACCTCAGAAACTAACCCACACATGTATGGTCTTAACTTATGACACAGCAGAAAATATACAATGGGGAAAGGACTGTCTCCTCAATGAACGGTACTGGGAAATCTGGACACTAAATGAGGAAGAATGTGACTGGATCACTTGCTTAGATGGCACATACAAATTATGAATGGATGAATGACTTGAACATAAGAACTGAATCCATAAACCTTCCAAAAACAAAAACAAAAACAAAATCAAACAAAAACCCACAGGTAGTAAGTTTCATCAAACTGAAATTTCTGCATGACAAAAGAAACCACCAAACCCTTAAAGACAACCTCCCCAAGGAGAAAAAATATCTGCATATCCTATGTGTGTGAAGAGACAAATATCCAAAAGGCCCAAAACACTCCTTCAAATCCAAACAAAAACTGAATTAAAACTGGGGAGAATATGTGAATAGATACTTTCAAAGATGGCATACATGTGGCCAAAAGACACAGAGAAAGTTGTTCAACATCATTAATTGTGGCCAGGGAAACAGAAGTCAAAACCGCAATCAGCTAACACCTCAAAACTGTGGGAATGGCTGTCATCCCAGAGACAGACACCGGGTGTGGTCAAGGGTGTGTAGACAAGGGGAAAGGACTGTCTTTCCCCAGTGCACAAGGGTGCACTGTTGGTGGGAATGGGAATTGATGCAGCCACTGTGACAAATGCTGTGGAGGTTCCAGGAAAAATTAATAGAACTACCACATGACCCTGTAACTGCTCTACTGAGTATTTCTTTGGAGAACACAAAAACACTCCCTCTGAAGGAGAGATGCATTCCCATGTTCACTGCAGCATTATTCACAATAACCACACATGGAAACAGTGACCATCGGAGCATTATGCTAAGTAACTTAGACACCAGAAAGACAAACACCAGAGGCTCTCATGGGCATTCCACATGGAAAAAAAATACTGAATGCATAGATAATGAGAACAGATGGGTGGTTCCAGATTCAGGGATGGTGGGAGGAAATGGGTGAAGGTAGTCAAAGGTGCCATGTTTGAGTGATAAAATCCACAAGTCATGGAATGTTCTGTGCAGCATGAAGATGAAAGCTAACCCTGCAGGATGGGGTACAGGCTCCCCTGCTACTTGAAAGTACAGTATTCCTAGGAAACCTTTCACAGCAGAAGTGGCGTAAATGGAAAAAAGAATTATCATTCATTTCTATAGAAAAATGAGTGAGCATGCTCAGACACCAAAAGTTCCTTCTCTCTGGCTCTTCTTAAGCCTCAGGACACAACATCCTAACAGATGCCCAAAATACATGGGGATAAAGCACAGCAGATACTCACAGACACAACTCAAAGCACTGGTAGCTGGACATGGAGAGCAGTGCCCAGGAAGGAGCAGTTGGGATGCACGCCACTCTGTAGTGGTTCTCCACAAAACAGATTCTGAATGCAGGGCCCACTTTTTGACTTTTTTCATAAGAGAGAAATCCTCTTCAGGTTTCTTCCTGCTACCGGAGCTGCATAATAACATAGATCTTGCGAAAAAGTGAAGTGTCTTACCAGGAACTTTGAGAAAAATGGGGAAGACTTGTACTTGAAAGTTGCTGAGGGGATAGAAGTTCAGAGTTCTCCCAGACACAAACATCAGCAGGTCCACTGTGAAAGGTATCTTCCTTAGCAGGTGGAACATGGACTACCTCTTACCCCCAGAAACCTCCTCCTTCACCTCGCTCGGGACAACCCACAAGAGCTTCGACTTACGTCAATTCCTCCTTTCTCCCATTCCCAATATCGAACCCATCGGCAAACCCTGTGAGCTCCATCTTCAATAGGGTACCCAGAATAGCACTAAGCCCTCCTTCCAAGGCTGCCTGTCTTGTCCACACTGGAGCCCATCTCTTGCCTGACTTCCTGGAAAATCTTCCTCATTGACCTGCCCATCCTCAACCCTGTGTCATCTGTTCTCAACACTGTAGCCAAGATGGCCCAGTGAAACAGGGTCCCATGGGGTCACAGACCTGCCATGACTTTCTGTCATCCTACTGCCACTTCCCTGAAGTCATGTCCTAACCTCTCTCCTGTGACCACAGGGCTTGCTTCTCCTGGACATACATGGTATGCTCCTGCCCCAGGGCCTTTGCATATGCTTTCCCTTCCATTTAGAAGACTCTTCGTTGATATCACTCATATTTTTTGAACTTGACTCAAGCATCACCTTCCTTGTGAAGACCCACCTGGCCCCTATGTGAATAGCAAGCATCACTGCCACCTCCCCTTCAGCACCCCAGCCCTGTCTCCTGCTTTCTATTTCCAGACCAGTTATCACAGTCACCAAGCCATCTTGGCAAGGCAGAAACGGAGCCCTACTCAAACAGTTTCACCACGGACTCCTTCCAATTTCCTAGTCCAGAGCCCTGGGTGGAAAGGTGACCAGAGCTCTTGCACAACCAGGATGCCCAGGACATTGGGTCCCCCTCAGGCACCCTGAAGACCACCAGGAAATTGAGACATAAGAGGAATCCACTTGCACATGAAACCTGAAACCAGACACCTTCCTTAATTCCAGGTGCACACACACACATTCTCCCCTTGCCTGATGTGCTCACCTGAGAAAGCTGAGCAGAGAAGCTTCCCTGTCCAAATCTCACTCTGGCCAAGGTCCTGGGAAACAGAACATCTCTCCTCCCGGCACCAGCCACCTGTGATTGACGTCCGGTATCCTCCTGTGCTGGGGCAGAATGGTGCACCTGTCCCTCTTTGTTGGAACGTCATCACAAACCATCACACTTTTCAGGAAGGAACCTGCAGCAGCAGCAGAACAGAAGCAGGCTGCCCAGGATCAGTGTCAGTCTCACAGGTCAGGCCCCATGTGGAACTAAAGCTTCAGGGAGACTGGTGTGCTGTGTGGCCTTGGAACCTCATGGCAGGAGCTGAGATTTCAGTTCCAAACGAAAACCAGCCTCTTCCACACAGCACAGCAAAGTGGAGGATTTCTCAGGGGTGCGACTCTGAAAGAAGTGCTTCTGCTGGCTGAATTCACAGGCACCAGGCAGAGGACACTTGCACTGCCTCGTCCAAGGAAGCAAGGGGCACACTGGGCAAGAAGCCATAATGCTGTCTGTGGGCTGCTTCCCACCAAGCCCCCTGCTGAGATGAAGGCTGGAGAACCCAACAGGAAGCAGGACGGCTGGCTGGGGAGCAGAGCCCTGACCCGGGAGCAAGCTGGCCTGTGCGTCAAGAGTGAAGGCCACCGCCATGGCCTCACAGTGTCCCAGCTATCTGATCTGACTCCCCTGCCAGGCTCACACCTGCTGACACAGTGACTCATAAGTCACCCAGAGACTGCTTTCCACCCCAGCTCAATGCTGCTCACAGAGAAGCCAACTCCAGGCTCAGAAATGTGTTCATCGTTAGCTCTGGAATTCCCTGGGTTTGTCTACACTGGCCCACCCAGGTGTCCCTTCCAGATCATTCCTCCAGTGTCCTAGGGTTTTGAGCCACCTTCAAACTGCCCTTCAAAAGGCAGGAACGGGTCCGTTTCAGCAGACCAGCCGAGCGACTGTGTGTTCGGGAAACTCAGACCACATCCTCCCTGAACACCAATGCTTCCAGGTCTAAGCTTCAAACCCTCACTCACTGGGCACGGAGCACCACGTCAGCATGAACACTCCTCTTTCAAATCTCTTGTCTCCCATTCCTTCGAATCAGAAACAAAGGTCCAGTCACCACTCTATTTTCCCTTCAGAAAAGTAAGGAAAAGGATAGAATAAACACTACGTGTAGAGGAAGAAGCAAGATGGCACGTGTCAGGAGCTTTTGTTCCCTGAACCTTTGCATAGAGCTTTGGAGGATGGGAATGAAAATGGCGGCTCCCTATCTCCGGCCCCCATTGGATCTGAGAGCTCGGGGCCGCGCTCCTCAGAGCTCCCTCAGAGAAAAGCAGTCAATCCCTCCCATCTTCCTCGCCTCTGGCCACACTCCGTGCTCTCCTGGCCTGTGACCAAGCGTTTCTATCACAGGCGCACTGCCCCGTTTGGAGTCTCCAAACCTAGCAGAAGCCTGCCACGCACTCCCGTGCCACTCCTCCTAGAAGAGGAAGAAGGGGTCTCCACAGATCTGCCACTTGTGGGGAACCTGCTTGAAGAGCAGAGACCCCACTGTGCCTGGGATCACGGTTTAAGGTAAGCCTGAACTGAGAACCGACTCCTTAGCTCTGTCTCTGGAGCTGGCTTCCCCGCTCCAACACCTGGAAGCTCTGCCACCCTCAGGCACCCCTGGTCTTTTTGTGACCCTGCGGGTCCTGAGACGGCACTGTCCCTGTGAGGGCCCTACCCCCTACTTTGCCTCCAGATGGGAAAGTGAACGAGAGGCGATCGAGATGTGGGGCCGCTTCAAGCCACACAGTAATGAGCAGTGTCAGAATTTGGCTCAGTTCAGCCTAACTATAAAGCCCATATCCTCTGAAGCACTTCCCTGATGGTTTTTAATTTGTCCCTAGGAAACATACATTTTCCTGTTGAAATGCGTACTCCCTTGTTCTCTGTTTTTCTTTCAATTTTTTACAATATCAGAGAAAATTCTTCTGTGACTCTGCAAAGTGCTGGGTATTAACGGGGCTAGTCCAGAGAGTTCAAGCTCCCCTTTGTTAATAAAATAGTTTGGGTAATTGTTAGTTACGGACACACTGAAGAATTTTTCTCTCGAACTTCTACAATACCATAGTATCTCCAACGGATTCATTAAATAAACATTTTTTTTTTTTTTTTTTTAGAAAATTGTTTTTCTTGAGCAATGCAAGAGAGACCTCTTCTGGTCAAGAAGCAGAAGTCTTAGGCAGAGAACCAACTTGGAAAAAGTTAGGGTGGAAAGAAGATAAAACATGAAACAGGTTTCCCTTAAGAGTTGACATTGAGGGATGCCTGGGTGGCTCAGTTGGTTAAGCAGCTGCCTTTGGCTCAGGTCATGATCCCAGCGTCCTGGGATCGAGTCCCACATCGGGCTCCTTGCTCATCGGGGAGCCTGCTTCTCCCTCTGCCTCTGCCTGCCATTCTGTCTGCCTGTGCTTGCTCTCTCTCCCTCTCTCTCTCTGACAAATAAATAAATAAAATCTTAAAAAAAAAAAAAAGAGTTGACATTGACTTTGGGGCTCAAACTTTGACAAACAGAACAGAGAAAGGAATGACTCCACACATACAGAGCCCTGTGTACAGGAGTGGAAGGGCTCCTTCTTTTCTGATGATAAAATATATGCTTCCTATAGATAATTTATAAAGGCACAGGATGTAAGAATCATTCATAACTCTACTGTCCAGAAATTATACTGTATAAACATTCTGATGCACTGGGTTTCTGCATTGTTTTCTGGTTACATACATTTTTTTTTTGTCCACAAATTGCATAAATCCTGATTTTTCATTCAGTGTTTTATCACAACTATTTTTCCATTTTTTTTTTTTTTTAAGTAGGCTCCACTGGGCATGGAGCCCAACATGGGGCTTGAACTCATGACCCTGAGATCAAGACCTGAGGGGATCGCAAGTGTCAGATGCTTAACCAACTGAGCCACCCAGGTGCCCCTTTCCATATTCTTAAAAGAAGAAAAAGATGTATTGTGATAGCCAGACTTCCCTTTCTAAGTCATCTAAAAGCCAGAGGAGTTTCAATGAATACTTTTACATGGTTTCTGTATTGCCAGGGCCCCTGTTGATGCACTGAGAGGCACAGAGCACGGTGAATGGATTGATTGCTGGCTACATTCCAGCTGCTACACATCTTCTCTGCCACACTCCCCTTCTCTGCCACACCTGCTCTTGGTGGCCCCACAGGAAGCTGACTAGTAAAGGTCAAATATGATTACCAGTGTTCTCAGTATGTGAAAAACACATCAATTCACTTTTTTGACCTTGGATATCCCAGAGATTTCTAGGCCCAAGATGGAGCTGCCCCAGGCCTGTGATGTCATATTGGCAAAGCAAAGCTTAGATAACCGTCATGTCCCTGAAAGTGCTCTGCCTGATCAGAAATGCGGTATATGCAGCCAGCCAATCCCCAAGGCCAAGTGAACTATGGATTGTGTTCTTCCTTTCTTGTTTCTTGTCTTTTTTTTTTTGACAGAGATCACAAGTAGGCAGAGAGGCAGGCAGAGAGAGAGAGGAAAGCAGGCTCCCTGCTGAGCAGAGAGCCCGATGCAGGGCTCGATTCCAGGACCTTGGGATCATGACCTGAGCCGAAGGCAGAGGCTTTAACCCACTGAGCCACCCAGGTGCCCCTTCCTTGTTTCTTTTTCTTTTTCCTTTTTTCTTTCTTTCTTTCTTTCTTTTCTTTTTTTTTTTTTTTTTTAGATTTTCTTTATTTGTCAGAGAGAGAGAGCATGCACAAACAAGGGGAGGGCCAGAGGGAGAGAGAGAAGCAGACTCCCTGAGCAGGGAACCTGATGTGGGGCTCCATCCCAGGACCCTGGGATCATGATCTGAGCTGAAGGCAGATGCTTAAGCGACTGAGCCACCCAGGTGTCCTTGTGTCTTATTCTTTATCCTATAAAGGTTTCTTGCCTTCTGCCTCCTTCTATAGTTCTCCTAGCAAAGACAATCCACTTAAAGTGTTTGATAAACACTTTAACAGATAGATAAAGTTTATATCACAAAAAAAAGTTTGCATCACCTAAATTGTCTTAATAATTTTAAACTATATATGGGTATATTTACTTTATTTATACTTCAGTGATTTTTTAAAAAAACATTTTATTTGTTTATTTGATAGAGAGAGACACAGCGAGAGAGGGAACACAAGCAGAGGGAGTGGGAGAGGGAGAAGCAGGCTTCCTGCCAAGCAGGGAGCTTGATGTGGGGCTCCATCCCAGGACCCTGGGATCATGACCTGAGCCAAAGGCAGATGCCCAACAACTGAGCCACCCAGGTGCCCCTACTTCAGTGATCTTTAAGTTGGTATCAGATGGACCTCTTTGTCTTTTTTATAACAGTTTCCTTCATGCAGTAATCATGTATGAACACTTGGCTGGGTGAAGTGTAGCTTAGACCTACCATGATCTTTTTTTTTTTTTTTAATGTATTTGACAGAGAGTGAGATCACAAGTAGGCAGAGAGAGAGGAGGAAGCAGGCCCCCCACTGAGCAGAGAGCCCGATGCGGGGCTAGATCCCAGAACCCTGAGATCATGATCTGAGCCGAAGGCAGAGGCTTAACCCATTGAGTCATCCAGACGCCCCTTACCATGATCTTTTTTTTTTAAATTGTGGTAAGGGGCACCTGGCTGGCTCAGTTAGTAGAGCAGGTGACTCTTGATCTTAGGGTTGTGAGTTCAAGCCCCACATGGGGAATAGGGATTACTCAAAAATAAAAAGAATCTTGAAGAAAATGTGGTAAAATAAACAGGACATAAAATTCACTTTAACTCTTTTTGAATGTACAGTTCAGTGGCAATAAGTACATTTACCTTGTCCAGCAACTGTCTCTATAACTTTATTATTTCAAACTGAAAACTCTGTACCCATTAAGCAGCAACTCTATTCCTCCCTCCTCTGCAGCCTTTGGTAACTACTATTCTTCTTTCCCTAGGAATTTGATTATTCTAGGTATCTCATACAAGAGGAATTACACAATTTTTGTACTTTTGTGTGTGGCCTCTTCATTTTGCATATTTTCAAGATTTCTCCACGTTGCAGCATGTATCAGAATTTCATGACTGAATTTTATGGCTGAAGAATAGTATTCCATTGCCTGAATATACCACATTTTATGTATTCATCTCTCAGGGGACACGTGAGTTGCTTCCACATTTTGGCTATTGCGAATAATGTTGTTAGGAACATTGGCACGCAAATATCTGAGTCCTTCCTTTCAAATCTTTTTTTTTTTTAAGATTTTTTTTTTTTTTAAGTAATCTCTACAGCCAGAGTGGGGCTCGAACCCACAAAAACCGCGAGATCAAAACCTGGACACCTTCTGGAGCTGGAGCCAGCCTGGCGCACCCTCTTCCACCGACCCCTCCTGCCTTCAATTCTTTTGGGCATATAACTAGAAGAGGAATTGCTGGATTATAAGGTAATTCTATGTTTAATGGCTTGAGAAACTACTACACCCTCTTCCACAGTGGTGAACCGTTTTGCATACGGTCATTTTTAGGTTAAATTATGCTCATCCATTCTTTGCTACAGGAAATTGATCCTTGGATACATTGAACCAAAACAAAAAATACACTTCAGCTGAAATGGTGTTGTGGATCTTGGAGGTGTCTGCCAAATACTTCAAGTTACCATGTGGAAGAGTTGCCAGGACCCACAGCCTTGGTGGGGGGAGGTGTTGGTGAGGCAGGGCAGAAAGATGGTGTTGGAAAAGGCAGAAAACCAGCAGAAATAATTCCACATCCTGCCCCTCTTTCTTGGTGTGGCTCCTCTGACCTTGAATTTTGGAGGCGATGAACAACAAAGGAGTGAGGAGAAGAGGAGGAGGAGCACAGTGAGGGTAGATGGTTAGACTGGATCCATCAGTTAAATGGAGTGAAATTAATTTCAGTGAGTTTGCCTTGCTCCCCGCCTTCATCTCCAATGTTCTCAGAGCCTGTTTGCTTTTAGAAACTTTTATAATGGATGAAGAGTACAATTGACTTTTATTTTAGCCTTTAAAAAAGGTGAATCTGTAGGTGAAATATAATTGTGCAACGGGCTTAAATTTGTGGGGAGAAAAGAGATTGGGGTTGAAATACTCTGATACTTTATTTTTCCATCCTTAGACCAGTCTCCTCCTGAAGCCGTGGGAGATCACAGTGCTTTGGTATCTGGAGAGCGGGGAATGCAGAGGCATATCAGCAATTTTTATTTCTGGTGGGCCTTTCTTCAAGACAACTTCCCGATCTTCCCCATGGCAAAGCCTTTCGCTGTGATTCAAAAACAGAGAGTCTTCTAGAGGACCAGCGTGGATCCCACACACTTCTGCGTGCTAAGGGTGGAAAAAAAAATCCCACTTTAAATCACGCCTAACAGCACTGGATTAGGGGAAGATGGAGATTCCCCAATAGTTTTTCCTAACTACCCCTGTTGAGAAGGAAGGTCTGGGGTGCCCAGGTGGCAGTCAGTTAAGCACCCGACTCCTGGTTTTCAGCTCAGGTCATGGGCGCAGGGTCTTGTGGTTCAGCCCTGTGATGAGCTCTCCACTTAGCTCACACTGTGGAGTCTGCTTTGTCCTTCTCCCTCTGCCGCACCCCTGAGCACATGTGCTCTTTCTCTCTCTCTCAAATAAATAAATAGATAAATAAGATCTTTTTAAAAAGGAAAAGTCTAGTGGACAGAGCATTATAACATCCCTTTTTAATTTTTATTTTATTCTTGTTTAGATTTTTGTTTATTGTTTATTTGAGAGAGAGAGAGAGAGCACAAGCAGGAAAGGGAAGGGGCAGAAGGAGAGGGAGAAGCAGGCAGCCCCATGCCGGGCTCGATCCAAGGACCCCGGGATCATGCCTTGAGCCGAAGGCAGATGCTTAACCCACTGAGCTACCCAGGTGCTCCTATTCTACTTTTTTGTTTTTTTAAAAGATTTTATTTACTGTATGAGAGAGAGAGAGAGATCTTATGGGAGGAGGGCAGAGGGAGAGAGATTCCCAAGTGACTATACACTGAGCAGGGAGCCTGATGCGGGGCTTGATCTCAGGACCCTGGGATCATGCCCTGAACTGAAGGCAGATGCTTAACCCACTGAGCCACCCAGGTGCCCCTAAGTTAATTCTTAATTGCAAGTTGCCATTATGTGAGAAAGGTAGACAAAGAGTTCTGAAATCTTTGGGTATATCTTTTTTAAGTTCGTCTTTGGGCTCAAATATTTGAATAGATGTTGCTATTTAACCCTTCCTTGCAAGTTTATGTGAAAACGCATCAAATAGTTTATAGTTTTTGTCAGACAATTGAATGGTGGTTACCAGGGCCTAGAGAGAGGGTGAAATGGGGAGACATAGGTCAAAGGGCACACATTTTCAGTTATAAGACCAAATTCTGAAGCTGTCATGTTCAACCTAGTAACTATAGTTAATAATACAGTATTGTATACCCAAAAGTTGCAGAGAGTAAATCTTAAGCTCACGGGAAGAAAAAATGAGTTAACACTGTGAGGGGATGAATGTGTTAATTATCTTGATCCTGGTAACTATTCTACAGTGTGTACGCTTATCAAAGTTATCACGTTGTCCACTTTAAATACATACATTTATTATACCCGATAAAGCTGGAAAAAATAAATATAAATTTAAACATAGCTTTGGTATTGTTACATTTTATTCATAGGTATATTAAACTATACTATTTAACTATGAATTTTTCATTATGAACATGTATAGGAAAATACCTTCAGATTCACATTCCTGAATTTCATGTTTTCTTTCCAAGGCATAACGTAATGTCTTGGGATCATCCCTTGCTTTAATGAAAACCGTGGCAAATGAACCTCATTACACCTGAAGATTAGGAAGGCAGGAAGAAAGGATATCTGGTGAGTTCAATATAATTGTTTTAGCATTATTTGTGTGCTGTGTCTATGACGGGTTTCCCCCTCCCCCAGCTGCAGGACAGAGAGCTATGGCATTGTTTGAGGGTCATCTAATAATGAACCCATCAAAACTCCAAGTATCACCAAGATCAAGAATCCAGCCTGGATATCTGCACCTTCAACTGCATGCTAACCTTTACAACTTGCTTGCAGTGTTCATTTAAGCTGATACTAAGGAAAAATGCAGCACACCCTGATTTGGCCAGGCCCACCCATGGCCTAAAGAAGTCTCTGACCAGCCACAAACAGCTTCTCAATTTAGTACCTGCTTCATACTCAGGACAGTCTTACTTTCCCTGCCCACCCATTGTTTCCCTCTGGAACATCAAGATTTCTAGACAGATGCCAAGGGAAGCACAAAATGTTTGTCCTCATCTGTGTCACTCCCAGAGAGCAAACAAAACAAAACAGAACACAAAACCCCCAAACTCAGAACCCTTAAGTCCTCACTTATTAGAAGGCTTGTATGAACTCTCATCACAGCAACTGTTGGCAAGCTTAGGTAAGATAGGACAAGTGTCTTTAACTGAAGCCATCACTGCCAGTAGGGACAGACTTCTCTTCTAGAACTTCACTGACTCGCTCCTCTAATTATGATGACATTGTTGCTACAGACAGAACACTGTCTTGCTAACTTCATAGCAACCCAGAGCAGTTACATTAGCAGGCGATTAAGAACATAAGGCTTAGGGGTGCCTGGTGGGCTCAGTCAGTCAAGCATCTGCCTTCAGCTGAGGTCATGATCCTGGGGTTCTGGGATGGAGCCCCACATTGGGCTCCCTGCTTGGTGGGAAGACTGCTTCTCCCTCTCCCTCTGCCTGCTGCTCCCCCTGCTTGTGTACATGCTCATTCTCTGTCAAATAAATAATAAAATCTTTTTTTAAAAAAAATGTAGAGCTTAAAGCGTGCCTGGCTGGCTCAGTTGAAAGAGCGCATGATTCTTGATCTTGGGGTCATGAGATCTTGGGGTCATGTGGGCTGTAGAGATTAAATAAATAAAAGTTAAAAGCATATATATTTTTTTAAAATGTGGAGCTTAGAGCTATTTTTTGTGTATTTTTTTTTAAGATTTTATTTATTTATTTGACAGAGATCACAAGTAGGCAGAGAGGCAGGCAGAGAGAGAGGAGGAAGCAGGCTCCCCAAGGAGCAGAGAGCCTGATGTGGGGCTTGATCCCAGGACCCTGGTGTAAGGGCCTGGTTGGCCAGAGGGAGCCATTTTGTTGCAGTGAACTTAGATTGACCCTCTGCAGTGAACTTAGATTGACCCTGCCCTCCCAGAGGAACTTACTTGCAAAGCCTAGATATAAGGGCGAGTCAGGCCAGGTGAAGACATCCAATCAGTGGGGCGTGCATCTATTTACTGAGGTGAGTTTAAATCCCATTGGCCACCTGTGTGTGGGCGGGGCTCAACCACCCCTATAAAGGTTAGTTTCCGAGGCTGAGGTTGGGGAGGAGTAGGAGAGTCGTCGGAGAAGGAGAGCTGCCAGAAGAAGGAGGGCCGGAGAAGAAGGAGAGCTGTCAGAGGAGTAGGAGAGTTGTCAGAGCCGGGAGAGCTGTCAGAGCCATCAGAGCTCTTGTAAGAGCTGTAAGAGCTCTTATCAGAGCTGTAAGAGCCGTGAGAGCCGCCAGCAGCCCCGCCTCCCTGAGCCGAGGCCTCGCCGAGCGGCCTTGCGGGAGCAGCGTCATTCCCGGGAGCAGTTTCATTCCGGGAGCGGCTTCCTCGACGTGAGGCCTCCTCGGTGAGCGGCCTCATCAGGAGCAGCATCGTCTGGGGAGAGGCCTCGTCCAGAGCGGCCACGTTGGGAGCGGCCTTGCCGGGGTCGTCATCACCTTTTCCTAAGAGACAGCCCTGACCGGTCAGTTTGATTCTTGATGCTTGGCGCAAAATAAAGCTTTGCTTGACCTTCGCTTTGTATCAGTCTCATTCCTTTGATCACGGACCCCAACACCTGGGATCATGACCTGAGCCGAAGGCAGAGGCTTTAACCCACTGAGCCACCCAGGAGCCCCTAAAACATCATTCTTAACATGAACAATTAAGATGAGAATGTTTGTGGATATGTTACAAATTTGACACAAACATGCTAGATAACATTTTGGACTATGCAATTATTCACAAAGTAGCCCTTCATATAAACACTCTGTATTTGTCCTTGGCTACTTGTCCTATTTATATACTGCACATTGTGGATATGTCTCATTTATGTTTCACCATCTATTGCTTAGACACACCTTTAAGAGCGGAAATCAAATATATTTAAACCTAAAACCAATCCAACCCCTTCTATCCCCTAGGATTTGAGTTATAATGCAGAGTATTTGAGATTATAAAAACTCCTTTTAATACAGGGAGTGTGTCTTTACAAGTGAGAATGACATTTAATATCGCCATGAGAGGTGGAGGGGTATTAGTGTCAATCCCATAGGCAGCAAGTACAAAGAAGTTAGGCTGAGCAGCAAATATTACTGCCAAATGCAGTTTGGTGAGAGTGTTAACTGAATATATACCTAACAATAGTTAGAGACATTTGTTTCCTTTTTTTTTTTTTTTTAAAGTAATCTCTCTCCCACCGTGGGGCTTGAACTCATGGATCCGGGGAGCAAGAGTCGCAGTGCTCTACCAAGTGAGCCAGCCAGGCGTCCCTGGATAGAGATTTCTAGATTTAGATGAGCAGAAAGGTTTACAGAAGAGTAATTTTAATAGATAAAAATGTAGAGAACCTTAAAAACTGAAGGGCCGGGGAGGACTCCAGGCTCTGGCCTGTGCCACATTAGGACCCTCACTCCTTTCAGACCAGGTTATCTTGCTTCTGGAGCATGTCTTGGAGCAGAAGACCATGAACTCCCAAACTCTGCAAAGTCTTGAGAGGACACACCACCTCCCCCAGCAGGATGTAGAAGTCCATCATCAGTCATGTGAAGCATTTTTAGGCAAAAAATACAGAAAAATGTTCAGAGAGGTGGAGAAAATCCTTCAGGGGATTTGGCCATGGGCACACAGCTCTATGGGGAGCGCTGATGGTGAGTGAGGATGAAGGCAGCCAGGTCACCCACAAGTGCTTTGAGTTGACTAAGGAGTGGATGGGTAGATCCTCAGCGGAGGGAGTGGCCAAGATGCTTTTTTTTTTTTTTTTTTAAAGATTTGATTTATTTATTTGACAGACAGAGATCATAAGTAGGCAGAGAGGCAGGAAGAGAGGAAGGGAAGCAGGCTCCCCATTGAGCAGAGAGCCCGATGCAGGGCTCAATCCTAGAACCCTGGGATCATGACCTGAGCTGAAGGCAGAGCCTTTAACCCACTGAGCCACCCAGGTGCCCTCAAGATGCTATTTTAAAGAGGAAACATCCCAGTGAGATTCTTTTTCATACATCTACTCCTAGTCCTGGTGTGGCCTGGACGTTGAAGGCAGGAAAGTGGGGCAGCTAAAGCCATCAGCCAACAGCAGTATCCAGGTCTTGGTGCTTGTTTTTCCAGACTGCTATCGGTGGAGCTCACGGGGCTCCAGGAGGTGTCTCTGCTCCCTACCCTGGCATTGCCACCTCAAGATACTGGCCCTGGGGGCGCCTGGGTGGCTCAGTGGCTTAAGCCTCTGCCTTCGGCCCAGGTCATGATCTCAGGGTCCTGGGATCGAGCCCCGCATCGGGCTCTCTGCTCAGCAGGGAGCCTGCTTCCCCCTCTCTCTCTGCCTGCCTCCCTGCCTACTTGTGATCTCTCTCTCTCAAATAAATAAATTAAAAAAAAAAAAAAAAAAGATACTGGCCCTGAATTGGATCTCTTCTGTGAGGTTTAAGGCAGTTCTTTCATTCATGATTAAAGCCATCTGGGAGACATCGAAAATCCCACGGAACATTTGGCATCGATCCCCGCAGCATATGCCTGCAAGAGGTGCTGCTCTGCAGAATTATTTTGATGGATGTTTGTTATTTAGATATTTTCAAAACTTGAGTACCTGTCAGTAGAAGTGCAGGATAAGCATCCAAGATATATTGATAATAAAATGTAATGGATTACTGAGAAGCAAAACAAAACACCTCATGTGTTGGTTTCTATTTAACATTGGGAAGTAATCCTAATGTAATCCAGAAATCCATGGTTTCCAAGTGGTAAGGCAACAACTACTAGTGAAAATGAACTAGGGGGCACTGGGTGGCTCAGTCTGTTAAGCATCTTCCTTCGGCTCAGGTCATGATTCCAGGGTCCTGGGATCCAGCCCCACGTTGGGCTTCCTGCTGAGCAGGCAGTCCGCTTCTGCCTCTCCCTCTGCCCTTCTACTCCTGCTCTCTCACCTGTGCTCACTCTCTCTCCAATAAATAGATAAAATCTTAAAAAGAAAAAGAACCGGGATGGACTATTTAGTGAAGATGAAGTAACCTCAGATGTTAATGCCCTTCAAAAACCTTAACTTTCACTAGAAAATTTAATAGTTACACAAATGTATGGCATTTAAGGTGCCAGTTAGCGGCACCTGGGTGGCTCAGTCAGTTAAGCATCTGCCTTCGGCTCAGGTCATGATCTCAGGGTCCTGAAATGCAGTCCCACTTCAAGTTCCCCGCTTAGTGGGAAGTCTGCTTCTCCTCTCTCTGTCTCCCCCTCACCTGCACGCCCCTGTTTGTGCTCTCTTACTCTCTCGATCAAATCAATAAAATCATTAAAAAACAAAAACAAAAACACACCAAAGCAGCAGATACCTGAATGTTATCCTTCTCAATGTATTGCACCTTTAAAATTACCTCTCGTGAATAACCTCGGAACAATATTCAGTTCTCTATTTAAAGTACTTCCTTCCCTTGGTTATAGCAATATCATCCAAGAATATCTGAGATTAAAAAAATAGTCAATTGGGCGCCTGGGTGGCTCAGTGGGTTAAGCCGCTGCCTTCGGCTCAGGTCATGATCTCAGGGTCCTGGGATCAAGTCCCGCATCGGGCTCTCTGCTCAGCAGGGAGCCTGCTTCCCTCTCTCTCTCTCTCTCTCTCTGCCTTCCTCTCCGTCTACTTGTGATCTCTCTCTGTCAAAAAAAAAAAAAAAATCTTAAAAAAAAAAATAAAAAAAAAAAAAAAAAAATAGTCACTTGAGGGGCACCTGGCTGGCTCGGTCAGAGGAGCATGAGACTCGTGATCTTGGGATCTTGAATTTGAGCCCCAGGATGGGTATAAAGATAACTCAAATAAATAAATATTTAAAAAAAAAAAAAAAGTCACTTGAAGCACATTAAGGACTGCCCAAAATCTAATTTTATTTTTGCATTCTTTACGAATAAAAAGCAACCAATAACCATTTTCTTCTTCTTTTCCCACTTATATCCTTAGATCCAACTTCAATGACTATGTATTCCAGAAAGACTTTAAGTACTCTTTGTAAAGAAGTTTATAACTGCTTCCTACAGATTTTTGCTTAATTTACTTTATAAACCATAGTCAACTCTTAGAACACCTTAACTACCTTTATTTCCTTCAATAAAAATGAGTAATTCCACACTTCAGGCAGCATTTTTAATACCCAACTTCCTTAACATAAGGTAAAACAGTCTTAGGCAAGCAACCACTGTGAATTTTTTATGTCCTTAGTAATTACACAGGTATGATCATATAATTAGAAAGAAGTGAAAAACAAAGTTAAGAACCAATACTTCTTTTGAAAAGCTTCTGATGTTAATTTACTTCTGGACAAATAAGTGGTTAAGAGCCATCAGTATAAACCTATTTTTAGTCTCTATCCTTAAAACTGTCTATAAGTTCTTAGAACACAGAAAAACTAAATTTGAATGCATTTGTAACAGCTTAACAATGTATGTGCCTTATTAGGATCTTTTAGTGGAATGTTTTGAAACGAATCATAATTCACTGCCTAACTCAGAAAAAGAAAACAAATTTTTGAATGGCATGTTACAATGACCAGGACAAAAGTAATTATCAACTAGTAGTGACTGACACATGCAACAGACTGAGAAATTAAATCCTCTGCTATATACACCTGTAAGTATTTGTCAGACACGAGAAATGTTTCTATCAATAACATTCCTCTCCCCCCCAGATTTAACTTTATTTTAAACAAGAGAACAGTTCTTTCTCTCCGGATTTTTATATGTATCAGTGCAAAGTAAAACAAAGCAACTTCAGTAGAAATGGCTTATTACAAGGTTATTCTAAAAAGGCTTATTCCTCCAAATGTACTAAAAGATGTCCAGATCGTGCGAATGATCAACCTCGATGGCTTCCTCTGCGTCCAGCTTTGTCTCTCCGTGGCCTTCCTGCGGCTCATCGAGAGAGGCCAGAGCCTCGTTCGTATCACTTGCGAAAGTTTCTCGTGATGTATCGTCATCTTCTTGAAAATTTAGATTTTTAATAGCTTGTTTCATCTTTTTTCCCAACACCTGTGTTCTCCTCTTTCTGGCAGCCTTTTTATTTTCATACTCCTTTTGATTTTCAATGTAGAAAATGTCCTACAATAAAAGAACAACTTCAAGTAAAAACTGCTATGTACTGAATGTTTATTAGAAGGCAGGCCCTTCCTTTATGTTCATGATCTTCATTTCTCACAGAAGACAAGCAAATATTATTAGACTGACAGGACACAGAGTCCAAGAAAGCAGGGACGCCCCCACTGCAACCAGAGGATGAAGCTTTAATTCACGCTCAACCCCATGCTAGCTCTGGGGTGCACGCTTAGTCAACCATCACATACCATCTCTATAGCGACAGGTTTCCTAAATGAGAAGATACGGTAGAAAAATCACGTTGTTCAGGATTTAAATAAAATACGATCTGTCCCAACCAAACAGAAGTCTTTGGAATAAGAGTTTACTAACTTTGAAATGGCATCCTAACCACATGTAACTGCACATGCTAAGAAACCAAGCCAGGCCCTACGGGTGTGACTAAGTATGATCATGTAACCTACACAATGGAAAAAAATCTATCCCTTAAAAAAATGTTACTGTAATTAGTATGGAGAATGTAAATCTGTCCAAAACTTATACCATGAAGCATAAAACTGATACAATCAGCATTGGGATGTATTCCAGGATGTTAGAAAAGGGACTCTGTAACAGAAAAATAGGAGACTGTTAGTACAGGGCTTCTCCACCAGGGGATCTGAAACCTCAGCTTGCTCCCTGCTGGGCGCTCTGCTCTGTGCAGGGCAGGAGGGTGAGCAGCGTGCCAGGCCTCTCCCCAACAGCACAGACCTCCTCCATCCCCCAACTGAGACAATCAAACACATCTCCAGGTGTTGCCCAACGTCCTCCAAGAGGCAAAATTGCCAGTGGATGAGAGCTGCCAAAGTGCAAAATAACATTTCATTCAACTACTACGTGGGAAAACATAAAAGGACATCTGGAAACCTTGACACAGAGAAGTGTAGTTTCAGAGGCTACAGAAAGAAAAGTAGGCCAGGGATCTAAAGAGAAGGTCAAAAATGACTATGCTAAAACAGAGAAGGTTCAGATTTAAAAGAGAAGTTAGGATAGGCAGGATACCCTACGACCTTCTGGGAAGAGACTATTAAAAGCTATAACTAGGGGCGCCTGGGTGGCTCAGTGGGTTAAGCCTCTGCCTTCAGCTCAGGTCATGATCCCAGGGTCCTGGGATCGAGCCCCGCATCGGGCTCTCTGCTCCGCAGGGAGCCTGCCTCCACCTCTCTCTCTCTGCCTGCCTCTCTGCCTACTTGTGATCTCTGTCTGTCAAATAAATAAATAAAAAATCTTAAAAAAAAAAATAAAATAAAAGCTATAACTAAGTCACTCCCTATTATATTCTTCAAGTCCACAAATCACAAATCCTTTCTTGTTTATAAAAAGCACTATGGAGGATGGTGAAATAAAGGAAGCCCTCTCCTAATATTTGTGATCGTTTCAAGCAGCACAGAGAACTAGCGGAGGAAGGAGGAAGGAGCCCTGAAATTAAGGGAACAAGGGAAAGCTTCAGAAGTTGAATGTTTTGATGGAAAGAAGGAATAAAAGCGTCTGCCAAGAAATGACAAGACTGGGGGTGGAGAAGGAGGGTACAGGTGTTAAGAAGTGGAAGGACAAAAGAAAAAGTGACTTCAGATAGGTACCATTTACTGAATGAGCACATTTATACACCAGATACTGTGCTAAGGATTCTTCATTCTCAACAGAACCTTATGCAGTGCGTATTAGCCCTGTCTTCAGATGAGGAAAGCGACAGTGCCCACTTTGGCAGCACACACACTAAAATCAGATGAGAAAAGGAAGGCACAAGATTGCACAGCCAACATGTGAAGGTATAAAGTGTAGGCTCATATATTAGTTCTCCAAATTCACATTCTTAAAACCCATTGTTTACATGGAAGTGTGGTAATTCACAATTTTTTCAAGACTCTACTTACCTGTCAAGGGGAGAGACAAAAAGAAGCTGTGAGGGGAAGTATTTCCATTTCATGGGAAAGCACATCCAAGCAACTCAAAAAAAAAAACAATTCTAAGTAGTACGATGCTTAGCAACACTAAGTAAAATTATAAAGCTTCCCTTTTGCCCCCAAATACATTAAAAACGACATTCCATAGATTATGAATGTGACAGAAAAATGGGGCAACGGCCCACAGAAATGCTGTTGTAACCTGTTGTTAATGTTGTTACAACAAATGCAGACAACAGATAATCTGAGAGGAGTTCTTTTGTCCTCCCTTCCCTATCTACCTGCATAGAATTAATTTTACAAGTTAAGAACCTAAATGCTATACTATTTGCAGAAGGAGACCAGTACAGCTGAGCTTTTTAAAAATATAGTAAATTAAGTTTTAACTGCTCTTAATCTTTTTTTCTCTCACAAACTTTATATTTTCCAAAACAAAACTTAAACAACTGAAAACCAAAACAAAATGGTATCACATACCAAAACAAAATCAAATAAAAAAACTGCAAACAAACCCACTTACTCCATTCAGTTCTGGCTTCTAATGATTAGCATTATAGTGATCACAACAGTAATTATAACATTACCATTTAGATGATCTGAAATCACCTATGATGAAATTCTATTCGCTTTAGATTTTTTCCTCTAATAACAAAAGGACTCAACCCATGCACATGCAGAAAATTTGGAAAAACACAGAAATATCTTAAAAGCCAAAACATTTATAATCCCCTGGAGCAGACCAAATCACTGGTAACTTTTTGGTGTTTTACCTATCAATTTAATTGTCTCATGCCTCTGTTACAAATTTGTATTCTGCCTTTTTAAAAGTTTTGGTATTAGTTCATTTTTCTCCTTTTCTTAAAAATGCTTCACAAAAATAAAGGCTACAGCATAGTCATTTTAAAAATGTCTCTCTTGGTCAACACTCCTCTATTATTAGATATTTCAAAATGTTTCTACTTGTTGTTATAATGCAGTGTTTCTGTAGCTTAACATAAGCTACTAACATTAAAATCTCCTTCCCCATTGCAAAGATGTAATTCAGTGAAAACAACCAGTTTCAAGTCTGTATTCTGCACAATCTCAGGGAGATCACTTTTATCACTTTTCATGTGCATTCCATGGTAACATCCACTTTGATAGAACCTGGTACAGATTAAGTCCTATAAATATTTGGCCCAGTGCTGGGGACATGGTGAATAAATGTTATTTTTTTCTCTTCTAATTGTTGAAATTGTTTATCCAAAGTTTAGTTACCTACAAGAAGTTTTTCCAGATATCACTTTATTTAATCCTTTAAGATCTCCATTCAACAGGCAGGACAGTTCCCATTTTATAAAAGACAAAATTAAGGCTGAGGGAGATTAAGTGATCTGCTCATAGTACATAATTACTAACTGGCAAAATTAGATTAAAACCCAGATTTTGAATATTAAAAAATTCTTTTTATCACATTATGCTATTTCTCTGACATTTTCCTGTCAAACCATGTTTAATGGTACTTAGAAGCATGTTTCTTCTCAGTCTACACCTTCTGTCAGAGATTACACTGGGGAAGGAAGGAGAACAAAACCATAAACTCTGTTCTACTAAATAGGTGTGCTCCTGAGGAAAATTACATCGTTACAAATTTATCAAGGTCATTGCTCCAGTTAGGAAAAAAGGCAGTGATGGACAAAGGATTTCAAATGTGCAATAACAGAAACATTTCCTGTAGGAATTTCAACAATAGATTTTAAAAAAATAACTGGAAGCGGACAGCCAGAAACTTGAGGAAAAAAAAATCTAACACTGAGCTTACATAAAATAAACTCACAAGGAAAGGCAGCTTAAGAAGTGGCTTTCATTTATGTCTTCATTAGCATTATAAATGGCTCAAGGGCATTCCTCCGACCTGTATTACCCACTGTTATGATAAAGAGACTACAAAGCTGCTCAAATACAGTATCTGCGTTGCCTGAGTACCATCTCTTTCCTATGCAAGAAGTAAGTTCTCCATCTTGATCCTACCTGCTAAATGTAATCATGTTCCTTAATTAACAAATTAAAAGATAGGGGCACCTGGCTGGCTCAGTGGGTTAAAGCCTCTGCCTTCCGCTCAGGTCATGATCCCAGGGTTCTGGCATCCAGCTCTCTGCTCAGCAGGGAGCCTGCTTCCTCCTCTCTCTCTGCGGGCTTCTCTGCCTACCTGTGATCTCTGTCTGTCAAATAAATGAATAAAAAGATCTTAAAAAAAACAAAACAAAATTAAAAGAAATTCTGAGGGGTGCCTGGGTGGCTCAGTCGTTAAGTGTCTGCCTTCAGTTCAGGTCATGATCCCAGTGTCCTGGGATTGAGCCCCCATGTGGGGCTCCCTGCTCGGTGGGGAGCCTGCTTTCCCTCTGCCACTCCCACTGCTCATGTTCCTGCTCTCACTGTCTCTCTCTCTCTGTCAAATAAATAAATAAAATCTTTAAAATAAAATAAAATAAAAGATAAATTCTGAGCTGCGAAAATCTCACATTGTAAAAGAACTCCCATATAGGACATTTGGTAATGCAAAAATGATTAATACTTAAGAGCCTAGATTCTAGGGGCGCCTGGGTGGTTCAGTTGTTAAGCGTCTGCCTTCGGCTCAGGTCATGATCCCAAGGCCCTGGGATTGAGCTCAACATCAGGCTCCCAGCTTGGTGGGAAGCCTGCTTCTCCCTCTCCTGCCTCCCCTGCTTGTGTTCCCCCTCTCACGTGTCTCTCTCTGTCAAATAAATAAAATTAAAAATAAATTTTTTTTTAATTAAAAAAAGAAAAGCCAGATTTTGCGGGGCGGAGGAGGAGCCTAGATTCTAGTTTATAAGAACCACTGGAGACAGAGGAATGAATGAAAAAAAATCCATGAGGAGACAATGACCAGAATGTGGTTATGTTCTATAAAAAACCACCTCAGACTCTTCTAAAGGTCTAAATCACAAAAGAAAATGTGGAGTTAAAATAAGGAAAAGAGATACAGTGGAAATCTAGACAGGATCCTGGTTTGGAGGAGGGAAAAAAGGCAGACAATACATTCTTGGGACAATTCAGGAAACTGGAATATGATCAAGATGTTAGATGGTACTGTGAAACTATTCTTTCTCTTAGGTGACGCTTGGTAGGAAACTGTCCTTATTACTGACAGATGCTTACTGAAAAAATTAGGGCTGAGTGTCACGATGTTCTCTACTTATTACCAAATAGCACAGAAAAACAACTGTAAGATAAGAATCTCAAATTCTTCAGATTAACAACCCCTAAATGTTAGTGTGGGAAATTCATCCTATTATTCTTTCATCTATTCTGCATGTTCGAAATTTTTCATTAATAAAAAGTTGTAGAAGGGTAGAAAATACGTTCTAAAAAGACCAGAAATTACGTGCTCAAAGACCAGGAAAACGACGCAAAGGAAATTGTGACCTTGACTTGGAAAGGGAAGAACAAGAGGAGGCAGAGTTTATAAAAGCACATGTTTTACCTGAAATGAGACAATGACAGAATTGGTCAATTTAAGGCAGACCAGGTGATAGGGATTAGGAGAATATGCAGCTAGAACCCAAGCAGAAGTAAAATTATGATAGATCTTAAAAGTCAAGGAAGTACACTGTAATTTTTACCTTAATTTGTTCCTCGCTGATACTAGGAGTATTTTTCAGGAGATTCAGGAAAACTCCACCTGGTGTTCTTCTTCGACTACCATTCTACGAAGAGAAAGAGAAAAATGATACTGTGTAGACTGTTCCTATGAGTGGCTTAAAGCATCTTTTAAACAGAAAGGTACCTAAAGAAAGAAAAAGATCTACCCTGATCACAACAGTTTAACTGCAATGTCCTCCTCTCTTCTCCACACCTCCATGAGATCTATTTCTTTTATCACAGCACTTATCACTTGCTAACATACCTGAAGATGTATTTATTCTTTATACATTGTCTCACTCCCACCCCCACCTACAGGCTAAGATTGCTCTGTCTACAACAGTGCCTAGTACACAGCAATAAATAATCGTACAAGAAAAATGTACAGCTCAGTCGTTTAAGTGTCTGCCTTCAGGTCAGGTGATGATCTCAGGGTCCTGGGATTGAGCCCTACATCGAGCCCCCTAGTCAGCGGTGAGTCTGCTTCTCCCTCTCCCTCTGCCCCTCACCTCACCTTTTTGGAAGATTTTATTTATTTGAGAGAGATAGAGAGCACAAGTAGGCAGAGCAGCATGCAAAGGAGAGAAGAAGGAGGCTCTCTGCTGAGCAGGGAGCCCAATGTGGGGCTCGATCCCAGGACCCTGGGATCATGACCTGAGCTAAAGGCAGCCACTTAACTGACTGAACCACCTAGTTGCCCCCAAATAAAACCTCTAAGAAAGAATAAAAAAAAGAAAACTGTCCATTAAAAGAAAGTGAATTTGGACTTGCATCTTTCCAATAACCAGTAGATTTTCACTAGCTCACTCAATACAAACTTTTATTACTACGGTATTAAGATATTAATGAATCTATAACTTTGGGGTCAACTAAACAAAAATCTAAGTACCTCAGCAGTGACAAACAAGGGTGCCAGTACATTCATGATTATTGTAATTTGTTTTGTTGTCAAGTTCTATTTTGACTTCTGAAATCTATATTCACATCCTATTCCCTCAGCCAACGCTATCAATTCTAACTGGTTTCTTTTCTCTCCACCTTCACAGCATAATAGTGATTCATTCTCATGTGATACTACCATTCAGATTCATGAAGAACAAATAAGAAGGAGCCATTCAAGCTTCATCCTAACCATGCGGTGAAAGCTGAATTAAATGAGATCTCCAGAACCATATGGGAAAAAGTACCACTGCCTGTGATCCGGCCCTAACCAGAGTAGTGCTCTTTCTGCCATTCTCAAGCAGTAAAGTGTTTCTTACTTCACATCTGTCAGAATGGCTAGTAACAAGACAAAAGGAAATAACAAACATTAGTGAGAATGTGGAGGAAAGGGAATTTTTAAGCACTGTTGGTGGGAATGTAAACTGGTACAGCCAGTATGGGAAACCGTGTGGAGGTTCTTCAAAAAATTCAAAATACAAATACCGTATGATTCAGCAATTCCACTGCTGGGTATCCACCCAAAGAAAACAAAAACACTAATTTGAAAAGACATATGGACCCCTATGTTTGCTACAGAATTATTTAAGACAGCCAAAATGAGGCACTTAGGTGACTCAGTCATTAAGTGTCTGCCTTTGGCTCAGTTCATAATCCCAGGGTCTTGGGATTGAGCCCAGCAATGGGCTCCCTGCTTAGCAGGAAGACTGCTTCTCCCTCTCCCACTGCCCCCTGCCTGTATTCTGTCTCTTCCTGTCTCTATGTCAAATAAATAAATAAAATCTTTAAAAAATAATAAAATAGCCAAAACATGAAAGCAACCTCAATGTCCAATGGTGAGTAAAGATGATATATAACTCTTATCTATATATATGATGAAATATCACTTGGCTATAAAAAAGTATGAAGTCTTGTCATTCACATCATGGATGGACATAGAGGATATAATGCTGAGTAAGTCAGAAAGAACAAGCCAGATTACTTCATTTATATGTGGAATCTAAAAACAAAAACAAACCTGTTTAACAAAAAACCATAAAAAGACTAAAAAATACAGAGAACAAACTTGTTCTACCCAGAGGGGTAGAGGGTGGGGAAATGGACAAAACAGGTGAAGGGCATACCTTAACAGGTACAAGCTTCCAGTGACACAATAAAGTCACAGGATGGAAAGTACAGCATGGGGAATATAATCAGTAATACTGCAATAATAACTTTGGGGCACCTGGGTGGCTCACCTGGTTAAGCATCTGTCTTAGTTCAGCTCAGGTCATGATCCTGGGGTCCTGGAATTGGGCCCGGAGTTGGGCTTCCTGACCACGAGGGAGTTTGCTTCTCCCTCTGCCCCTCCCCATCGCTCATGTTCACTCTCTCAATTAAATAAATAAAATCTTAAAAAATATATATTGTAATAACTTCATATAGAGACAGCTGATAACTATGCTCACATGGTGAGCATTTTGTAATGTTTGTAACTGTCAAATAACTATGTTGTACAGTTAAAATTATTTTTGCATGTCAACTATACTTCAGTTAAAATAACAAAAAACAAAACAGTAAAGTTTAAAGAAAAACAATTACTAAAGTGTTTCTCAAAAAAATAAAAAATAAAAAAGTGTTTCTCAAATTTTTGTTCACTGTTGCTTCCCCTACCCTAAGGAGCCTTTGCAGAGGTTTTCCTACCCACCCCACCATCTATGGAACTTTAATACTCACTGATACACTGTACATCTACGCGTGTTTTATACATATATATGTGTTTTCGGGGTTTTTTTCGGCCCCAAGACCAATATTTAAGAATGCATGAATTAAACAAACCCAAAGCAACATGCCTGTTCATCACTGCCAACTAAGGGCTGGGTACACTGTGGTATTTTATGTATATCATCTTGTTTCATCCTGTCCCCAATTTGCACCTGGGAGAAAGAAGCTCTGAGAAGTCAATTTAGCCACATCTCACACGTAGGAAGTTGCAGACCCAGAATTCAAAACAAGGATTCCCAAATTCTAAAATCTGTATTCTTAAAAATTTGAGTTTCCAAGTTCCCTCCAGACTATTTTCTTAAAATTTCAGCCCCTATTCTCAATGAATCCTCTAAGAGATGTGTTGTTGACTGCACATTAACAGGATACAACTTATGTATGGTTTTTGTAAGGAAAGTAGTAATTGCAAAAACTAACTACACATAATTTTTAAATTCAGTTTCTTAAAATTTGAGCCACACTGTAGTATATTGATAAGAGATCCAACAATCAAAAACAAGTTTATGGGGCGCCTGGGTGGCTTAGTGGGTTAAAGCCTCTGTCTTCAGCTCAGGTCATGATCTCAGGGTCTTGGGATCACGCTCAGCATCGGGCTCTCTGCTCAGCAGGGAGCCTGCTTCCTCCTCTTGCTCTGCCTGCCTCTCTGCCTACTTGTGATCTGTCTGTCAAATAAATAAATAAAATCTTAAAAAAAAAAAAAGAAACAAGCTTATTTTATTAAAAAAAAAAAAATCACATCAGGGGCGCCTGGGTGGCTCAGTGGGTTGGAGCCTCTGTCTTCAGCTCAGGTCATGATCTCAGGGTCCTGGGATAGAGCCCCGCATTGGGCTCTCTGCTCAGCAGGAACCCTGCTTCCTCTCTCTCTGCCTGCCTCTCTGCCTCCTTGTGATCTCTATCAAATAAATAAATAAAATCTTAAAAAAAAAAAAAAAAGAAAAAAAAATCATATGAAACACACTACAAAATGGAAACAACAGAGCAGTAAGTCTTACCATTATAAAAAGGCCACCATTTTGTTCAACTTCAGCAGTTTCCATCAGAAGTTCAATTGCCTTTTTGTTCCCAATTATTCTCACTACTCGCATTATCAGATCTTTCTTTGGTTCCTGCAACCTGATAAGGAACAGAGTACAATAATATTAATCTCTTTATTTCCTGTATAAAGTTGAAGAAATTTATCTTTGTCTCCAGTTTAATTCCCAAGTAGAATCAAAATCCTATTCTGGTAACATCTGCTTTTTACAATCTTCAATTTTAACCTTAGAATCACTGACATGCCAACACTACTACCTTGGGTCAAAGAGACAGTAAACTCAAGATTCCATCTCAAGTCTCAGAACTGGCCTTTTCATTTTGCCTTAATGGATTACGGTGAATTTCATAATAAATGTGCACATCCAGCAATGGGAATGCAAGCCTAAAAGCAAAAGAAGGTAAATCCATTCTTGTCAAAACCAGTAACAAACATACACTGTGCACTCAATTATCATGCCTACAAGTTAGTTCTCATAAATCCAGAGATGTGTGGGAATTTTAAAGTGGATAAGATCTTTCTCTCAGTCTCTCTGCTTCAGAACAAAGGCCATAGCTAATATTAACTGATGACTTACCATGGGATGAGCACAATCCTAAAACCTTTGTATGCATTATCTCAGTTAATCACCTCAACAACCTTATGAACTAGGTACTTATTTTCATCTTACCACTGAGAGGTAAAAACACAGGAAACCTAACACTTCTCACATCATAGTCCACACTCCATAGAGATGAGTGAGGATTAACATAGAAGTTCTACCAGTTCTCTAACTAGACCTGGTTTTCTTGCTCATTCTCAACAAGACACAGTGAATTATCGGAGAAAGAGCACTGGACTAGGAACAAAGCAACCAAAGTTTAGTTCCAAATCTGACACTTAAAACTGTGACTTTGGACAAGCCATATTAACTACTGGGTCTCAGTTTCCTTATCAGTAAAATGAAGGCTTTGGTTTACAAAATCTCTAAATTCTTTTCCAACTGTCAAATTCCAAGCTCACTCTGTAGGTTAAAAGTCCAGTATTAGCATTGTTATTCTTGAATCATATCTGTTTTAAAATTCGTTCCTTAATACTTAGAGCTAAGAAAAAGTTAAACAAAATCTGAACTTGTTGAAAATAAATTTACCATATGCCAAGAAATTCTACTTCTAGGTATTTACTCAGGAAAAATTAAAATACATGCCCTAATATCTGCATGTCAAAGCTCCATATCATGCTCATACAGCATGATGGTCAAAAAGCAAAATAGCAATATGGTTTGCATATGTATAGAAATTAAAAAATTAAGTATTGATGCCTACTACAAAATGGACAAGTCTCAAAAACATTACACATACAGACCACACACTGTATGATTCCATTATTATGAAATGTCCAGAAAATGCAAATTTATGCCAACAGAAAGTAGATGAGCAGTTATCTGGGATAGGAACAAAGAATAACTTTAGGGGAGCCTAGGTGGCTCAGTTGGTTAAGCGTCTGCCTTCAGCTCAGGTCATGATCCCAGGGTCCTGGGATCGAGCCCCACATAGGGGCTCCTTGTTCAGCAGGGAGCCTGCTTCTCCCTCCCACTGCCCCTGCTTGTGTGCACAAGCGCTCTGTCAAATAAATAAATAAATAAATAAAAATCTTAAAAAACAAAACAAAAAACCCAAAACCAAAACCTTTAAATGGGCATATGCTCATGATGGATCTTATAGGATGATGTTTTTTAAAAGTGATTTTTGGTGATATTCGTAAAACTGATAAATTTACTAAAGAATCAACACCCAAGATGGGTGGATTTTATCATGTGTACAATATGCCTCAATGAAGTTATAAAAGGTCATGAATATTTGGAAACACTAAAAATAAGCAAAAGCAAAGCAAAAACTAAACACCCATGATTTAAAAACATATTCTTTGAGCTAAAGAGCTCCAAAGGGGCGCCTGTGTGGTTCAGTGGGTTAAAGCCTCTGCCTTCAGCTCAGGTCATGATCCCAGGGTCCTGAGATCGAGCCCCGCATCGGGCTCTCTGCTCAGTGGGAAGCCTGCTTCCCTTCCTCTATCTCTGCCTGCCTCTCCCTACTTGTGATCTCTGTCAAATAAATAAATAAAATCTTAAAAAAAAAAAGAGCTCCAAAGCACTAAATGACAAAAATCATTAAGAGTTCATAGAGTTCATAAAAGCAAGAAAACAAAACAAAACAAAAAAAAACAGTTCATAAAAGTTTGCAAAATTCATTTTTTATTTTTATCAGGCCTGTCTGAACTTAGGAAACACAAAGAAACATCATCCTTAATGCATTTGGAATTATTTCCTATAAACGGAAGGTAGTTGGTCAAGTGCTCATTTGCAGGCCAAATTTTAATGCTCACCTGAAAGAAATTTCATCAGCCACTTTCTCTTGCGAATCGTCCTCTGTGATCTCATATCGGCCTTTATAGTCCATTTCTAATCTGTCCCCCAGTCTGTCTTTGACAGGTCGTTTCCGTTTGAGATGACCTTGCCCATTTTCCTCTTCCTTTGATCCCATTTTTTTGCCTCCATGCATATATTCATCTAGCTCTTTGTCTAATTCTTTCGCATGTTCTTGAGATTCCCTCTTAAGTTTCTTAGCAAGTAAATAATTGTAAGTCTCGGATTGTCTGCTTTTGTCAATAGTACCCTCCATTCCCAAGATACCAAGTTCAGTGGCCACTGCATCTTGATTCTGTTCTTGAAGCACAGCACCCCATATGTTGTTAACCTTCTTTCCTCCAGGAACAGGCAGTTTCTGGCTGCTCGGGCCAAACTGAAAAGGCTCTGGCTTTGGAAGTGGGTTAAAACATTTCTGTCGCTTGCGTTTCCAAAGGGAGCTATCATCATCTGAATCAGATAAACTCTCTTCACTTGAATCCACACTTTTAACAGTCCGATAATGCGATACTGGCGCACATGGTGTTGCAGTACCCTGGAAGGGCCTCACTGCGCTGTCCCCGCCTAGTGTTTTCTGCAAGTGAAAGGAAATACAATCAATTCCACCAACACATTAAATCCACCCACCATGTGCTATTTAAAAAAAAAAATTACTTCGGGATTTAGCCGAACCACTGAAGCAGAACAATCCTCAATGAATCTCTGAAACCAACCCAGTCCCTTCTTTTCTAAAGTTCCACATGGAATTTGCCAATTTTAAAACTATTACAAATTCGTATTTCTAAAGCTAATACAGAACTTAGTTCTAAAGTCTCTTTCTAAAAAGCTATTTAATTCCCACATCAGAAGATTTTCAGTATGTGCAGTTATTGTCAGAATGTTTAAAAATGGCATGCACAATAACTTCGTAACAGTTGTGAAAATTAAAAAGAAACCTTGCTTAACTGGAGTCAGGAAGCTTGAAGGGGGAGTTCTCATGTCCTATCAGAGGAAAAGACCTGAGGTTTCATCTCCCACAGGAAGAAGCCTATATCTTACTAACACAGCAGGAGGAAGATTTTCTTCTTGCCAGGCAACAGTCCAGCCAATAAGACTGTCCCAACTCAGCCAATGAAAAGCCATATACTTTATTTTTTTTTCTTTTTAAAGATTTTATTTACTTATTTATTAGAAAGAGAGAGAGAGACAGAGACAAGCAGGGGGAACGGCAGAGACAGCAGCAGACTCCCTGTGGAGCAGGGAGCCCAGTGCAGGGCTTGATCCCAGAACCCTGGGATCATGACCTGAGCTGAAGGCAAATGCTTAACTGATGGAGCCACTTTTAACTCCCAGTTTACTTCAGTGGACTTTTTTACAGTCCTCCTCAACGTCTCCCCTTCCTCTATAAAAGAGCATTCCTCTGTTTCCCACTTGTCTATGGTTTTGCCCTAGCTTGCCTGTTCAGTTGTGATTCTCTGCTGTTCCAGAATAAACCCTTTTTTGCTGGTAAGATGACTGGTAGGTTTTATTTTAAAGGTTAACGCAGTTGTTAACAGAGTATGTTCTCTTTCTTTCCAAACATGTATTTCTTGCATTTGGACACACCCAACTTCCTTTATACAGTTTAGTAACCACACTCTTTTGAGATCAGATAGTAAACTCCTATGGGTAAGAATTCCCGCCACACTATTAAAACTGCACAGTCCATGGCATTAAGTTTACCAAGTTTACATAGATTACCCATGGGTCAATCTATGTAAAACCACCTGGAAAAGATTGAAAACCTAAACTGAAACCTTCATATCAATTTCCTAAGATATCTATATGCAAAAGGGAACACCTTGGGGCTTCTGGGTGGCTCAGTCAGTTAAGTATCAGACTCCTGATTTGGGTCCAGGTTATGATCTCAGAGTCGTGAAATCAAGCCTCACCTTGGGCTCCACCTCAGAACCTCAGCACTTAGCTTGGGATTCTCTCTGCCCCTTTCCCATCTCTCTCCCTAAAATAAATAAAATCTTATAAAAAAAAAAAAAAAACACTTGTGTTTTGTACTAAATGAAGGATTTGCTGAGCTCCCCAGTGTTCAGCACGCTGGCTTATGACATATGACAGATGATCAAGAAATGTTTATTTTAAAAAAGGGGATCTTATTATTTGCGCTATTATGTGCTAGAAATGGCGGCAGGAGGAGGTGATTTAAGTCAATAAAGAGGCAATCTTCCCACAGCATTTAAGATTTATCAGTCCTTACTGTTCACTGTGACTCACTGAATCCTTAGAGACACCCTATCAGTGGCGTTACTTTTATGATTCTCCTTATACAAATTGGGGCACTAGGCTAAAAACCCTGCCACTGGTCACACAGTGGAGGCGCCAGTTTTCGAATGCAGGCAGCCTGGCACAAAGCCTGCTCAAAGTGTCTGCGACTTAGCAGGCAATCAAGACAAACTCCCCTTTAGAAAGCAGAGAGATTAATGCAAAACCCGGTGCCACATTATCGCGTGGCGAAACTAGATCTGATGGGAATATGGAAAACCAAGCCCTTTAGCAAATGATGGACTTCATTCCCGGTTTTCAGTTTCCCTCTCTGATCAGGGCGAAAAGGAGGGCCAGAGGATGTTTCTGCCCGCTGTCCCCTGGTTCTACATTTTCGGCGTCATCTGCCGGGCTGGGACAACCTAACCAGGCTACCGTTGGGGGGGGGATACTCCCCAAATTTAGAAAACCCAGAGCGGCACACTGCAGGCGGAGAAGAGCCGGCCGCACGCCAGCCAGCAGGAGGCCGCAAGCCTCGCCGCCCAGCTTGGCAAAGAGATGCCGGGTCAGGGTTCGGACGGCCAGCCGTGGCGTCCGCGCCCAGCGCCTCCCCCCCGCCGCCGGGGCCCGCAGGGGACGCCCGGCCCGGGTCGCCCGGCCGCTGCTCATCCATATAGTCGCCCGCCCCTTCCCGCAGTCACGGCTCTGCACGCCAGCCCCTCACCCGCCCCGCCGCCGGCCCCTCCTCTCAGCCCGGCCTGCGCGCTCCCGGCTCCAAACGACCCGCCTGCCCTTTACACTCACCGGCACCTGCAGCGGCCTGTCGCTGGGTGCGACCGTCATGTCGGAATCCGAGTCCGAAAGCTGCCCATCTTCCATGTCGCCGGCGTCCTGCGCCATCTTCCCGCGGCGTGGCGCGGCGGGTCAGGAGAACACTTCCGGCGCGGCGGCGGGAAGGTCCGGCGGGCTGCGGCTGCTCGGGCGCCCCCGCGAGGGGAGTCGCTCCCGCCACGACGGCCCGCGCGGGGCTTTCTCCTTACGCCTGGGTCAGCATTGACGAATACGTATAATCATGACAAACTGTGCACCACTTGCACCGCTCTGGGGGAAATGAACCTCCCGTTTCCCCAGCACTTCTGCGTGTTTTCTCCCCAACTTTCTTTTCGTGCCAACCTAAGGTTGTGCCCGGACAGCGGCCGTCGGGGATTCCTCCCGTGGCCTCGCCTTCCTCACCAAGATGCTCTGCGCAGGTCTTCTCGCTCCCACTCTTGCTCCTGCACGACCCACTCTTCTTGTAGCTCCTTGCAGAGCCTTTCAGACAGCACCTGAGGTCATTACCCTCCTCAGACCTTCCAGAGACTTCGCTCCGCGCAGTTGAGTTCTGAGTTCTCCGCCCCGCACACGCAGCGGTCTGTGTTGTGTCCAGCTCCGAAGCCGTGCTGGTGCTGCTCTCGCTATCCCTCAGGCATCCTTTGTTCTTCAGGGGTTCAAGGCCTTTGCAGTTGCCGTTGCCTCTGCCTGGAGGAGCCCTGACACCTGGTTCTTTGCGCAGGTTGTTCTCCTCTATGATTAGGTTTTCCCAACAAGGGCCGCCTTTTCGGACTGTCCTTCTTCGACCACCCTAACTAAAACAAGATCCTCTACTGCCACTCTTGAGCGCTTATTTTTCTTCATGACATCAATAGTCTTATGTGTATTTGTTGCGTGTGGTTTTTTAATTTTTATTTTAATTTTATTTTTTATTTTGACAGATCGCAAGTAGGCAGAGAGGCAGGCAGAGAAGAGAGGAGGAAACTGACTCCCTGCTGAGCAGAGAGCCCGATGTGGGGCTCGATCCCAGGACCCGGGATCATGACCTGAGCCTAAGGCGGAGGCTTAACCCACTGAGCCACCCAGGCGCCCCCTGTGTGTATTTGTTTTATTTAATTAAATTAATTAATTAATTAATTTTTGTCTTCGTTCTCCTCTGGAATGCCTGTTTTATTTTATTTATTTATTTTTAAAAGATTTTATTTATCTATTTGACAGAGATCACAAGTAGGCAGAGTGGCAGGCAGAGAGAGAGAGGAAAGCAGGCTCCCCGCTGAGCAGAGAGCCGGATGTGGGGCTCGATCCCAGGGTCCTGGGATCATGACCTGAGCCAAAGGCAGAGGCTTTAACCCACTGAGCCACCCAGGCGCCCCTTTATTTATTTTTTAAAAAGATTTTATTTATTTATTTGACAGAGAAGGAGAGTTAGAGAGGGAACACAAGCAAGGGGAGTGGGAGAGGGAGAATCAGGCTCCTTGCAGAGCAGGGAGCCCAATGCGGGGCTCCATCCCAGGATCTGGGATCATGACCTGAGCTGAAGGCAGACACTTAATGACTGAGCCACCCAGGCGACCCATGGAATGCCTGTTTTTATTGACTGTTGTTTCTCCCCAGTGTTCAGCTCGATGACTTATTGTGTATGATAGGTGATCAAGAAATATTTATGGATTTTTTTTACATGAAGGAAATATTACTATTTGCACCTTTTACTATTTTATAATCTGATTTTTAAAAAGATTTTATTATTTATCTGAGAGAGTGAGAGAGAGCAGAGTGCGTGGATAAGCAGGGGGAGGGGCAGAGGGAGAGAGAGAGAAGCAGACTCCCCACTGAGCAGGGAGCCCAATGAGGTGGCTGGATCCTAGGATACTGGGATCAGGAGGTGAGCTGAAGGCACATGCTTAACCAACTGAGCCACCCAGGTGCCCCTGTAATCTAATTTAAAAAAAAAAGAAAGAAAGAAAAGAAAACAATAGGGGTGCCTAGCCGGCTCAATCCATAGAGCATATGACTGGGTCTTGAAATCGTGAGTTCTGGCCCCACTTTGTGGGGGTAGATTGTACTTATTAAAAAAAAAAAAAAGTCTTAAAAAATCTTAACAATTTATCCTGGACACCTTTTTGTACCAAAATAGAAAGCTCTAGCTCCTTTTTGATGACTACCTAGAATTAAGTTGCATAGAGATGCCAGCACTTATTTCGTCTCTGACGGTGTCCATTTAGGCTGTAGCCAATTTTGCAGTTAACACATATTTTTACAAACTTGTTTTATAATTTCCTCGGGATAAGTTTCTAGACTGCATGGAAAAGAATGAATATAGATTTTTGAAATGTGAGTTTAAGATCTAAGACCTAGTCCAATCCCTTTTGACACAGCTAAGCTATTTAAACTGACTCTTGACTCCAGGTCTCCTAACTCTTAGACAACTTTATTGTTTTATCTTTCCTGCATAGAATTGCAATCCCCTTGGAGTTGATCCTGTATGGTCTGAGGTAGGAGTCAAATTTCATGCTATAATTAACATTTTACTATGTGGTATGGAATGCAGCTAAATATTAAAAAATACAAAGAACAGCTCCCCATCCTAAAGAATTTCTCCACTGTTTTCCTCTAAAAGTTTTAGAGATTTTGTTCTTACTTTTAGGTTCACGGTCCATTTCGAGTAAATTATTGTATATAATGTGAAGTGTGTATATAATGTGATGTGTATATATAATGAACAACATCAAGATTCATTTGTTTTTGGCATGTAAATATCCAATTAATATAGTACCTTTTGTTGAAAAGGCTATACTTTCCCCATTGAATTTCCTTGTCATCGTTATTGAAAATTAACTATGTATGTGAGAATCTATTTCTGGGTTCTCTGTTCTGTTCCATTACTCTTTATGTCTGTCTTTACACCAATGTGACACTGTCTTGATTACTTAGGTTTATAATAATGGTACAATTGTGTAATAATTGTTAAAAATTAGGTAATGTAAATTGGTTCATTTTTCCCAAAATTGTTTTGGCTATTCTAGATCCTTTGCATTTCCATTTAAACTTGAGATCCCCTAGCTAATTCTGGTATTTGATTGGGATTGCACTGAATCTATCATTTAATTCAGACAGTGAGGAGACTATCTTAGCTGATGCTATTAAAAGTTGGAATTGGGGGCTCTTGGGTGGCTCAGTCAGTTGAGCGACCACCTCTTAGTTGCAGCTCACATCATGATATCACAGTCCTGGTATCGAGCCCTGTGATGGGTTCTGTGCTCAGCGTGAAGTCAGCTTGGGACTCTTACTCTCCCTCTGTTCCTTCTCTCTCTCTCTCTCTCACAAATAAATAAAGCCCTTTAAAAAAAAAAGCTGGAACCATATATTATTAATGAATAACTCTTCTGATTCTGGACTCATTAAACAATTAGATGGGTAGTTTGTGTCCTGGGAGAGAATGCAGTGATTATAGGATGTGAGTTGTTGGTCCTTTCTGAAGATAATTTTCCCTATAAAATAATATTCCAGCATTGTAGTTGTAGCATCATTTCTTTGTGAGCTTGATTAATGAGTTTGCCCAGAGCAATAGTGTCACTTACCTATGCTCTGATAAATCATGTTTTGCGTTTGCAAAAATGAAATTGTATCCTGGGTGGTAGTGATTTCTCTAATGTATTGCAGCCTTGGGGCAAGCATGCCTGTTCAGGTCACATGCCTCTGCCTCCTGGTAGCTATCTTTGAAGAATGAAGACTTCTAGCATTCACTGAGGACATCACATCATAAGCACTGTTCATTTGTTACAATGCTGTGACTCCAGAGTCCTTGCTTTGATCACCATGCTGTGATGCCTTTGATAAGTTATTTGGAAAGCAGGATTGGCTATTTGCAGACTCTGCCACTTCTGATGCACAATACTTTCAAGGTGCTCGGAGTTCAGTCAGTACATTGACATTTCTGTAAGGCTTTGCAGTTTTTATATGCTTTTATATATGATTCACTTAATTCTCTTTCATATATGAAATGTGCTCTCCTGCTCTGCCCCATCAGAATTCATTGCTTAAAATTTTTTCCTGATCTCCTGTTGGGCAGGGATAAGTAGTTTTGAAAACTGGAGGTAGAAGTGAGAGATGTAATCTCCATTTTCAATGTGGGCAATTGCTGGTGTCTATTTTTGCTACAACTGGTTTAGAGAGACAGTCCTGAACTTCTCTGCTTGACATAGTGAAGAGAATATTATATTCCTTAAGGGCATTATGTGTCACTCCTAAAATTTAGTGCATCTTTAAGTATCTTCTGAATTAAATGGGGGAGAAGAGAAGGAAGACTGTGGTATTAGGATATATGTATAAGGAACCTTGCTAGCCACCAGAAAGTGAGAAGAATTAAATTCTCAGTTAAATGTCTGAGGGGGAAAAAAAAGAATCTGAGATTTAGAATGAAGGAAATTAGGGCTTCAGTCCTAGGGTAGATGAAGATAGTAGCTGGGCTGTTGGTGGATTACCAGTGCTGGACAAGATGTCTGTGCCTACTGCTCCTCAGGTGTATTCATAGTTTCATTTGTTCATTCATTCATGTAAGTGCACGTGAGCCTGGTAGAATGCTGGGAATCGTGGAGCCATACAAGGATGAACAGAAAATGTAATGTTTACAAACAGAGGCATCATTCCTGTATATCCAGTGCTTACTATACTTTCTTGTAGATGTTTGAAATGCCAGATTATTTGTTGAAATTATTTGAGCCATAAGGATGGAATAGATAAAGCTCAAGTTTGAATACAGAGATGGAAGTTTCACAGGTAGAGAGAATAGTAAAGGACAAAAGCACAGTGGGAAGAAAACAGGCTTTGCATGGAAACAAAGTGACTTAGTGTGTCTGGCTGCAATTTAGAAATCCAGCAGCAGTTAGGAGGAATATTTTCAAAAGGTTTGTTGGGAATTGCTGAGAGGCCTAACTCAATTGATTCCAGAGTGGGGTGTGCGTATGGGTATGTATATATGTATTTTAAGATTTACTTATTTGAGGGGGGAGGAGGGGTAGAGGGAGAGGGAGAGAGAGTCCCAGGCCAACTCCATGCTCAGTACAGAGCCAAACATGGGGCTCCATCCCACAACCCAGATCCCAAAACCAAGAGTCCAAGGTTCAGTGGAGCCCCAGAGAGAGAGAGAGAGAGAGAGAGAGAGAGAGTGTGTGTGTGTGTGTGTATTTAAAAAAACAAACATTTATTTATTTGAGAGAGAGAGAGAGAGAGAGAGAACTCATGAAGGGGGAGGGGCAGAGAGAGAGAATCCCAAGCAGACACCCCCCCCACCAGCGGGGAGCCCCACATGGGGCTCCATCTTGGGCTCAGAACGTGAGGCGAAATCAAGAGTCGGATGCTCCACAGACTGGGCTACCCAGGCGCTCCAAGAGTGCATATATATTTTTAACCCACATCCAAATCATGCTGATAAGAGATGTATTTCCCTTTTATAGGGTAGGCCTAGTTACTGTGGATTAAGATGGGAGATGGCATGCTTAAGCTTGGTGGGTGGGTGGGGAGTGAGTGGAAAGGCTATTGCAGGAAAATTGAAATAATGGAGAATGAAGGGAATTATCAAAACTGTCTTTATTCTTCAAAAGCAATATCCCTGGCAGGATATTGAGAAGGCAGTATCATCATTTCACATTTTTCATTAATTAGAAAACTCGAATTTGTAATTCAACAAAGCAGTGAACACCATCATCTCTCTCCCTCCACCAAGAAACCTTCTTTAGCTACTCCAGGTAGCAGCCGTGTCACCATCACCTGGGGGCTGGTTAGAACCGGCGCTTCTCAGACCCTAGGCCATAGTCGCCGAATCAGAATGTGCACTTAACTTGATGGCCAGGTGATTCCATGCACGAGAAAGCCCAAGAAGCCCCGCTCTAAGCTAGGGTACTGTAGAACCAATGTTTTGCTGAAAAGCATTTCTGGCTGCAGCCGCAATTCGCCGCGTCTTGCACCAGATGGCAGCAGCTCGCCCACTTCCTCCTAGCGGCACCCCACTGTGCCAGGCGAGGGCGAGCTCCGCGCGCCTCCGGAAGACCCAGACTGGCCTCCGCCCGTGCGGTGGCGGCGGCGGCGGGAGCGTGCTCCGGAAGGCGGGGCCCGGCCTGCCCAATGGGCTCTCCCGAGCAGGGGGCGGGGCGCTATTTCAGCCGCTCCCGCGGGGCGCGGGCGCGCCGCGCGTCCGGGGCTCAGTATGTGGCAGGTTCCTCGCCAGCTGTGCGTGCACGTTGCACGGGGAAGCAGGCTCTCTGGTCCTTGGAATAGGCCTGCCGCCTTCATGTCTACTTTGCTCATCAATCAGGCCCAGTACGCTTGGCTGAAGGAGCTTGGGCTCCGCGAGGAAAACGAGGGCGTATACAATGGAAGCTGGGGAGGCCGGGGAGAGGTATGCGGGTGTGCGGGAAATCTGTGCGGCCTCAGTGCGGTCCCTGCCCAATCGGATCCCCCGCCGCCCTTTTCCACTCCCCCCCCCGCTGCCGCTGTGGACGGTTGTACTGGGGGGCAAGTTTGGAAGCGACAGAGTAAACGTGTGCTTGTGTAGGGTGCCTTAAAAATGCGTTTAGATTATTAGGTCTTTGTGTGCTTTGGAGAAATCAGCGTCATTTTGGAGCTGGTAGAGCTTGAACTTCCACGCATGCTTACAACCTTATGGCAGCGTTCTCGATGTGTAGAGACAGGCCACACGCTTAGCATTGGGAAATTATCTCAGTTTTGTGCTTGACTCTGGCTCCACGGGTCTGCCTGTGTTCTGCCTTAGTTTTATACTGTCTTTTCTGAAATCCTTTGTTGGAGTTTGCAAGCCCGGATTTGCTGAAATCCTGTTAAAATTGCTGGGCGCTGAGTTTCCTGGAGGACAGGATTTTAAGCATTTCTTTATTTCCAGAGCCAGGCACCAAAACTGGCACTCAGTGAAAGCTCAATTAAGTTGTTTTACAGAATACCATGGAAAGGTAAGGTTATTACCGCTCAGATTTTTTTGAAAGCTGCGTACGAAAGAAAGCTTTTATAAGATGTTACCAAAAAACCCAAAAAGGAAATGTTACATAACATGCCACAAAGTTTGTGGAGTGTGATATAATGAACTTGCTTTGTTAGAGGGAACAGTTCTCATGGTTACCTGTGACTGTAGGAGATTCAGGTGCTTTTAATTATCCTCTGAATCCTTTTCTGTTTTCACTTTGATCCTGTTTTTCCTGTGGCATGTTACTAGGTTCCTGGATAAATTACTCTCCTGAAAATCTTTTCGATATGCCTTGATTTTTTTTTTTTTTTCTTAACTAATCTCAGCCGTTTGTGTGGAGATAGGCTTTTCCCATATTTGTCCACTGTTGGTTTTTTGACCTTCTGACTAGGGCAGAGTAAGAGAAGAGTAAGTAAATCTCGTCAGATTGGTCTGTTATTTGTGGAAAAAGAGGTGAAGTAACGGGTTACGTTAGACTGTTAACTTTTACACTGAGTGTTTAGATGGCAAGGCTGGGTTTTGCAAAATGATTCTGCATGTTTAGGTCAAAAATGAAAAAGAGCTCTGTTAAGTGACCTATTTGTAGTAAAAGTTAATGTAAAACTTCCAAGTTTGGATATGGTATCTAAGTTCAGTTTCTTCTTTCCCTTACAACCCCCATTTGGTCTGTTCCCCCATTTTGGAAGGGATTACATTTTCTATAGATAGCATTCATTTTTTTGTTTGTTTTGTTTTAAGGTTATCACCACCTATTGTCCTGCTAACAATGAACCGATAGCAAGAGTCCGACAGGTAAGTTTTTTGGTTTTGCTTTTATTAATATGAACTGCCTATGGTGTTTGTGCCAGTGACGAAGAGCAGTGTGGAGTCTCACAGTCCAAGAATAAAGTGTTTCTTTTTCATAGGACGTTGAAAAATGTCTGGGAGAGACTGCCCACTCTTTGGGTTGGGGTGTCCTAGGAAAGGTGAAACAGAGAAGTTGTGGGGGGGTTCCATTTAAGGCCAGGTTTCTGAATCACCACATTTCTGAATCACCTGTTCTTGTGAAGTCTATGTTGGAGCCCATGGTTCTGAATTTCTGACATCTCAGGTGTTGTCCCCAGATGAGGCTAATGGACCTTGCCTCTAGAAGCAATGTTTTAAAAAGTATAGCTAGATTCTAAGCTGTCTTACTGGGTTATCACAAGTGTTGGGAAGCACAGGCTGTGAAATTCATTTTAAGCTACAGATCTGAGGGTCACCTAGAGATACTCCAGTTTTTCTCCAGAAATCTTGGGTGTTCTCAGAAGGGGAATCATCACTTCCCTTTGTTTTTCTCTTTGTCTCCCCCTAATTGGTAATTTAGGCTAGCGTGGCCGACTATGAAGAAACGGTGAAGAAAGCAAGGGAAGCGTGGAGAGTCTGGGCAGAGGTGAGTGTGAAGGTCATAGCACGATGACCTCTGGTGATTGCAGGGAGGTAAGAGAAAAATCTTCCAGGCAGTGGGTGCTCCCTGCAGTGGGAGTTGCTCTGGGGCTGTGATAATCTCCCTCTGCTGTAGTCCCAGGATAGTGCCTTTTCTATATCTGGCTTCAGTAAATGGTGATTTTAAGTGGATTTAAAGTCTGTACTGAAGTAGCATATACCTCAGCTGTGAACACTGTTTCCAATTGAAGTTTCTCAAGTTTCTCACTGGACAAAAAGAAAGGACCGTCTATGTTACAAACACCCTTTTTCCTGCTTCTCCCCACTCCTTCCAGCCAGCTTCATGCAGGGGTGGGGGCTGGGGTGTGGGAGGGAGCATCTCTGCAGTTGGTTGATAGTCCCAGTTCACAGGGCAGGGCCTTGAGTTCCTGCAGTCTGGTCAAGCCGGTGGTTCCTCCTCCATCTATCTGTGATGTAGGAAAGAACGTTAGGATTTGAAGCTGACAACCAAGAAAGAATTCTTGAGACGTCTTTGGTGCAAAAAGGTTGTTTTGTTAAAGCCTGGGGATGGGACTGGTGGGCAGAAAGCTGCACTGGGGTCATGAGGACTTTCAAGTTGGGAGGGGATTAGGGAGACCGTAAGTCTCTAAGGAATTTTGGAAGCAAGGTTTCCAGGACCTTGAGGGGGCTAACTATTCTTAGCACAAAGTTACCTATTACCATCTAATAAAACCTTAGTCATGAGACCCTTCAGGTGTATATCGGTGGGCCATATACGTTTGGGGGATGGTTGCCAACACGTGTCTTGGAGGGTTTAGAGATTAAAGGAAGTTTCCAAAGGAATTTTTATATGTTAAGGTAGACTTTCTCCCTCCTCTCCCCCACTCTGAATATCCCATTTGCTGTCCCTCCGAAGATTCTAGGCCTGAGGCTAAAGGAACGTCCTGGAAGGTTTAAGCCAGCTCTACCGGGTAAATGACTTTCTGTGCGCTTTGTCTTGTAAATAGAGGAAACTGGGTCCGCCTGCCTCCTGGGGTTGTGGTGAGGGTTAAATGAGTTAATCATTGGAATTGCTTGTTGCACAGACCCTACCTTCGCAGATGTTTGCCTGAGCCACAAACACCACGTGCTGCTGGGTTTGGGATCGCTGAGCCACTGTTTTCTCTGAATCCCATGTTGCTAGGGTGACTTGGGGAAGGGGCAGGTTTTCCCAGAGAGCCCTGAGTTGGATGCCCCTTAAGTTGTCAGGCAGGAGGTCGCCTCAGTGCAAAGCAGGAAGAACGTATTTCCTGTACTTGAACCAAATCTGGCTGTAACTTGGCGTGGGGTTCCATTACGCTTGATGAAAAATGTCCTTGAGCAGTCAAAGGCCACTTCCGAAAGTAAAAGGTGTGCTAAGTTCACCCTGCATAGAGAAAGGTATCTGGAGCAGTGTCATTAATTGTTTGCAAAATAATTTTGTTTTCTTTTTGATGTAAAAGTAATACATATTTGAGGTACCTGGGTGGCTCAGTCTGTAAAGTGGCTACCTTCACCTCAGGTCATGATGGGGGAGGGCGGGGGGGGGTGGTGTCTCCCTGCTCTTTGGGGAGTTTTCTTCTCCCTCTGTTTCCCGCCCCACACACCCTCATGCACTCTGTATCAAATAATAAATACAATCTTAAAAAAAAGTAATACATCTTTACTAAAAATTGGATGAGGCACTAAGATAATGACATTGAATCCTCTTACCTCGTCCTCTTCTATACAGAATAGTTATTAGAGTTAGATTTTGTGCATTTCCTTCATCTTTATGTGTTTCATAGTTGTAATTATTATACAAGGCGTGTGTAAAATTTTTTTTTTTTTAAGATTTTATTTATTTATTTGTCAGGGACAGAGGGAGAGAGAGCCAGCGAGCACAGGCAGACAGAGAGGCAGGCAGAGGCAGAGGGAGAAGCAGGTTCCCTGCCAAGCAAGGAGCCCGATGCGGGACTCGATCCCAGGACACTGGGATCATGACCTGAGCCAAAGGCAGCTGCTTAACCAACTGAGCCACCCAGGCATCCCGTAAAATTTTTGACTTACGGTGGCACTGCATACCAGCCTAAGTTTACTGCGTAATTTAAAAAAAACATTGGTTTCCTATAGATAAGCTATTTACAGAAAAATTAATCAGACTTTTTTGTGTGCGTGTGTGGGGGGGAGCAATTTTAGGTTTATAGTATGAGAAGAAAGAATTTTTTTAAAGATTTTTATTTATTTATTTGACAGAGAGCCATCACAAGTAGGCAGAGAAACAGGTGGAGGGGGGGTTGGGGGGGGGCCCAGGGAGCAGGCTTCCTGCTGTGCAGAGAGCCCGATGAGGGGCTCAATCCCAGGACCCTGAGATCATGACCTGAGCCAAAGGCAGAGGCTTAACCCACTGAGCCACCCAGGCGCCCAAGAAAGAAGAATCTTGCTTTTCACTTCTGTGTACTGTGTCTGGTCCAATAATTGGCATAAAACAGATCACAGGAGAAAAACATTTTAATTTCTAGTGTAGAGTGGGGAAGGGTGGCAGTGAGGAAGGATCCAAGACCCAGGGGCAGTCAGACACCTAGGCTTCTGTGAATCCAGAGCTCTGGGGCTCCTTGTGGGGGAAGGCAATTCACAGGAAGGTAAGAGGAGTAAATGTTTGGTACACAAATGTTTTCCCTGCCATGCAGCTAGGTATCTCCTTATCAAAGTGATCTCTGGTAATAACTTGCTCCTTGGCAGAGATCCCCTTTGTAAGTTCTTTCAGAAACTTAAGGGGGAAGAAAAAGGCTTTTCCCGAGTCTGGTGGGCCTTGGTTGGCTTCAGCTCAAAATAATCCTCGTGCCAAAGTGGCACGTCCTGGCTCAGTCTGAGCCCTGTCACCGGAGCGATGAGCGGTAAAAGGGGGTGGGGGGGGCCCTCTACCTCCTTAGCGTACTTGGCATGTTTCCCTCTTACCACCATCTTATATTAGTGCCATGCATTTGTTACAGTGGGAGAACCAATGTTGATCAATTATTATTAACTAAAGTCCATAATTTGCGTTCGAATTCGCTGTTTGCATACACTGTTTGGAATGCCAGGGAAACCTATGACCAGAAACATCTCTTACATGTGTGTGTATTTACCCAGGCATGTGTGATTCACGATCTTGCCTTTCCCGAAGTGGCTTTTAAGTTAGTCTTGGCTCTGCCCTAGAGCTGGCAGCTGACACTGTGTTGCCTTTCCTTAATAGGATGCTGTACTTTTTTGTTACGCTCTTTTCCTGTTGAGGCGTGCATTTGGCAGTCTGCTCTGCCTGAACAGTGCCCACCTCTGGACACCTACCATGCTTTCTCCTACTTCCTGGACTCTTTAGATCTCCTAGTAGAATGAGGTTGCTGAGTGCAAATGGCTTGTGCAGGGTGATGGTGGAGTCAGTAGGGGATCCCACTTGTTAGAATTTGAGCTAAGCAATTGAGTTCAAAGTTGAGGGAAGTGGCATAGCCTTTCCTAACTGCCTCTGGGGCTCCTGCCAATGGGGCAGTTAACTTAGAGGCTGCTGGTGCCTCAGACAAGAACAGAGCAAAGCTCATTCCGTCCTGGTCTATGCACTTAACCCTCCAGGCTCCTTTCTGGCGTTGGGGCTTGCTTCTGCTTCGCTGTGATGGTTTCGGCTGGCCTTGTGTGTTTCAGTGAGTTCATTGGTGTTAGGCCTGCAGTTTTTCAGTGGGAATGGTTTCCTTTTTTTTTTTTAAAATATTTTATTTATTCATTTGACAGACAGAGATCACAAGTAGACAGAGAGGCAGACAGAGAGAGAGAGGGAGGGGGAAGCAGGCTCTCTGCTGAGCAGAGAGCCCGATGTGGGGCTCTATCCCAGAACTCCGAGATCATGACCTGAGCCGAAGGCAGAGGCTTTAACCCACTGAGCCACCCAGGCGCCCCGGGAATGGTTTCCTTGAAGGCAAAAATAAAAAAATAGAGGAGGATCGTTTATATACATGATTTCTTCTAACTACACCTGAGCACAGAGAACCTGGTCAGGAGTACTGGCTCTGCTGCTCTCATGAACTGGTTTCAGCCCAGAATGGCCACTGTTAGGCCCCTCTGCATCCCCAGTGTGTCCTTTCCCCCTCCCATCTCTGGTGAGGAAGAGCCAGAGTGAGGACAGGCACCTGATAACGAGCTATCTGTAAGGGCATAAAGGAATACCACTTACGTGGAAGCTCTTTTATTACAGTGTGCGGGGATGAGGGGTCTTGTTGCCCATCTCAGGAGGGCATGAGGTTTTGAATGGCCTGTCGTGTGGGGGCCGATCAAGCTCACCTGGGAGATGGGGCTGTCTTGTTGCCTCCTCTGCCCTCATTTCCCTGTCCCCAGACCTAACCTGGCTTTCTCAGTTCATACTACTCTGCCTGTCATTTGTGAGGATGGAAAAAAAATGAAGAGGCCACATTTGAATGGTCTTGCATGGAATCTAGCCCAAAAGTTTTATGGGTGGTGATTCTGCTATATACCCAGGGTTGAGAATCTGTTAGTTACTGTCAGTTACCAAGTCTTGCATATTTTAAATTACATTTATCTCTATTGCTATTTTTATAATTGAGACAAGTCACCATCTTTGTCTTGCCTACTGGTCTCCCAGTGTGAATCTCTGATCTATTTTCTAGACAATAACTGGAGTGATTTTTTGTTTGTTTGTTTAAATAAGCTCTAAGCCCAATGTGGAACTCAAACTCATGACCCCATGATCAAGAGTTGTATACTCTACAGACTGGGCCCACCAGGTGCTCCTGGAATGATATTTTAAAAGGTGCTGTAATTTCCCCCTACCATTTAATACTCTCTGCTGATTTTCCCACTATTTTTTGGAGCATCCTTTATAAGGTTATTTGCACTGTGGCCCCAAATTTTCTCTCCTGGTTCCTTTAAACCTTCTAAATTTTCCGAAAATCCTCCATATCCTCTCTTGACTTTTGGCCTTTGCATATGCTTTGTTTCCTGTTGCCCGTAATTTCCCTCTACTTTCTCTACCTCTTTACCTGGCAAGCAGCAATCATGCTTAAGGTCTTAGATCTCTACCTTAAACTTCTTCGGAAAGCTGCCTTCTTCCCCGCTTGCTAACCCCAAGCAACATTCAGTTAACACTGCTAGGTTCTCTTCTTGTACAGTCTGGCTTCTCCAGAACAGCACTCACCACATGAGATTGAAATCACCTGTTTGTTGTTTCCACCACCCCATTGGGGTTTTGGTTCTAGTGGCCTTGAATTGTAGCCGTCTTCCTGGTGTCCCTGGGGAAGATCAGAATATCTTGCACGTAGAAAGTGTACAATAATTACTGGTTAGAGACCGAGTAATATATACACAGAATATAATGTAAATGTGTATTAGCCATTCTGGGTTGATACTAACCAGTTCGCTGAACTTAGAAGCCTGTAGGCTAAATTCATTTGAAACATTAATGAGCCCATCCCATGTTCTAGAAAGTATGTAGATCTGTGCTGATTCATGTAACATTGCAAATTTTGTTTATTGTTTTCAGAAGAGTTGCATGTATTGTAAAAATGGCAAATGCTGTAGACATAGAAAATGTGGGGAATGGAAGTCTGTTAGAATTGCATCTCCTCCCCCCCCACCAAAAAAATCCTATTCCCCAGAAATAACCATTAACATCTTATTGTATATTTCTTCAAATATAAGCAAAAGTTTAGTTATTGTGTGTATTATTTTGCTATTTTCTGTTATTCTGTTACAACTCTTGAAAGTTTTTCCTTATAAGTCTATCTTCCTATTTAGAGAGTGTGAAGTGTCCAATTTTATAGCTGTTCTGATATTAACTAGTCATGTGTTGATGGACATTAGGGTGGTTGGTTTGTCTCCGCTAGAAATGGCATTGTGGTTAAGTGTGGTACCTATCCCTCTGTACACTTACGTGTATGCTTGGTATCTGGGAATGGAATTACCTAGTCAAAGGGGAGGAATGGTTTAAATGTTAGTAGGATGCCAGATTACCTTCCAGAAAAGCTCTCTCCTGACCCGGTGATCTCTCTGGGAAAAAGAGCACGAAGATGAACCCTGAGTTCTGGGTCAGGCTCTGGGAGGCGTCAGCCTTTGAGCAGTGCTGTGATAGCCCTCTCTAAGAGGGGGTGCGGCCAGACCCCAGCCTGGGGGAAGCCATCCTTACAGTTGCCTCTGAAGGAGAGGCTGAGTTAATTGGGAAGAGCTGGAGGGGAGAGAAGAAAGGAGTGGTGATCACAGTTGAGGAAGTCATGTCTCCATAGGTGAAGCACATCGCAAACTTCACGTGACCCAGCCTGTACTCTTTGCCTCCATAAACCCCTGACACTTCTGTCTTGTCTCAGGAATTGTAATTCCATCCACCCAGCTGTTCAAGCCACAGACCTGGGCTCCATCCATGGTTCTTGCACTTCCCTCATTTCCCATACCTATTCCATTAGGGTGTCCTGTCTGTCCTGTTTCCAGAATAATCCTGAATCTGCTTTGTGTCCCTTGCTTTAGTTTTACAACTAAGTTACTGTAATCTTTGGCGTAGGGCATTAGAGTATGTTCTCAGTTGGCCTCCCTACTTCTCTTTCCTCTCCAATATATGCTCCACCTCTACCACATTGATTTTTTATAAGAGTCTGTTTATTTATTTATTTATTTTTTTTGAGAGAGAGAGAGTGGGGAGAGGAACAGAGGAAATAGGACAGGTAGACTCTGTGCTGAGTGCAGAGCCTGGCGCTGGGCTCATTCCCATGACCTGAGCCAAAATCCAGAGTTGGACATGGACACTTGGATGGTTAATTGAGCCACCCAGGTGCCCTCTGCGTGGTGGTCTTATAAAAGGCAAAGCAGGGGCACCTGGCTGGCTCAGTCAGTAGAGCATGCAACTCTTGATCTTGGGGTGTTGGGGTCTTGAGTGCAAGCCCCAGTTTGGGTGTAAAGCTTGCTTAATTAAAAAACAAATCTTTGGAGAAAAAAAAAAAGTGGAGCAAATCATTTCCTTAAAAACCATTAAAGACTTCCCATTGCACTTACAGTAAGATTCAGTAAGATTATTAGTTCTGTGAATGCCTTGTTTATTTTTTGCCCCAGTGCCTGGAATGATGCCTGTCACGTAGTAAGTGGGTGCTCAGAAAATAGTGGATCATAATTTGAATGGGTTATGGAATACTGTTTTATTAGCTGAATCTAGGATTTGGGTATGCAGTCATTTTGACCCGTAAGAAGATGTCAGTGGGAATCACAAAGGTTTATTGGTATTCAAGGTATTTTAAGCTTTTTAGGAATCATTGTGTTCAGTCTTATAATTTATCTCTGTTCTTGGCACAGACCCTTACTCTCCAAAAATCTATCATCTGGTTGATGTTTTCTGGGACTCTGGTATCTGTGTTAGGGATGTGCCATAATACTGTTTGGATGTGATCAAAAAGTCATCTGATGGGTTTGTATTTAGTTCCCTTAGAGCATGTTTGTCTAATACTGTGTTACAGACACAAGTTTACACGTTGAATCAGATGCTAAGATTCTGTTCTCTTCTTAGGTTCCTGCTCCGAAGCGAGGAGAAATAGTAAGACAGATTGGGGATGCTTTGCGGGAGAAGATCCAAATACTAGGAAGTTTGGTAAAGTATTTTCATAGTAAATAGACATTCCTTTGAGTTGGGGATTGCGGCTGTTGAGTGTTTTTGTTTAAGATTTTAGGATTGTGATGCTTAAGGAGAACAGTTCATACATATAAAAAAGAGTCTTTAGAGGAAAGATGAACAAGATGAACAGGGAAGAGTTTTAAATTAAGATAATAACAGACTTTCTGAAGTTTATACTTTGACGAAATAGACAGGAAATGCCATTTGCTTCCCCCTGCCCCCTCCCACCCTATAAATTTAGTATTTAAAACTTGAATTGTGTTGTAAGAATGCTTCTTGGCTTTTAGGTGTCGCTGGAGATGGGGAAAATCTTAGTGGAAGGTGTGGGAGAAGTTCAGGAGTACGTGGATATTTGTGATTATGCTGTTGGCTTATCGCGGATGATTGGTGGACCCATCTTGCCTTCTGAAAGTAAGCAATGAAGTCAGTTAAACTTAGAGTTCTGTGTTCTTAGACCATACTCCAAAAAAATGCCCTGGCTATGACTAGTTTGCAGAAGAAGAATTGCATGTAGCATGTAAACATATGAAAATGTTTTTAATCTCTGTACTAACATAAATTAAAATAGGTGAAAATATCAGATCAAGATCCTTATTAAAATTTTGTATGTTTAAAGCCAAAACTCCGTTTTGGGAAGTCTGTAGGTGAGATAGCCACTCTTTTATGGGGACTTTTGGCAACATGAATCACTAGTCCATAACAAAAACAATTTGAAAATAAATCCAAAGGGCCCAAAGTTTAATACCAGTTTCAAGACTCTAATTTGAGTAAATAATCAATATGAAATATGACAAAGGTTTATATATAAAGGTGTTCGTTGTAGTATCACTAGGAAAAATCTGAAATGACCTAATCCCGTATCATATGACAAATGTTAAGCTAATTTTGGTAGTCTAGTAACATATTTTGAAAGTCACACTTAACAGAGATTGCTCTCCCCTAATCCTGCACTTTGGGTTTTTTTTTTTCTTTCTTAAAGATTTTATGTATTTGACAGAGCACAGGCAGTAGGAGTGGGAGAGGGAGAGGCAGAGGGAGAAGCAGGCTCCTTGCTGAGCAAGGAGACCGATGCAGGGCTCAATCCCAGGATCCCGGGATCATGACCTGAGCCAAAGGCAGATGCTTAACTGACTGAGCCACCCAGGTGTCCCAGGAATATGTTTTTTTAAAGAGCAAATTTTCCTGTTTTTCTTGGCGTATTTGGTAAATTTCCTATTGGTGGAAAGAATTGGGAGTTTTTTGTTTGTTTTTGTTTTTTTTACTGTCCTTAATTAGGTATATAGCAATGATTCCCATTAGCCAAGATGCATTTTATGTTTTATGTTACTGATCATTTTCCTTTTTTTAATATTTATTTATTTATTTGAGAGAGAAAGAGAGCATAAGTGGGGAGGAGGGAGGGAGCGAGAGGGAGAAGCAGGCTCCGGAGAAGCAGGCTCCCCAGTGAGCAGGAAACCCCATGTGGGGTTCCATCCTAGGACCCTGGGATCATGACCTGAGCCAAAGGCAGATGTCCAGCTGACTAAGCCACCCAGGTGCCCCATTACTGATAATTTCCAATAGGCTTTTCTAGTTAAAAAAGCAAATTGTCAGTTTGGAGAAGCATATGTATGCAAACAAGGAATTTCTTTGATACATACTTACTGAGATGTCTGCCTCACCAATTAAAATCTTTTTCAGTTGTAGGCACATTTTTTTTTTAAAGATTTTATTTATTTATTTGTCAGAGAGAGCACAAGCAGGCAGAGGCAGAGAGAGAAGCAGACTCCCTACTGAGCAAGGAGCCCGATGTGGGACTTGAACCCAGGACCCTGAGATCATGATCTGAGCCAAAGGCAGAGGCTTAATGACTGAGCCACCCAGGCGCCCTGTAGGCACATTTTTTACAAGAGTAGGTTATTAGTCTGTCTATGCAGAGGCTTTTGGGCGACTTTGATTTCATTAATGTAGTAAATGCTTACTGAGTGTGTACCAGGTACCAGGTGAATTGATAGTGATACTTGATCAGTCAGGCATTATCCTTGTCCTGAAGGGATTAATTGATTGATTGAGTGAGTGAGTGTGCATAGTAGTGAGGCAGGGGTAGGGGGACAGGGAGTGAGAGAATCTTAAGCAGACTCCCTGCCCAGCACAGATCCCCACACAGGGCTCATCTCATGACGCTGAGGGCTTGACCTGAGCTGAAATCAAGTCAGAGGCTTAAGCAGCTGAGTCACCCAGAGTTTAAAGCTTAAAGATACCTGACATTGTAGAGTGGGAGGAAAGTGGGAGACAAGTAATGGGATAATTGTAAAAGTGCATGGTGGGTACTGTGATGGGGTGCAGGGGAGGGTGGTGACCCTGAGCCAGCCTTATGAGGCAATCAGGAAATGCCCCTAGGAGAGACAGTAATCCAAGATCAGGCCTCAAGGCGGAGAGGGGGTGGAGTGCTGGGGCAGGGGTGCTCTGACCTTGGGAAGAAGTCTGTTAGTTAACGGGAGAAGACCTGGCTTATTTGGGTAGCTGCCTTGCTTCAGTGTAGCTTGAGGGCACTATGTGAGGGGAAAGACCTGTCCTGGTGAGGAGCTCGGACTTTGGCCTGAGGGCAGCTGCAGTAGCCATCCAGACACCACAGGCTTGTAAGCAGAGGACAGAGGGCATCAGGGCTGCACTAGCCTCCCTGGGGAGGATGACAACGAGGGGAGGGGCCAGGAAGAGGCTGAGTCAGTACATCATTTCCAGGGCGATTGAGCTCAACTAAAGGAGGGCCAGGGAGGGAGGACAGCCACTGCTGGGTTCCATGTTCTGCAGTGAATTTGGCCAGAAAGATGGACGGCTGGGAGCCCCATCTTCCTAGTTGGTCTGTGGTTTTAACTCAGTTTGTGACCTTTCTTGCTTCAGTTCACTGCTCTGGCTTCCTTTGATTAAATTATGCTGCTTGGGGCACCTGGGTGGCTCAGTTGGTGAGCGACTGCCTTCGGCTCAGGTCATGATCTCGGGGTCCTGGGACCGAGCCCAGCATCAGGCTCCCTGCTCCGTGGGGAGCCTGCTTCTCCCTCTGCCTTTCCCCTTGCTTGTGTTCCTGGTCTAGTTATCTCTCTCTCTCTGTTAAATGAATAAATAAAATCTTAAAAAAATAAAAAATACACCCTTTGTGGGACTGTGGGTTACAGTATATTTAAAATTTGTTTTTTGTTTTTTTTTGCTTTTTTTAAAAGATTTTATTTATTTATTTATTTGACAGAGAGAGACACCGTGAGAGAGGGAACACAAGGTAGGGGAGTGGGAGAGGGAGAAGCAGGCTTCCCGCAGAGCAGGGAGCCCGATGTGGGGCTTGATTCCAGGACCCCGGGATCAAGACCTGAGCCAAAGGCAGACGCCTAACAACTGAGCCACCCAGGTGCCCCTATTTAAAATTTGTATATAGAATACGTATATTTCTTTGTATTTATCATGTTTCTTATATGAACTCAAAGACTTGTGCACTTCATTCATTTACCATACGTGTAATTCTTAGAGCTGTTCTTTTTTTCATATAAATGAGCCACCTTTTCTCTCTTTGAAGAGGTCAGCCAGGGACTTGACAGACAATGTAAAGAACAGGAATCACAGCTCTGGGGTCATGCCCTTGGCATTCACATCCCCCAGGGCACCTCTCATCACCTCTTGGCATTTTCTTTGTCTTCCAGAGGGTGCTGATGCTGCCCTGCTCCATACAGAGCTCCTTTAAGATCAGAGGCACAATGATCAGTACCCTTTATAACCTAGTGTAGTAACAACAGCTTTATTGTATGCTAATTAATGTACCTGTGTAAAGTGAGCCACTGTAAGGCACCTGGAGTCTGCCCTGGGTCTGGTGCACCTTCTTTCTCAGAATGAATGAGTTCAGACTCTTAGTACCATCAAATGCATTAAGATACTAGCTTAAGTGTTCTGCCCCATCCCATGTCCTCAGGACCTGGCCACGCCCTCATTGAACAGTGGAATCCTGTAGGCCTGGTTGGGATCATCACTGCGTTCAACTTCCCTGTGGCAGTATATGGCTGGAACAATGCCATCGCAATGATCTGTGGGAATGTCTGCCTTTGGTAAGACCTCAGCTTCTTAAGTGGTAGTAAGATGATAAAAATAGCCGTTTTCAGGTACTGCTTGAAGGATTTTAAATGTATTGAAATGTTTTCTAATATCCTACTCTTTAATGGACATATAAGTCACACCTGCTAATTGATTGATTTTTTTATTACTGCATATTTTGCCATTGGTAAGATTAATTTTTTTTGCCTTACTTTTTTTGGCAAATGGCTTGTCCCCACTCTCGCTTCCAGCTCTTTCCACCCCAAGTGGATATACTGTAAGAGTTAGTTACAGGCTCTACTGGTTTATGGGCTCAGTCCTCCACAAGGCTTAGATGTAAGCCACAATTGTCCCAGGTCACCCAGGACATATGCAGTTCTGGCCAGTCTTGTATAAATTAGGAGGTACCCGTGAATCCTCAGTTGCAGTAATTCACTAGAATGACCCACGGAGCTCAAGAAAATGCTATATTTAATAATGATTACATGATTTTAAAAGTTTAGTCCTCTACCGACTAAGCTAGCCAGACACATGATTATAATTTGATTTTAAAGGATACACCTATGGTAAGGTGTAGAAAGGTCCCAGATGCAGAGCTTCTGCGCCTTCTCCCAGTTGAGCTGGGGCAGGGCACCCTACCTACCAAGAAGCCACACTGATCTTTGGTGTCTGCAGTTTCTCTTGGGGGTTCCTTACAAAGTCACAGTTGATTAAATCGTTGGACATGTGATTGAACTCTCTCAGCCCTCCTCCTGCCCCCATAGATGGAGTCCCCGAGGGCCGATAGTTCGATCACGGCCTTGGATTTTATGGTGACCAGTGACCAGCCCCCATCCGGTCCCTGTCTAGCACTGCCCCCTCCCCAAATCACCTTGTTAACATAACTCCCTGTTAGCATAACACATACCCTGGGAGTAATTCCGGAGGATTCTGTTATGCTTTCAGAAACTGGGAAGAAAGACCCGGATGGAGCCTTTATACCACTCTCTAAGAACAAAACTAAGTTAAAAAGTTGGAGAAAAAAAGAACTTGGGAAGAGTCACAACCTTCCTTGTGAAATTTTGACTTTTTTTTCCCCCCTTTCCATAAAAATTTCATAGTGAATTCCCAAGTGATTCTTCGGTTTTTGGCCAGTGTTCCCATTGATACGTTAACTTTTACATCTTTATAAAATATGTGATAGTAGAAGTTAGTTGGGAAATGCCTGTTTTGCAGGTGGCAAAATACTTTCCTGTTTTTAGCTTCCATGGTGAGATCAGGAAAGCCAAGAGAGTTGTCTTAGCCTGCTTGGCATCTGTCTCATTAGTTACTTACTTAACTGTAATGTTGTGTTCAGTTGACTATATTCACAGACCGTCTACAAAAGCCAGGCATCGCTGGGAGATTAATGATTTGACACCATCTTGCCAAAGAGACCCACGCTTTCTGGTGTTTGAGTCCATAAAGACTAGTTGTATGGTTTTTCTCAGCTCTGCGTGCCTTCTGGGGAACTTCTGAAGTTCATGTTGATAGAGTTCCATTTCCGTAATTGACAAAGGTTAATATAACAGTCCCTGTGTTCAGTGCGGCGGGCAGGTTCAGAATTGCCATTTTATGTTTTTCAAAGTTTTATAGTCCTGTGGGTCCCAGAGACACAAAGCTGAAGAAGGACAGATTTTTATTTCAGTTACCAGGTTCTGTGGTCTGATTGGGACAGAATTTGTCACACAGACTTTTGGTTCTGCTTGACAGTAAAAGGTATTTATGATTTCCACCAAATTAAGTTGCATTTTTCTTTTTTTTAACCCTCTCAAGGAAAGGAGCTCCAACAACTTCGCTCATTAGTGTAGCTGTCACAAAGTAAGTATGTGTGGCTTGCTTTTTTCTGAGTGTTGCATAATCTCAAAGGCTGGCACTGATTTTTATTTATTTATTTATTTTCAAACATTTTTAAAGAATTTATTTATTTATTTGACAGAGATCACAAGTAGGCAGAGAGGCAGGCAGAGAGAGAGAGGGAAGCAGGCTCTCCCCGCTGAGCAGAGAGCTGGATGCGGGACTCGATCCCAGGACCCCGAGATCACGACCAGAGCCGAAGGCAGAGAGGCCTTAACCCACTGAGCCCCCCAGGCGCCCGGGTGGCACTGATTTTTAATTCAGTGGAAGAGTCACATTTACTTAAGCAGGAAATTTGTATAACCTCTTTCTCCTTTGATTGTAATAACATTTTGATAATCATTTTACAGTATATGGAGCTCTTCCATGGCTCTTTGGAAACATGCCAAATATTGATTAACATACTGAAACTGAGCTCTTAAACTTTTATGTCACTTGGGAAATACAAACAAATCCATTGGAAAGGAAGTCGTGTAATTTAGGAGCGGTATTTAGTAAATGCTGAACATGTTCATGGTTTTTTATTTCTACCCAGCTAATACTTTATTGCTTTTGTTTAATAAGTGATTAGCAAAACAGAAACGATAATACTGTTCTACTGATACTTAGAATGTCTAAAATGTATTTCATCTTTGGATTACAGATTTTTTAATTCATCTTTGAGAACTTGACAATTCTGATTAGGTCATAAAATTAGTGTTACTAATCTGTCATTGTGGAATTTGGAGACTGTATAGAAGAGGATGCCTTCCCATGTAGAGTGGTGGTTGTTGACTGTCCCTGATGTTCCATTGGTTGCATGGTCTGCCTTCTCTGATAGAAGAATTGCTCGGAGAAAGCATGTGGAGTCTCTGTGGAAGAGGGTCCTTAATGTGAAAAGTTCACTTAGGGACAACGGCTTAGGAATTGAGACATGGGCCGAAAAAGAGAGTAGTGTGTGTGTTAGTATTTACTTGAAAGGAATGTGTGGTGATACTGAGGAAGCTTTATCCTCCAAGGCAAAATAATTAAATTGAGTAATTAAATAATTATTGGCTTACCATAATTAAAATTTGATTGTAATTATACTTAAATTATAATTAAGTATTATAGACAACGATAATCTGCAAAACACATGAGACAGAACATATCTATAAAAATGATGAGGTTCCCAGGCAGTTTTTTTGTTTTTTGGGGTTTTTTGGTTTGTTTTTTGTTGTTGGGTTTTTTGTTTTGGGGTTTTGTTTTGTTTTCTATGTAAAAATTTGGTTTTATTAAAGCACAGGGATAGGACCTGCGGCCAGAAAGAGCTGCCTCCCAGGGAATTTAAAAAAAAAACACCGAAGACAGTTCTCTTAACATAGTGAACCAGACTCACCAGTTGTTGTTAAGCAGCTGGTTTAAAATACCTATTTTGACAGTAGTTTCAAATGTTCTAGGTAATTGCTGTTTTGAGCTTATTTATGTATTTGCTCTAAACAGACTGAAGGATTTGAAATGTTCTTAGGGGAACTTGGCCTGTTCTTTACATAATTAAGGATGTTCCCTGTTTTTGTCACAGAAGACAGTAAGTAAAATGATGCTAGGTTTTGCTGGAATTCACCAAGGGTGCCATAATGTTCTTATAAATTGAGTAGTTCTTATAAACTGAGTTCTTATAAATTGAGCTAAACGTTCAGATTCGTACATGATGACAAGGCCATGTTGCCCCTGTTTCTCTTCAGAAGGATGTTGGAAAGGTCCTAGTTTGCCGGGAGGATAACATCCAGTATTTCTTTTCATTCTGTGTCTCTGTAGCAGCTCATGCAGGAGTAGGGAGATGAGAGTTGCTTTGGACGGATTTGAGGGGGTGCCCTGGTGTAAAAGCCTCCTGACCCTCAGGACCCAAAATGTATTGGAACAGTTCCTTAGGCAGAGCTCTTAGCTACCCACAAGGGACATGAAATTCCAAGAGTCCCTGTGCTCAGGGACGACCAAAACGCGTGAGGTTCCCATTTCCAGGTTTCAATGTTGACCAGCTCAGGGGTCATTTCTAGCATAAGTCATGCTGTGTCTCTGTAGACTTGTTGATACTCCAACATTTACCAGGCAACCAGGGCAGGAGAATGAGAGAGTTAATCCAGTGTCAGGGGCTCATGCAGTACAGGAAAGGGTTTGGTGAGCTCCTAGGCACAACCAGAATCCCCACCCTTGAAGAATAGTCGTCTCCTTGTGCAGACGGTAGATACACCCTCAGTCCCTGGAAGAAATTGTACAACCTGATGCCTGGTCACAGATGTGCCAGCTACACCTGTGATCCTTGATGGACAGGAAAAAAGAAAACCGATAAAAAGGACGTATTGGGGGACAACTAGAGAATATAACAACAGTATGTTTTTCATGGAAGTAGGTATAGAATTTGGACTTTCTTCTTCTTTTTTTTTTTTTTTTAAGGTTTTATTTATTTATTTGACAGAGATCACAAATAGGCAAGAGAGGCAGGTAGAGAAAGGAGGGGGAAACAGGGTCCCCGCCGAGCAGAGAGCCCGATGTGGGGCTCAATCCCAGGACCCTGAGATCATGACCTGAGCTGAAGGCAGAGGCTTAACCCACTGAGCCACCCAGGCGCCCTTTTTTCTTTCTTTTAATAGGGAAGGAGAGAGAGAGGTCAGGGCGGAGGGAGTAACAGAGAGAGGGAGAGGGAGAATCTTAATGCCGGGCTGAATCTGCTGACCCTGGGATGATAAGCCAAGCTGAAGTCAGAACTCAAGACACTTGGGGGACCTGGATGGCTCAGTCGGTTAAGCATTTGCCTTGGGCTCAGGTCATGATCTCAGGGTCCTGGGATTGAGCCTCCAGTTGGACTCCCTGCTTATCGAGGAACCTACTTCTCCCTCTGCCTCTGCCCCTCACCTCGCTGGTGCGCTCACTCGCTCTCTCTCTCTCTCTCTCTCTCTAAAGATTTTTTTCTTAAAGAATTTATTTATTTGACAGAGATCGCAAGCAGGCAGAGAGGCAGGCAGAGAGAGAGAGGGGAAAGCAGGCTCCCCGCTGAGCAGTGAGCCCGATGTGGCGCTCAATCCCAGGACCCCAGGATCATGACCTGAGCCGAAGGCAGAAGCTTAACCCACTGAGCCACCCACGTGCCCCTAAAATAATCTTTTAAAAAAAGACACCTAACGGACTGAGCCACCCAGGTGCTCCACGTATTTTTCTTCTTAAGATTTTAGGGAAAATAAGTTGTGCTTTTAAGGTGTTAGAAATCCTTGTGTCTGATATGTCAGGTAAAATCCAGGCCTGTGTGTTTGGGACTGGGGCTAAGGGGTTAAAAGAGTTCAAACAGCAAAACGATTCCTAGTTTTAAAAAAAAAACTTTCAGAAACTATGTTGTTGGGGTGCCTGGATGGTTCAGTGGGTTAAACTTCTGCCTTTGGCTTAGGTCATGATCTCAGGGTCCTGGGATCGAGCCCCACATCCGGCTCTCTGCTCAGCAAGGAGCCTGCTTCCCCCCAACCCTGCCTGCCTCTATGTCTACTTTTGATCTCTCTGTCAAATAGATAAATAAAATCTTAAAAAGATAAAGAAAGAAACTAAATTGTTCCTTTCTCCATAATTGTTTTTCCATTTCTAGAATAATAGCCAAGGTTCTGGAGGATAACCAGCTGCCTGGTGCGATCTGTTCCTTGACTTGCGGTGGAGCGGACATCGGGTAAGTCGTTGGGCCCAGAGCAGCTTTTTGTTGAAGGACTTCAGGTCCATTGGTTAGAATCTTCTTTATTAGAGTAATGAAACCCAGGACAGCTGAGGAGGAGGGAGGGGTTTTGGGGAATCATTATTATCTCGTACCTCATTGGGCTTTGCCTTTGTTAGGACATAGCCTTTGTTGGAGGATGAATAAGATTATCTTTTTAATTGCCCAGAGCTAGTTTTGTGAGGTGTTTATAGTCTAAAATAAGAAACTCCTGGGGTGCCTGGGTGATTCAGTCCGTTAAGCATCTGCCTTCCACTCGGGGTGGTGATCCCAGAGTCCTGGCATGGAGCCCCATGTTGGGCTCCTTGGTCAGCAGGGAGCCTGCTTCTCCCTCTCCTCTGTCTGCCACTCCCCCTGCTTGTGCTTTCTCTTGCTAGTTCTCTCTCTGTGTCAAATAGAGTCTTTAAAATAAAAAAAAGAAGAAGAAAAACTCCTGTAACATTGAGAGAAGTCTATGGCTTTCTGCCACTTAGTTCATAGAGGTGCTTACTTAGAAAAACCAAAGCTGTGGAATTGGAGTCTGGTGTCTCCCTCAGCTGAGAACCTGTCCTGTCGTCTAGGTTCTTCAGCTGACCAATAAAAGGGACCTCTGGAAATGTAGCCTCTTTTTAAAAATGTATTGTTTTTAGAAAATTGCTGTATAATTCACATACCGTAGAATTCACTCTTTAAAAAGGTACAGTTGAGGGGTTTTTAGAATATTCACATCGTTGTGCAACCATTACCGTTATTGTCTTCCAGAACATTTTCATTAGACCAGAAAGGAATCTCATTCTCATTAGCAGTCACTTGGCATCCCCCCTACTCCCCCGCAACCACTCCTCTACTCTGTCTCTGTACGTCTGCCTTTTGGGAACCTTTCATATAAGTGGAATACTACAACATGCAGGCTTTGTGGTTTCTTTAACTCAGCATCCTATCAGAGCCTTTTCCTAAGCCGGGAGCTGTAATTGCCCTGATCTGTGATGAAAGCTGAAGTTACTACTGCTGGCTTAGATGTTGATTAGGTGTGTTTTCCCCGGAGGCCCCTGGGAGTCGGGCCTTACAGCCCGCACTGGCTTGGGTGAAACGTTGATCTCCCTCATTCACTTACCGTACTGCTCCACTTGTCCATTTCAGAAAGGAATAATACATTCGTCTTTTGATAAGAATGAGAACATAGCAGGAAATACAACTTCCACATGTAGAGTACCTAGTGAAATATTATCTACATGTCATTTATAACATTACAACATTTGTGCTCTTTGAGCATCCATCCTTCATATTGGTCTTGGACTGGCTCAGAGGGAGGAGTGTTTGCAGGCATGCATTAAGTAACAGCTGCTTGTGCATTAGGTAACGGTACTTAGAGTATCAGTGCTAAGGTTTGCTGGGCGGAACCTGGGGACATCTCCGTGTGTAATCCCATCAAGCAGTTCTAGCCTTACAGTTTATCTCTTGGGCTGGTTGATCTGCTAGTCTGCTACCAAGCCCTTTGGAGCCCTGAACCAAGAGCCAAGAGATTTGCATCTGTAGTGTCTGGTCTATATTTCTTAGAGATAACTGGAAATCCTAGCATAGTGTTCATTAAGTGAGCTTCCATGAGAGATACTTAGGATGTTTCCCTATAGTCTTCAGACTTTTAATTCTTTTTTTTCCTTAAGATTTTATTTATTTGACAGCACAAGCAAGGTTAGCAGCTGGCAGAGGGAGAGGGACAAATTCCCTGCCGAGCAGAGCTGGACACGGGGCTCTATCCCAAGACCCTGGGATCATGACCCTAGCATCTTCCAAAGGCAGGTGCTTAACCAGCTGAGCTACCCAGGTGTCCCTCAGACTTTTGATTTTTTTTTTTTTTTAAGATTTTATTTATTTATTTGGGAGAGAGAGAGAATGAGAGAAAGAAAACATGAAAGGGGAGAGGTCGGAGGGAGAAGTAGACTCCCTGCCGAGCAGGGAGCTGGACGTGGGACTCAATTCTGGGACTCCAGGATCATGACCTGAGCTGAAGGCAATTGCCCAACCAACTGAGCCACCGAGGTGCCCCCAGACTTTTAATTCTTTTTTTTTTTTTTTTAAAGATTTTATTTATTTGACAGACAGAGATCACAAGTAGGCAGAGAGGCAGGCAGAGAGAGAGGAGGAAGCAGGCTCCCCGCCGAGCAGAGAGCCTGATTGCGGGGCTCGATCCCAGGACCCTGAGATAATGACCTGAGCCGAATGCAGAGGCTTCAACCCACTGAGCCACCCAGGCACCCCCAGACTTTTAATTCTTAAAAGAATTAATAGTTTAGGAGTCTGCAACATAATTGGGATGCTCATAGAGGAAATGCTAAGGTTATAATGTATATCATCCTTTCTTAAAAAAATATTTGAGAGAGAGAGTACTCAAGAGTGAGTGGGAGGAGGGGCAGAGGGAGAGAGAATCCTGAAGCAGACACCCTGCTGAGTGTGGAGCCCAATGTGGGACTCTGAGATCATGACCTGAGCTGAAACCAAGAGTCGGCAGTTTAACGAACTGAGCCACTCAGGCGCCCCAGGACTTTGATCCTTAACAATGTCCTCAAGGTGATTTCCGTTTATTGAGAGCTCCCAAATCAGATTAGCCTGTTGGACTGTATGGGTTTGCTTGTGAAAATCTAGTTCATTTTCATGAAGACCTTCCTTTGCACTCTTGGGATAGACTGACATGTATCTTTGATTGAGAGCCATTCTGTGGTGAGGAAGCATGTCAGTGCTCTGGCTTGGTGCGAGTAGGTGGTGCCATTGCTGGACTTCTCTGCCTGGGTGACCTTGTTTGTTCCCTTGCAGCACAGCAATGGCCAAAGATGAGCGGGTGAACCTGCTGTCCTTCACCGGGAGCACACAGGTGGGAAAGCAGGTGGCCCTTATGGTGCAGGAGAGGTTTGGTAAGTGTTGACTTTCTCATGAGCAGTGTGATGGATAGGGAATCTCAGAGTTGGGTTTTTTCTTGGATTGTTTCTATGGGGACACCAGCCATGTTTATTTGACTGTCCAAGTAAAAGAGAAGGGATACAGATACCAATGGGGAGATGGCACATTTAAGAACGCAATTTGGAAAAGCGTGTCTTTTCCCCCTAAATGACCAGAGCGAAATCCTATCAAATACATTTCTTTTTTTTTTTTTTTTTTTAAAGATTTTATTTATTTTTTTGTCAGAGAGAGAGAGGGAGAGAGAGCAAGCACAGGCAGACAGAATGGCAGGCAGAGGCAGAGGGAGAAGCAGGCTCCCTGATGAGCAAGGAGCCTGATGTGGGACTCGATCCCAGGACGCTGGGATCATGACCTGAGCCGAAGGCAGCTGCTTAACCAACTGAGCCACCCAGGCGTCCCTCAAATACATTTCTTGATTTCTGTCAGAAGTGTTTGGCAAACTAAAAACAGAAAAGTCATACTTTAAATAGGTGTAGAGATTGGCAGGACATGGAGTGAATATAGGAATGGAATACTTAAGTCTGTTCCCCTTTTACATTTTACGTATATACAACTGACGAGTTGTATACACAGAGTGTTCTGTCCTCCACTGGACGGCTTCTCAGAGTTAAGTTTTCAAGAATAATAGTGACTTTCAATTTTTGGTGGTTTTGCTGAATTTTGACAAACCGTAGCCTAAAATGAGACTTGACTACTAAATCTGCCAGTTGTTTTGCTATAAAGGCATTGCTTTTACTTATTTTCCCCATCCTGAAGGCGTGGCTTTTTTTTTTTTTTTTTTTTTTTAAATAAAGTAGGCTCCCCTCCCAGCATGGAGCCCAGTGTAGGGCTTAAACTCAAGACCCTAAGATCAAGAATCAGATACTTAACCGTCAGAGCCACCCAGGCACCCCAGGGTGTTGCTTTTAAACAGGAGGCTTACAAACCATTAGAGCTAATAAGTAAGGTCAGGTTGCAGGATACAAGATCACTATACAGAAATCACTTGTATTCCTATACCTCAACAGTGAACAACCTGAAAATGGAATTCTGAAGACAATTCCATTCACCGTAGTGTCAAAAAGAACAAAATACTTTTTTTTGAAAAAAATTTTATTTACTTATTTGAAAGAAAGAGCACAAGCAAGGGGCAGGAACAGAGGGAGAAGCAGATTCCCCACTGAGTAGGGAGCCCAACTCGAGGCTTGATCCCAGGACCCTGAGATCAGGACCTGAGCCCAAGGTAAATGCTTAACCAACTGAGCCTCCCAGGCACCCCTAAAACAATAAAATACTTAATAGTAAATTAAACAGGGGCACCTGGCTGGCTCAGTGGGTAGAGTATGCAACTCTTCATCTCTGGGTTGTGAGGTGGAGCCGCACATTGGTGTGGAGGTCTCTTAAAAATAAAATCTTCAAAAAAAAATTAACAAAAGGAGTTGAAGTCTTTCACGCAAAATACTACAGAATACCATTAAAAGAAAGTAAAGAAGATCTAAGTAAATGTAAAGATGTCCCATTTTCACTTTTTGGAAAAGTTGATATTGTTACAGCCTAAGAGCAATACTGCCCAAGTAGTCTACGGAGATTGCGGTCCCTTTCATAATGTTATGTGGCTTCTTTGCAGAAATCGACAGGCTGATGGCTAAATTTAGATTAACTATGGAGGACCGCAAGCAGCTCAAACAGTCTTGAAAAAGAACAAATTTCAAGGACCCATACTTCTGATAACACAACTTCGTACAAAAATAGAGTAATCAAGATGATGTACTGGCGTAAGGATAGATGTCAGGATCAGTGTAATAACAGTGGGAGTCCTGAAATAAACCCTTACAGTTAGGTCATTTGATTTTTGATGAGGGTGCCAAGACATTTCAATGGAGAAAGAGTCGTCTTTTCAACAAAGGGCAAAGGGTGTTGGGACAACTAGATATCCATGTACGTGGTAAGAAATTAGACCCCCTACTTCATCTTGTACACAAAAAATAAATGTTCCAGTGACATGGATATAGGAGCTGGCACCGTGAAACTCAGAGAAGAAAACATAGGAATAGGTTTTTGTGACTGTGGACTAGGCAGTGCTTTCTTCGACATGACACCTAGAGCAGAAACAATAAAAGATTAAGAAGACTTCATCAAAAATAAAACTTCTGTGCTTCCAAAGAAACTTAAAAGTGGAAAGAAAAACCCACAGAATGGGAGAAAGTATTTGCAAATCCTTTTTCTGATGAGAGATTCGTATCTAGAATAAATAAAAAATTCTTAAAGTTCAACAGTATAAAACACAACCCAGTTTAAAAATGGGCAAAGCTTTTGGATAGATATTTGTTCGAATATTCACCATGACCCCAAGAAGCTTATGCTGGGGTGCTCAAGATCATTAATGCTACTGCTTCCATGAGCCGATTGATTTCTTCCTTTTCCTTTCCCCTTATTACTTTAAAGCCATAGTTTGTTACTGTCTCTTAAGTAGTACTGTTTAATAGAAGGATTGTGGTCTTTAGAAACACGCATCCATCTGCCATCAGTTGCAGGTTCTTTTCTTGGACAGGGATGGTGGTTATGAGTAGAGTTAGGGAGCACAGAGAGAATTTGGAGGATCCGGAATGTGTGGGTCCCTTCTCTGCAGTGTGTCCCTTGAAGCCGGGCAGCAGGAGCCCATGTTAGGTGTAGAATCTGCTGTTGCTTTCCTTTTCTCAGCAGGTAGCATTGTCCTCTGCTGTAGCCAGCCAGGTTATCATTAAATCCTCTGTTGTAGCAAAGACTACAGCTAATAGTAACAGGGACTTCCGGTTACAACAGCCCCATCTCCTTCTAATGTCCCCTGGGTGCTTAACTGTTAGCATTGGAGAGAACTTCTCCTGCTGGCACATGTGCTTCTGATAGCACACATTAGTAGTATTTATTTACACAGAAGCTGATTTTAAAGGGCATTTAAGGAAACATACTCAAAAGATCAGCCGTAAACACAGCTCTGAAATCGAGGCAAATCTCTGTTCTTTATGCTGAGGTGTGTAAGGTAAGAGTTGTGTTTGTAACCTGCTGTGTGACTTTCCTGGAATGTAAGTTGGCAGTGTGTATCAGGAGCTCTAATAGACTTACCCTGTGGCCTTGACTGAAGTAGATAATCGGGAGGTAGATAATCAATAGATTATTCAGCACTAGAGCAGGAGCTAAGTAAAATTTGTTCCATCATCATGTTGAAATTGTATGCAGTGATTTTTCAAGCAGCTCTTAACAACTTAGGGAAGAGGTGTAAGAGCACATTAGTTCCTGTGATGTCAAGAAAATACAAATGAACAGGTAAGAGATTTGAAGGCGCTGTATCAGATTATGAGGAGAGATTCATGGTGACTTACGAGCCATAGCTTTTTGCCTATTTGATACTTTCTGATTTAAAAAAGATTCTTGTTGTTCAGTTTCTTTTTTTTATTGTGGTAAAAGAAATGTGTGTGTGTATATATGTGTGTGTGTGTGTGTGTATGTATATAACAAAATTTATCATTTTAATCATTTTAAGTGTACACTTCTGTATCACTAAGCACATTTTCATTGCTGTGCAACCATCATCACCATCCCTCTCCAGAACTTTGTTTTCCTAGTTGTATCCCCGTTAAAAGCGAGCTCCCTGTTTCTGCTATCCTCCAGCTCTTGGCTACCATTATTCTGCTCACTTTCTTCATGGTTTGACCAGTCTAAGAACTTCCTGTGAGTAGCATTACCACTCAGTACCTGCTGACCTTACATAGTATGTCTTAAAGGTGGTGGCATGTGTCAGAACCACCTTCCTTTTTAGAGCTGGATAATAATTTATTTTCTCATTTTTTGATGGACCCTTGGGTTGTTTCCACCTTTTAGCTATTGGTGAAGGACCCAGAAGTGGATTGTTAGATCATATGGTAATTTATTGTTTAATATCTTGGCAGATTACAAAATTTCCCAGACTTCTAAAAAGAGTTTCAAGGGGTAGAGCTTTCACACTGAGAGAAAAGTTCCAAAACTAACACAGGAATCCGGTATGCCCTTAATGAAATTCACCCAGTGGCTTACGTGTTGGCCCATTTATCATTTTCTCTCTAGCAACAGGCATGCATGCACATAAACTGTGAGTGCATGTTCGTTTTTTTTAAACCTTTGAAGATATGTTGAAAGCATTGTGTTTCTTTACCACTAAATATTTTGGTGTATATCTTATGAGAACAGACATTGTGCCATAAAACCATGGTACAGTTAAGAAAATCAAGATGTTTGACATGGATGCAATGCTCATACTACATTTAGAATCTGAAAATAAATTAAGACATAATTGAAATAGGCTGTGGTTTCAGGCTTTCTTGCAATGTGTGTTAAATACTGAAATGGGCTTTAAAGTGTGTTTGTGTTTTTAAAGGGAGAAGTTTGTTAGAACTTGGAGGAAACAATGCCATTATTGGTAAGGTTGCCTTTCATTTATTTTCTTTCTTTCTCTTTCTTTCTTTCTTTCTTTCTTTCTTTCTTTCTTTCTTTCTTTCTTTCTTTGGAGCCTGATGTGGGACTCGATCCCAGGACGCTGGGATCATGACCTGAGCCGAAGGCAGCTGCTTAACCAACTGAGCCACCCAGGCGTCCCTCAAATACATTTCTTGATTTCTGTCAGAAGTGTTTGGCAAACTAAAAACAGAAAAGTCATACTTTAAATAGGTGTAGAGATTGGCAGGACATGGAGTGAATATAGGAATGGAATACTTAAGTCTGTTCCCCTTTTACATTTTACGTATATACAACTGACGAGTTGTATACACAGAGTGTTCTGTCCTCCACTGGACGGCTTCTCAGAGTTAAGTTTTCAAGAATAATAGTGACTTTCAATTTTTGGTGGTTTTGCTGAATTTTGACAAACCGTAGCCTAAAATGAGACTTGACTACTAAATCTGCCAGTTGTTTTGCTATAAAGGCATTGCTTTTACTTATTTTCCCCATCCTGAAGGCGTGGCTTTTTTTTTTTTTTTTTTTTTTTAAATAAAGTAGGCTCCCCTCCCAGCATGGAGCCCAGTGTAGGGCTTAAACTCAAGACCCTAAGATCAAGAATCAGATACTTAACCGTCAGAGCCACCCAGGCACCCCAGGGTGTTGCTTTTAAACAGGAGGCTTACAAACCATTAGAGCTAATAAGTAAGGTCAGGTTGCAGGATACAAGATCACTATACAGAAATCACTTGTATTCCTATACCTCAACAGTGAACAACCTGAAAATGGAATTCTGAAGACAATTCCATTCACCGTAGTGTCAAAAAGAACAAAATACTTTTTTTTGAAAAAAATTTTATTTACTTATTTGAAAGAAAGAGCACAAGCAAGGGGCAGGAACAGAGGGAGAAGCAGATTCCCCACTGAGTAGGGAGCCCAACTCGAGGCTTGATCCCAGGACCCTGAGATCAGGACCTGAGCCCAAGGTAAATGCTTAACCAACTGAGCCTCCCAGGCACCCCTAAAACAATAAAATACTTAATAGTAAATTAAACAGGGGCACCTGGCTGGCTCAGTGGGTAGAGTATGCAACTCTTCATCTCTGGGTTGTGAGGTGGAGCCGCACATTGGTGTGGAGGTCTCTTAAAAATAAAATCTTCAAAAAAAAATTAACAAAAGGAGTTGAAGTCTTTCACGCAAAATACTACAGAATACCATTAAAAGAAAGTAAAGAAGATCTAAGTAAATGTAAAGATGTCCCATTTTCACTTTTTGGAAAAGTTGATATTGTTACAGCCTAAGAGCAATACTGCCCAAGTAGTCTACGGAGATTGCGGTCCCTTTCATAATGTTATGTGGCTTCTTTGCAGAAATCGACAGGCTGATGGCTAAATTTAGATTAACTATGGAGGACCGCAAGCAGCTCAAACAGTCTTGAAAAAGAACAAATTTCAAGGACCCATACTTCTGATAACACAACTTCGTACAAAAATAGAGTAATCAAGATGATGTACTGGCGTAAGGATAGATGTCAGGATCAGTGTAATAACAGTGGGAGTCCTGAAATAAACCCTTACAGTTAGGTCATTTGATTTTTGATGAGGGTGCCAAGACATTTCAATGGAGAAAGAGTCGTCTTTTCAACAAAGGGCAAAGGGTGTTGGGACAACTAGATATCCATGTACGTGGTAAGAAATTAGACCCCCTACTTCATCTTGTACACAAAAAATAAATGTTCCAGTGACATGGATATAGGAGCTGGCACCGTGAAACTCAGAGAAGAAAACATAGGAATAGGTTTTTGTGACTGTGGACTAGGCAGTGCTTTCTTCGACATGACACCTAGAGCAGAAACAATAAAAGATTAAGAAGACTTCATCAAAAATAAAACTTCTGTGCTTCCAAAGAAACTTAAAAGTGGAAAGAAAAACCCACAGAATGGGAGAAAGTATTTGCAAATCCTTTTTCTGATGAGAGATTCGTATCTAGAATAAATAAAAAATTCTTAAAGTTCAACAGTATAAAACACAACCCAGTTTAAAAATGGGCAAAGCTTTTGGATAGATACTTGTTCGAATATTCACCATGACCCCAAGAAGCTTATGCTGGGGTGCTCAAGATCATTAATGCTACTGCTTCCATGAGCCGATTGATTTCTTCCTTTTCCTTTCCCCTTATTACTTTAAAGCCATAGTTTGTTACTGTCTCTTAAGTAGTACTGTTTAATAGAAGGATTGTGGTCTTTAGAAACACGCATCCATCTGCCATCAGTTGCAGGTTCTTTTCTTGGACAGGGATGGTGGTTATGAGTAGAGTTAGGGAGCACAGAGAGAATTTGGAGGATCCGGAATGTGTGGGTCCCTTCTCTGCAGTGTGTCCCTTGAAGCCGGGCAGCAGGAGCCCATGTTAGGTGTAGAATCTGCTGTTGCTTTCCTTTTCTCAGCAGGTAGCATTGTCCTCTGCTGTAGCCAGCCAGGTTATCATTAAATCCTCTGTTGTAGCAAAGACTACAGCTAATAGTAACAGGGACTTCCGGTTACAACAGCCCCATCTCCTTCTAATGTCCCCTGGGTGCTTAACTGTTAGCATTGGAGAGAACTTCTCCTGCTGGCACATGTGCTTCTGATAGCACACATTAGTAGTATTTATTTACACAGAAGCTGATTTTAAAGGGCATTTAAGGAAACATACTCAAAAGATCAGCCGTAAACACAGCTCTGAAATCGAGGCAAATCTCTGTTCTTTATGCTGAGGTGTGTAAGGTAAGAGTTGTGTTTGTAACCTGCTGTGTGACTTTCCTGGAATGTAAGTTGGCAGTGTGTATCAGGAGCTCTAATAGACTTACCCTGTGGCCTTGACTGAAGTAGATAATCGGGAGGTAGATAATCAATAGATTATTCAGCACTAGAGCAGGAGCTAAGTAAAATTTGTTCCATCATCATGTTGAAATTGTATGCAGTGATTTTTCAAGCAGCTCTTAACAACTTAGGGAAGAGGTGTAAGAGCACATTAGTTCCTGTGATGTCAAGAAAATACAAATGAACAGGTAAGAGATTTGAAGGCGCTGTATCAGATTATGAGGAGAGATTCATGGTGACTTACGAGCCATAGCTTTTTGCCTATTTGATACTTTCTGATTTAAAAAAGATTCTTGTTGTTCAGTTTCTTTTTTTTATTGTGGTAAAAGAAATGTGTGTGTGTATATATGTGTGTGTGTGTGTGTGTATGTATATAACAAAATTTATCATTTTAATCATTTTAAGTGTACACTTCTGTATCACTAAGCACATTTTCATTGCTGTGCAACCATCATCACCATCCCTCTCCAGAACTTTGTTTTCCTAGTTGTATCCCCGTTAAAAGCGAGCTCCCTGTTTCTGCTATCCTCCAGCTCTTGGCTACCATTATTCTGCTCACTTTCTTCATGGTTTGACCAGTCTAAGAACTTCCTGTGAGTAGCATTACCACTCAGTACCTGCTGACCTTACATAGTATGTCTTAAAGGTGGTGGCATGTGTCAGAACCACCTTCCTTTTTAGAGCTGGATAATAATTTATTTTCTCATTTTTTGATGGACCCTTGGGTTGTTTCCACCTTTTAGCTATTGGTGAAGGACCCAGAAGTGGATTGTTAGATCATATGGTAATTTATTGTTTAATATCTTGGCAGATTACAAAATTTCCCAGACTTCTAAAAAGAGTTTCAAGGGGTAGAGCTTTCACACTGAGAGAAAAGTTCCAAAACTAACACAGGAATCCGGTATGCCCTTAATGAAATTCACCCAGTGGCTTACGTGTTGGCCCATTTATCATTTTCTCTCTAGCAACAGGCATGCATGCACATAAACTGTGAGTGCATGTTCGTTTTTTTTAAACCTTTGAAGATATGTTGAAAGCATTGTGTTTCTTTACCACTAAATATTTTGGTGTATATCTTATGAGAACAGACATTGTGCCATAAAACCATGGTACAGTTAAGAAAATCAAGATGTTTGACATGGATGCAATGCTCATACTACATTTAGAATCTGAAAATAAATTAAGACATAATTGAAATAGGCTGTGGTTTCAGGCTTTCTTGCAATGTGTGTTAAATACTGAAATGGGCTTTAAAGTGTGTTTGTGTTTTTAAAGGGAGAAGTTTGTTAGAACTTGGAGGAAACAATGCCATTATTGGTAAGGTTGCCTTTCATTTATTTTCTTTCTTTCTCTTTCTTTCTTTCTTTCTTTCTTTCTTTCTTTCTTTCTTTCTTTCTTTCTTTTTCTTTCTTTCTTTTTCTAATTTATTTATTTGATGGAGAAAGACAGAGCAAGAGAGGGAACAGAAGCAGGGGGAGTGAGAGGGAGAAGCAGGCTTCCTGCCGAGCAGGGACCTCAATGCGGGACTTGATCCCAGGACTCTGGGATCATGACCTGAGCTGAAGACAGATGCTTAACGACTGAGCCACCCAGGCACCCCTGCCTTTCATTTATTTTCTGTTCAGAATAGTTTTGGTAGCTCAGATGAACATACAGAACTTGAATAGAAACTCATCCCTCCTGTGTTGTATGCGCCTAAGACGTAATTTTAGTTTTTCAGGTTTTACTTGGGAGACATGATGTAAAGGTGTGAGGCAGAGATGACTAGGAAGGACAGGTGTTCATGTTAGGAAGTGCTGCCTGGGGCTTAGAGCTTATTATACCTGAGAATTTATAGTGTGGCATGATTTCTTACTTTTCTCCTACTTCAGGAAAACTGGCCACGTTTCTGTAGAATAAGTGAGTAATTCTTACATGACTTCCTGATTCCTTTATATTTTAAAATATTTGCTTGTCTGTAATGGATACTGAGTGCTTTTATACTGCGAAAGAGCCCGCCCTTAAAGCATTTTGTATCATTTACTCGAAGGCTCGGAGTTGACGTGATTCTTTTTTTTGGTTTTGGCCACAAAAGGAAATAGGGCACCAGCCTGTTCTGATCACGAACATTAGGAAGATGATTGCTTGCTAGAAACATGGATTTTGCGATAAAAACCAAATTTGGTAATTTGTATATTACCATCATTATCATCATGTGTAAATGCCTGTATATTTGTGGTGTACACCAGAAATTTAAAAAGTTTGTGGTGATGGCTTTATTCTGGTTGAACCCATCTAGTTAAAGAGCGTGCATTCAAAAATACAGTTAACATTTAGTGACCACTGGGTATTCACAGATACTGTGTACAGCTGTTTCATCTGAGTTACTTCCTTTAATCCCCACAGTAATCCCGTGAGGTAGATACCATTATCAATCTCCTTTGACATCTGTACTGGGGTAAAGACCTTGGAGCTCATTATTCTGCTCTTACGTAATCCTCCCTGGAAGAAAAGTTGCCCTGTGAAGTGAGCATGCTTCTGTCGCAGAGGAAATGCTGGTGCTCTCTTACAGAGCTTTCTGAGGGCATCATTTAGTCCAGGTTAGCACGTCTCCTTGATGACACTGATGGGTATCTGTTTTGTCTCTCTAAGCCTTTGAAGATGCAGACCTCAGCTTAGTCGTTCCATCAGCCCTCTTTGCTGCTGTGGGGACAGCTGGCCAGAGGTGTACCACTGCGAGGCGCCTGGTGAGTGTGTCCGTGAGGGCACATGACGTTGAATGACATTCAGTCCCTTAGTATCACATTGTACTGTTAGGACACGTTGTAGAGGTACTGCTAGAGAACTGTATTCTGCAGACATGGTTGGCACATCTGTGGTCCTTGCTCAAGGTGGTGGTGCTGATCAGCCGGGCTCTCAGCCTCACCCTCCACCCAAACTAAAAGCAGACTCATGCTCATTGATTAGAGTTTGACTGGGACGGTTTTCAGTCTTAAACCTAGAACGATCTGGACAGAGTCCAGTGTCACTTAGAGAATAAAATCAGGTCAGAGTTCGGAGAATTTGCAAATCATTTGCTAAAAGATAGCTTTAGTTTTTTTCTTTTTTTCTTTTTTTTTTAAGATTTTATTTATTTATTTGACAGACAGAGATCACAAGTAGGCAGAGAGAGGAGGAAGCAGGCTCCCTGCTGAGCAGAGAGCCCGATGCGGGGCTCGATCCCAGGAACCTGGGATCATGACCTGAGCCGAAGGCAGAGGCTTTAACCCACTGAGCCACCCAGGTGCCCCAGCTTTAGTTTTTTTCATAAAAATACTTTAAGTAATAAACTGTTACAAAGATTTTAATTTGGGGCCTGCAAGTCTGATATTAGATCTAGACTTGATTCTGCACCGTTTATTGAAAAGTAAATGACTTTGTTTTTTGTCTCTGGATGAATATATAGTCTGCATACAAATATATAGACCACATTGGTATTAAGTGCATATATGGAGTTATAGGTTAGCATCCGTGTGTGGAGTTTGGAAGTTTTAATCTCCATACTTAGATTTTAGCTAGATTTCACTTCTGTGTGGGATACATCCCTGATTTTCATGGTGCTGAAAACTCTGGTACTACCAAACAAGTTTTTTTTTTTTTTTTTTTAAAGATTTTATTTATTTATTTGACAGAGATCACAAGTAGGCAGAGAGGCAGGCAGAGAGAGAGAAAGGAGGAAGCAGGCTCCCTGCAGAGCAGAGAGCCCGATGTGGGGCTCGATCCCAGGACCCTGGAATCATGACCTGAGTCGAAGGCAGAGGCTTTAACCCACTGAGCCACCCAGGTGCCCCCTACCAAACAAGTTTTGATGAGGTGCAAGATCTGGCTACATTATTGACTTTTTTTTTTTTTTTTTTTTTTTAGATAGCGAGAAAGAACAGAGCAGGTGGGGCACAGGGAGAGGGAGAAAGAGAATCTTAACCAAGGCAGGTTCCATGCCCATTGTGGAGCCTGATGTAGGGCTCGAGATGATGACCTGAGCTGAAATCGGGAGTTGGTCCCTTAACTGAATGAGCCACCCAGGTGCTTGTACATTTGACATTTTAAAAATTACTGAGTTTTCCTCCTTTACTTAAAAAAATTTTGCAGTTGAATTAGAGGAATTGGCTTTGTGTTTTTATTTTGACCCATGGTGAGTATGAACCAATTCTTTATAAGGTTGATGTAATATAAATTAATTAGACTAAAAGATACCTAGAAAGCAAATCTCCTTTTTCTGTAACTTTTCGTATTCATTTTTTTCTCCTGTATACAACAGTTGATTATCTGTAATCAGTTGTTCCATGGTTGTTCCATAGTTGAAGTTCTCAAAAAAAAAAAAAAATCTGAGGGGCACCTGGGTGTCTCAGTGGGTTAAGCCTCTGCCTTCAGCTCAGGTCATGATCTCAGGGTCCTGGGATCGAGTCCCACATTGGGCTCTTTGCTCCGCAGGGAGCCTGCTTCTCTCTCTCAATCTCTGTCTGCCTCTCTGCCTACTTGTGATCTCTTTGTCAAATAAATAAAATCTTTAAAAAAAAAAAAAAAAGGAGTCTTTTAAAAAAAAAAAAATCTGAGATGTGATGTTCATAGAATAATTAACAATTTATTGAATTTGTTTGCTTTAAACATTTACTACACTAACGCTGAGAAGAAATCAGTACTCCAAAAAATGAGATGGAAGTCAAGCATTTGTCTATTCAGCTGAGTTTTATTTTTCCTTTGTGTGTTGGGGCAAGTGTACATAATCAGGCTTTGTATTTAGCGTTAAATGTTAGAGGATGCTGTTAGTCACTGCCCAGACTGGTTTCCGTAGGGACAGTTAGTGGTATGTAGAAAAAAATCCATCCCACAGCTCTCCATGACTGTCAGTCCATTTGCTACATGGAGACCAACCCAGAGAGTGGAAGGCTTGACAAGTTCATCTCTATCCGTGGGAACGTAGCACAGAGCTTACATCCTACCTGAATGAGCCCAAGGGCCGTCCTCCTGGTTGAGGTCTCCCTCTGGAGCCCTGCTTGGCCTGAGAGCTAAGGGCATGTGACAGAGCAGCAGCTCCAGGCTGACTGCACCATGATTAGCGTAGATAAACTTGAGATTCTCTGGTAATTAAGATGTCAAGTGCTCTAGAACAAAAACAGGCTTTAATTGATGTGTGAAGCTTGGCCACGTAAGTCCTTAGAATCTTGCTAAACACGTGGCTTAAAATTTTTTTCTAACCTCCACTGAGTGGAAATTACTGCCTTAATGTAGTTAATATTAAAATTAGAAATTATCTAATACTTAATTTGCTTATGTTTTCAGAGGTCACAGTGTTTAAAAACCATTATGAGTTGTAAGTCAGTACTATTAAGGAAAATTGCACATTGTTAATTTGTACATTTTACTGTTCCCTTGAATGTTTCTTTTTTTCACTTAGTTTTTACATGAAAGCATCCATGATGAAGTTGTAAATAGACTTAAAAAGGCCTATGCACAAATCCGTGTGGGGAACCCATGGGACTGTAAGTATCTGGTTTATTTCAAAGATGTTTGCTTTTAACAACTGGTCTTAACAGTGTTTCTGATCTTATGTTTTCTGTTTTTCCTTTCCTGAGAGGCCTGAGGGCGTACGAAGCAGGGTCATTGGGCACTTGGGGTATCACATCTGCTCCTAGCTTAGGATTGTGAGTGCTTGATGGTAGCTGGTGGGTGAGCTTAGATCGTGGTGTTCAGGCGGGATGACTTGGATGAGCTTTTCTCTCTTGACTCTTACGACGCTCATGGAAACCACCACCATCCTTGTGGAAGGCTGCGGGAGGCATCTAGCTGACTTTCCTGCTTTCACTTCTGCCTTCCAGAGAAGCCAGAGTGATTTTTTTTTAAGGATGTAATTAGATGACAAATAAATCACATGCCTGCTTTCTGCACTCCAGTGACTCCTAATTGCTCTTCAGCTAAAACCTGGATTCCTTCCCAGTCCCTCTGGATCCGGCTCATGCTCTTTCATGATGTGACTTCTGCCTCCTCTGTTTACCACCCCCCACCACGACTTCTGTGGACCTACTCCCTGAGCTCCACCTTCTGCGTCCTTCTCACAGAGCTCCAGTGTCCCAGGCTTCGTCCTGCTACCCTTTCCATTGGAAATTCTCATTACCCACTTTCCTCATGCCTGGTGCTGTAAGATGCCACCTCCTCACTGAGGCGTACCTGACTCTCCCTTCTTCCTCTGCCCCCTGGTCACCTTTAAGGCTCGGGATTCCAGCAGCATCCATCTCTGCCGGTTAGATTCCACACCAGCTCCCAAACCTGTGAAGTTTCTAGAGAATGATTCCCTGGTCATGAATAAATGGACCTTACATTTTTAATGCAGTGCTCTCATTCATTGATAGCCATTCCTTTAACTCAGGGGTTGACAGATTTGGCCTTCCCCCTGTTCACATAGAGCAGCTTTGTCAGGACACAGTCTCACCTGCTGCTGTCTCTGTCTTCTGCGGCTACTTTCGCTCCCCACAAAGAGACAAGTGGTGGTGGTGGTGTCCACGTGTCCTGCAGAGCATTCCGTATTTCCTGTCCTTTCACTGGGAAAGGTTGCAGATGCCTGCTCCTCACTGGGGGGCTGTATAAAGACATAGGGCTGTTCATTGGAAGGGCTCTTCTAACAAGAAAATGATGCCATTCAGGGTGAGATTGAGAGCATTCCTTTTTCTCTGCAGCTAATGTTCTCTATGGGCCACTCCACACCAAACAGGCTGTGAGCATGTTTCTGGGAGCAGTGGAGGAAGCAAAGAAAGAAGGTGGCACCGTGGTCTATGGTGGCAAGGTAATGACACTGAGCTCAGTAGTGACACATTTTGCTTCCTTAACATAAGCAGGGCTCTGAGCAGATGGGCGAAGGGTCTCCTACTACTGTCTTTGTTTTTCTCCATCATACTTTTATAAGGGGGAAATCAGTGTTTTGGTGAGTGACAAAGTAAAATGCATGGAACACTTCTGGAGGACACACAGGAAACTCAGGGCCATGGTTGCTTTTGAATTGAGTCCCTGGGATTTTGTATGGAAGGGACACCTCCTTTTCCTGGAATAGTACAAGACTTTGTGTTTAGAACAGTCAGAATCCGTATTTAGTGGGCATTTTTAAAAGGGTATCAAAAATGGGATACTAGGATGCCATAATAAGCATCTTTGCTGCTAGCATTTTCACCAGAAACATTATTGTTGCTTAACTATTGGTTATAAAGGCAATTTTGGCATAAAGGGTAATGAAAATAATGAACATAACTGGTTGGCTGGTTGGTTGGTCACCGTGTTGGCCTAATCATTGGGTTGAGTATTAGGTTTCATTTCTCCATTGATGTAGTTTCCCATTTTTATACTATGTAAATCTTAGCCCTCGTGATGGTCTGTGCAGTGGTGCAGAGTTTTGAACTAATTTTCCACAGAACTGTGGACTTTGCATTTCCCACAGAACCTTGAACTGTCTGTCAACAGACGTGGGAGAACATGCCAAGCGCAAACAAGGCAGAGGCGTTCACAGCGCAGAGCAAAGCTCAATTAGAAATACGCATCCTAGGGGCGCCTGGGTGGCTCAGTGGGTTAAGCCGCTGCCTTCGGCTCAGGTCATGATCTCGGGTTCCTGGGATCGAGTCCCGCATCGGGCTCTCTGCTCGGCGGGGAGCCTGCTTCCCTCTCTCTCTCTCTGCCTGCCTCTCTGCCTCCTTGTGAACTCTGTCTGTCAAATAAATAAATAAAAAAATCTTTAAAAAAAAAAAAAGAAAAAAGAAATACGCATCCTAGTGTTTGGAAACTGATGCCTCTCTTAACAAAGGAAGAAATTGTAGCAAAAAAAGAAAAAGTATGTCAAGGAGTCAAATCAACAAGCAAGAAAATGTGTAATACTATAAATGAGAGATTTTGAAAACAAGTATTTAGGTATAATCCACAGAATCAATTATTTGAACAGTATTGACTAACCTACAGGTTTTTTTTTTCCCTTTTTTGTTTTTTTTTTTTGTTTGTTTGTTTTTAAGATTTTGTTTTTTTCAGAGAGGGAGAAAAAGAGCACAAGCAGGGAGAGGTGCAGGAGAGGGAGAAGCAGACTCCCCACTGAGCAGGGAGCCCCACGCTCCCAGGACCAAGATCATAACCTAAGCCTAAGGCAGATACTTAACCAACTGAGCCACCCAGGCCCCCCACTGGGTCCTTTAAGCAATAGAAATTTACTTTGCTCACAATTCTTGGGGCTGAGTCTAAAGTAGGGTGCTGGCAGGGTTGGTTTCTGGTGAGGCCTCTGTTGCTGGCACGCAGACCACGCAGACACCCACCTTCTCAGTGTCCTCATACGGCCTTTGCCTTGAGTGTGGAGAAAATAGTTCTCTGGTATCTCTTCCTCTTTTTGTAAGGTCTTCAGTTCTTCCAGATTCAGGCCCCACCTGTGTGACCTCTTTTAACTTAATTACTTACTAAAAGCTTCTGTTTCCAGTTTCAGTCACATGGGGGGTTAAGGCTTCCTTGTAGGAATTTGGGGATGGGGATATGATACAGTCTTCAAAAACAGTATAGTCCTGTTTTTACATTATATAAACTTGTTAAAAAGCCACCTATAACTGCTTTTTTTCAGTGTCACTTGGTCGTGTCACCTGTGACAGGTTTTGCTCCTTCACTTCCTTTTCTGTTTTTCTCTGACCAACTGAGACAGAGGTTATTTTTGTTCATGATGGGAAGTTACTTTGGGGAAATGATTCATCTGTTTAAATGGTGTTTATTTTTTTTCTCCAAAGTATAGGGAAAGGTTGTGTCCTCTGACCCGAAGTACCAAAAAACAAAACGCCTTCATTCTTTCTACTTTCTCTACTGAAGGTCATGGATCGCCCTGGCAATTACGTAGAACCAACAATTGTGACAGGTCTGGCCCACAACGCGTCCATTGCACACACAGAGACGTTTGCTCCGATTCTTTATGTCTTTAAATTCAAGGTAAGAATGGATTCTGTTTCCCATTTCTCGAGTTTGATGTTGAAACACCTCTGACTAAAGCAAATGAGGGTATACGAAATTATACTCTATTAGCCTTTTGGGAGGTCCTGGAAAGTCACTCTGTTAGTAGGAGTTTGAAGGTGAAGGCTAAACCATGGAGAGATGAGCATTTTATACTGTAGAGCCTGTCAGGCTCACTGCCAGGGCAACCAAGGCAGGCTGCGGACCAGATTGGAAGTGATGGAGAATGGCTGCCTTTGTGTGTCATCTGCTCTGAGCTGTGTAGGCCTTGTGGTTAGCTTCCACATGGAAGGGACCAGATAGTCCCATAGCCTCAGTGCTGAGCATCAGCAGACAAGTGAGAAGCTGCGTGCATTCTTAAGACCTACAGTTGTAACCTGTATCTGTGGACAGCCTGTGGAGGTTTTACTAGATGGTAAGAGCTGGAGGGTCTCGTTCCCCACCATGAGACAGATTGGAGCCATGCCAGCCAATACTTAGTGATCAAATCAAGGTTTGAATATGCCATGATTAACAGTTTAAGAAAATATTAACAAGAATTATATCTTACTGCAGTTAAAGGATTACTTTTTATTTTTACTTACTTATTTTAAAGATTTTATTTATTTGACACAGAGAGAGACAGCGAGAGAGGGAACACAAGCAGGGGGAGTGGGAGAGGGAGAAACAGGCTTCCCCCTAAGCAGGGAGCCTGATGCGGGGCTTGATCCCAGGACTCTGGAATCATGACCTGAGCCTAAGCAGATGCTTAACTGACTGAGCCGCCCAGGTGCCCCTTAAAGGATTGCTTTTCAAAAATCTTGATTTAAATCATCATATTATTTCATGTCTTGTGACAGAGGATAATTTTCATGTTTTTTATTTTGTGTATGTGAGTGAATTCTTGAGTAAATTATTTAGTGTGTCTTGCTTAATCTGTAAATTGGGGGTAATACAAAACTTGTATCGTTGGATGAGGATTAAATACTTAAATGCATGCGAAGTGCTTCGGTCAGTGGGTTGCATATAAGAGGAGCTCAGTAAGTAATAGCTCTTAGATGTAGCAGCTTGAGTGGAAGCATGTCCTCATCTCTGTTTCTCAGAGTACAATTCAGGGAAAACCCCCCACAAAGCTGTGCATGAGAGAAACAGAATTAGTAAGATACTGAGGCTTTAGTTAACTTCTGTGCGTGGAGATTACATTGGTACAGCTCATGAAATGGACTCTTGCGAATTTTGACGCGATTGCTGCGTCCTCTAACAGCTTCCACTGTCCTTTTAGAATGAAGAGGAAGTCTTCGCCTGGAATAACGAAGTAAAACAGGGACTTTCCAGTAGCATCTTTACCAAGGATTTGGGCAGAATCTTCCGCTGGCTTGGGTATAACTTTGTCTGTTTTGAGAATTTACATAAGCCTAGTTTGTGTCATGAATGGGCTTAAAAAAAAAAAACGAAAGAAACCATTGTAGTTGAAAATCCCGTTTTTGAGCATGAAGAGTCTTAGAGGTTTTGTTTGGATTTTTTCAGTTTGTTTTATTTCTTAATTCCTATCTGTTGCTCTCAACCTTGCTTCCCTTTCTACACACAGACCGAAAGGATCAGACTGTGGGATTGTGAACGTCAACATCCCCACAAGCGGGGCTGAGATTGGAGGTGCATTCGGTATGTAGAGAATCCCTTTTCTACATCTGGGGCAGTTAGATGTTTGGGGTACCATAACAAAACGCCATGGTGTGGGTGGCTTGAACAACAGAAATTGATGTTCTCACAGTTGTGGAGGCTGCAAGTCCAAGGTTAAGGTGTTGGCAGTGCTGGTTTCTCCTGAGGCCCCTCTTTCATGAATTAGGATCCTTCCATGGCCTTTTCTCCATGCCTGCCTGTACATGCCTGGTGCTTCTTCCTTTCCTAGGACACCAGTCCTTTTGTTACAGGCCTGTACCTTTGTGACATCTTTCTTTGGCTTATGACTTCATTCAACCTTAATTACCTCTTTAAAAGGATCTTTTGCCAAATACAGCCGCCTTCTAAGTATTGGAAGTTAGGTTTTCAACATAAGTATTTGGGGAGGGGACACAGTTCAAGCAGCAAAGGAAAAGGAGTAGTAGCTGTTAGAAAAGTTTGACCAAGAAACCGAAATAATAGAACTTGGTAAGAGTCTGGTCTAACATGCTTGAGAGGAGCTTACTGCCGAATTCAGAGTGATGATCCAGAATCTGACTCTTTTTTCTCAAACGCTGCATCACATTGGAGCCAGGGCCCTTAGCCTAGGATATGTGACCCCTTGAAGCAGTGACATCTCTTTTGTTGTGTGGTGTTAAACATTAGTTTTTATTTTAGATAAAACACTAACGTGTTTTCCACTGGGTTCTGCTTGTATTTTCTCTTAATAAGCCTTGAGTTCTTAATGCTTAAATTAAGTAGTAGTTTGTTTTTTTCCTAAAGTCATCCCAGCCAGCATTTGTGTTTTAAGCATTTCAGCTAAAAATGAGGGCACCTGAGTGGCTCAGTTGGTTAGGTGTCCGACTCTTGATCTCAACTCTGGTCTCGATCTCACAGTCAACTAAAAATGAGCGGAAGTATAGTAAAAACAGATTACATTGTTTATACTTACATATACATCTGTATATGTATAGAGCAGAACACACATGTGTTAATACCTCCAACATTGTAAATAATTCGAGGCACTTTTTAGTGTTTTCAGACCAGTGTTTGCTGCACTTACTATTCATTGCATCAGTTTTGAGGAAAGGTTCCTGCTTTCCTTCAGGCTTACCCGTGCACTGTGCTCTTGAGTAGGCTGTGTGCCCCCCGGGTGCCTGTTTGTAGCCCACACTTCTTTGTGCACGTGACTCTTACTGCCTGAAGACCACACAAGTTAATTTTTATTTTTTAAATTTTCTTTAAATATTTTATTTTTATTTATTTATTTGACAGAGAGGCAGGCACAGAGAGAGAAGAGAGAGAGAGGGAAGCAGGCTCCCTGTTGAGCAGAGAGCCTGATAAGGAGCTCAATCCCAGGACCCTGAGATCATGACCTGAGCTGAAGGCAGAGGCGTAACACACTGAGCCACCCAGGCGCCCCACAAGTTAATTTTTAAATGGGAAAGGGGGTTCTCCCACTTTTCTCTTCCGGCTTCATTCCCAGAGGCAGCTACTTGGAAATTACTAAAAGGAAATTTACCTTTGAATTTACTGTAGTTTTGTTTTTTTGTTTTTGTTTTTAAAGATTTTATTTATTTATTTGACAGACAGATCACAAGTAGGCAGAGAGGCAGGCAGAGAGAGAGAGGAGGAAGCAGGCTCCCCGCTGAGCAGAGAGCCCCATGCTGGGCTCGATCCCAGGACCCTGAGATCATGACCTGAGCTGAAGTCAGAGGCTTTAACCCACTGAGCCACCCAGGTGCCCCTGTAGTTTTGTTTTGTTTTGTTTTTTATTAGTTTTAAATAATCTCCATCCACCATGGGGTGGAACTCACAGCTCTGTGCCCCCATGCCTCATGATCCCCCGACCGAGCCAGCCAGGCGCCCCTCCTTCAGTCTTTCCAAGTAGTTTGCTTCAGCTGCTTACTCTTCTCCGTTTTAGACATTGTTTGTTGACCCTCTGTTAGCATAGGTGAACCTTCTTAAGCCTTGCTCTTCTGGTGTGTGGCATGAGGTTTTGCCGGGTGAGGTCAGGAGGAAACCAGAGGAAGCAACCACGCTTCTGTGTTCTCCCCCTCACAGTCACACAGGATGTGCTTCCTTCTTCCAGCATTGGGTTGGGACGACAAACATGAAATGTCATCTACCAGGAAAACTCAGGAGAGACTCTGCATCCCAGGCTTTTGTTGGAGGCTGGTCGCTGAGGCCTCCTTTCCCTGGCACATACTGAAACTCCAGACTCCCTAAAGGAAAGGAGGGGTTTCACATAAACCACATTGTACCAGAACAGCTGAAGCCCAGTAAGACACTTTAATCATTGAGGGGCAGTTTGCTATCCATGGAGGGCACTCTTCAGCAGCTGGGTTCCTACATGCTGCAGTGTTGCCGACAGACCTTCTGTGCCTGTCCTGCACAGTTTGTAGCAATTTTTCCTCAGACATTTGAAGTTGTTAATTCATTTGCGTTATGGCGTCTGGTGTCGTGGTTGAAGAGCCCAGTACACTTTGATTTCCGATCTCTCTTTTTTTTCCTATTTCAAAAAATACGAGGTTTCCTAGGTTTGAGATCTTTGTAAAAAATTTTCTTAGACATTGGGCCAGTGATTAGCTTTAGAGTATTGGGGCTTATAATTCTCAGTGCTGGGTGTTTTTTTGACAGTTTTTTTCCCTTTCTCTCTCTTCAAGGTTTTATTTATTTAGTGTGTGTGGAGGTAGAGGGGCATAGGGAGAGGGAGAGGGAGAGGGAGAATCTCTACTCCATGCTGAGGCTGACTCGGGACTTTGTCTCACTATCTGGAGATCATGACCTGAGCCAAAACCAAGAGTCAGATGCTTAACTGACTGAGCCAGTGAGGCACCCTCCCCCACCTTTTTTAAAAGTACTCTCTGTACCCAGTTTGAGGCTTAAACTTAAAGCCCCGAGATCAGGAGTCATGTACTCTATGGACTGAGCTAGCCAGGTGCCGCAATTATTCTCTTTTTCTAATGACTAGAACTATTATTTGAATAATATCTTATCTCTTTAAGAATCATCTAATTTTGTGATCTTTTCCCTTCTATTTTCCATCTTTTTTTTTAAATATGGGCAATTTCCTCAGATTTTCACATATTTTAATTTTTGTAAAAATATCTATTTATTTTAGAGAGTACATGTGTACTGGGTGAAGGGCAGAGGGAGAGGGAGAGAGAGAATCTCAAGGAGACTCCCCGCTGAGCACAGAGCCCAACACAGGGCTCGATCTCAACACCTTGAGATCATGACCTGAGCCAAAAATCAAGAGTTGGGTTGGATGCTTAACTGGCAGATCTATCCAGGTGCCCATAGGATTTTATTTTTAAGTAATCTCTATCCCCAGCGTGGGTCTTGAACTCATAATCCTGAGATCAGGAATCAAACACTCCACCGACTGAGCCAGCTGGATACCTGCTCAGATCTTTCTTGTAGCTCTTCTGTTGAAGTGTTTTCTCCTCTGCTGTTACTAGAAACACTACCAAGACTTGTTTCTTGTGCTTTGATAGCACACTTGTACATAATACCCTTCTCTTATTTTATGGAATCATTACCTTCTTATGTTATAAGGACATTAATGTAACATTTCAGAATATTGTAAAAGTCGTGTATAGTTGTTATTGAAAATTATATATAGCTGAGCTTAAGTGTGAAATTATATATCCACTGTCCAGAAATTTTCCATCTTAATATCTGGTCCAGTGGTAAGGTTGTTTTTTTTTTGCTTCTGGCAGATTTGTTGCCTCTATATGCCTTTTGTGTGTCATCCCCTCACCCCTACCCCACCGCCGCCTTAGTTTTTTTTTGCTGTTTATTTGGTCTCTTGTCTTTTTTAATTTTTTTTTTTAAAGATTTTATTTATGTATTTGACAGAGAGAGATCACAAGTAGGCAGAGAGGCAGGCAGAGAAAGAGGGGGGAAGCAGGCTCCCTGCTGAGCAGGGAGCCCGATGTGGGGCTCGATCCCAGGACCCTGGGATCACGACCTGAGCTGAAAGCAGGGCTTTAACCCACTGAGCCACCCAGGCGCCCCTCTTGTCTTTTTTATAGAGGAGGCATATACTCTGAGCTAAATGTGAACTCACTGGTCTGGTAGCTCTAGTCTCCTTTTGGTGTATTTCTCTCCATGCTACCAAGTAGGTGCTGCACCCAGAAAAACTGCTCATGATTTGTGAGCTTCTTGTGTATTTCTTTAGGAGGAGAAAAACACACTGGAGGTGGCCGGGAGTCCGGTAGCGATGCCTGGAAACAGTACATGAGAAGATCCACTTGGTAAGAAAAGGCTTTGGGAGGGTGGGTTTGAGCTTTGTGCCATTGGAACGTGCTTTTCTGCTTTTCTACCGTATGCTCTTTCTTCATACTGCTTCACTTCAGTTTGGTTTTGTAATGAAGCGCAGCTGTCCCCTCCCACGGCATCTAGCCTGTACTGTTACTTGTCTCCCTTGGTTGTCCCACCTCAGCTAGTGCCCAGGGCTCGACTGTGAAACCATCTCAGTTGTGGTTTCTGTTTGGAGACACCAGAAGAGCAGGACATTGGAGGGTCAGCCAGTAGGAGAAAGTGGGAGAAGCTGTACTTGCGGTTTCTCCTTGGGTATGGCCACCACCCCTGTAGGTGGTAGGGGCAGCAGCAGAGGGAAAGTATGCAGGGCCCTTGCAGGCCAGAATAGTGAGCATGGCTCTTGACGGTGCCTTAGCTTGTTTACCCAGCACACACTGGTGGCTGGCACCGGAACCTGCTTCAGGGAGGATTTTACTAGGAGTTGGTTATTCTACTTGTATGCTATTTTTTATTTTTTTGTTTGTTTTTTAAAAACTTATTTTGGGGGGCGGAGGGTATACGAGCTGGGGGGGGAGCAGAGTGAGAAGGAGAGAGAGTCTCCAGCAGACTCCAGCTGAGCACAGAGCCCAGTGTGGGGCTGGATCTCATGACCCTGAGATCCCAACCTGAGCCGAAATCAAGAGTTGGACACTTGACCAACTGAGCCACCCAAGCGCCCTGCTTATATGCTGTTTTTTCTCTCCCTTAGATAGAAATGATTTTACCAAGTGTATTAAAACAGTATGTGGGTCAGGCCCATGTGATGTAGCAGAGCAAAGGTTGAGGATCCCAGGATGCTCCTCTTGGTCTCATTTATTGCTTCTCACTAGCCCTCTAACCTCAGGTGGATTCTCAGCCTTAGTCCCTTAGAGCTTCAGTGACTCGATGTCTGTCTGGAAATTCTGAGGAGCTTTCGGCTGTGCTTTAAGTCTCAGACACATGCACCCTCTCCTGGTTCCCATTCTTTGTTGTGGGTTTTGTTTGTTTCCTGGTACCTGTTCTTCAAAGTCAGTTATGTTCCTTTTACTTTTGTTGTGCACCTGAGATTTAGAGTGAATCCCCATATTGTGCACCAAAGACTATGAATAATGTATTTGAAAGGTGTTTTTCCAGATTCTGTTCTCTCCTTTGTCTTTTCTCTCTCATGAAACTGGATCTGTACTAACCTTGTTTTGTATCTTAACTTTTTTTCTTTACCAACTTGTATCTTGGGACATTTCACCTTGTTATATACACATATGTGCTAGGTTTTCTTAATGACATTAAATATTCTATATTATGTATATACTGCCCTTCATTGATTTTTTTTTTTTTTTCCCTTCTAGTACCATCAACTACAGTAAGGACCTTCCTCTGGCTCAAGGAATCAAGTTTCAGTAAAGGTGGCAGTAAATTGATATTACTTCAGATCATATAGGTATTCTTGGACCTCTTTCTTCTGAAGAAGATGAAGGAAGTTAAGATTTTTCCTGAATAAATGCATCATTTTGATTATGACGGTGGCTAGTCTCTTAACCCTAGGCCCCACTTAAATCAAGAGACTTAATTTTTTAAAAAATAAAACTAAATTGTCATGATACAGCCGTATTTAGTAAAAGGTAGGATGAATTTTTTACTAGTAGTTCATGAGTTCCTGAATTTTTTATTACAGTTTTTTTAAAAAAGGAGTAGATGCAATAGGAGGAAATTGGAAAAACACGGAATAGAAAAGGGAAGAAAATAGAAGTCTCGGTAGATGCAGGAACATCTGAGCATGAGTAGAGATTGCTTTAGTGAGTATTGACTGACATGAGCCTCTAGTGCATGTTTGCAGGGAGTGTGTTTGTGTTCCTTGCCTGTAGATGAGCACAGAACAGCATCGATGTGGTATGACTTGCTGTGTTTGAAATGACTAAGGGTGTTCATCACCATTATGGCTTTTCTTGCTCATACTGGCTTTGTGTCACCACAAAAAACATAGAGCACGGTGGACATAGGTTTTGCACCTGCCTGTGTTTATGGAGAGTATCATCTGGGTTTCTTATACAATCTTAGGGCATTTTCTTTATAACTATTACATTTGTGCGGTTGCCCTTGGATTTGTTCTGGGAGAATGACCACTATGTGTGTGGCAGCATGTGGTTTTTGTGAAAGGAGGAAAGAAAGAAAGTAGAACTTGCAAAGGAGAATCTGCTTCCTTCTCTTGGGAAACTGAGCCCTTTGGAGTGGTTCATTTCAGCCCAAGGTTGCCTGTTTGAGCCCACATTGGCTCTTGAAGGTCTCCTGTCTTCCTGGCCATCTATACTGCCTGGCTGGGTTAGACCTGGGCAGAAGCCTTCCAAGAAGATTGTATTTGTATGTAATCGGATGCATTAGGATGTATGGAGAGATTTGGACAACTGGTAAAGACTGGGTTGAGTTATGACAAAGAAGTAAGCAAATGAAAAAAATGAAGCAATTGAAAATTTATCAGGGTGGGAAAGATATTCATATTATGTCCTGGAAGTAAGAAATAGTAACAAAGTTGATGGAGGTAGGGAGGTAAATTCTGAAAGAAGCATTGTCTCAGAAGGGCAAGTGGGAGGTCAGGTATGGAGATAGGAGGGATGGCTGTTTCTCAGAACATGTCTTAGAGAACTGTTTGATTCTTCAAGTCAAGAAAATATATAACTTTAATAAAAGTTAAAACCCACAAAAAAAAAAATGATGTTGGAGAATGAAGTGCTTGGAATCATTCATTTCCAGACCTTCTTTCCTCCATCCCCATGCCCAGAGCACACACACACCCTTGTATGTACTCTCTATTGTACATACACTTGTACAATATTGACCCAGGTCACCTTGAAACATCTCATGAAATGATCCTACTGAAGACCAAGTTTTCTCCATTTTTTAAAGTTTATCATAGACTGGATTATGCCATATTGCGATATCTTTCCTTTTAAAATAAGTGGTTCCTTAAGAAGATCATGGAATTTGCACATTAACTTTAAAAGTCTTGCTATGGCTTTGTTTTGCCCTTTTTTTTTTTTTTTTTTTTTTTTTAAGGTCTCATTGTTTAAGTATTTTAGCCCTGTCTTAGGGACTATAGTCCTATCTGAAGAAAGTAAAGCACCATTTAAAACACTTTTAGGAATCACATACTGATAGGCCATTATTATTTTGTGAAATTTTCAGGGTGATTTTTGATTGAAATATTTTCTTATATCCTTGGTTTTCCCAGCATATTATTTTTAAACAAATGTTTTAAGATATAAGCTATATCACTGTGTTTGTTTTAACTTAAAGTTTTTTACATTTATAATTTCTTTCTTTTAGGTTTTTAAGGAGGCTGTCCATCCTCCCATGTATCTGGTGAAGTCATAATACGGTGGCCAGTTTTCTAGCATGCTGGGGTGACTGGTAGATCTAGTCTTAACATACAGAAATTGAATAAAATTGATTGATTTCCTTTTTTTTTTTTTTTGAGACTAATTCATAATTTTTCTACATGTTTCTAATAATTATGAGGACCTATTTTTGTCATAATGCTTATTATTAAAAAATTTGCGCTACAGTTGTCCCTCTCTGTTCTTTTTTAGTGAATCAAAAAATAAACATCGCTTATTAGTATTTTTAACCAAGGAAGTTGAAATGCACATTTGTGTGTGGTGTTAGGGTTGTGTATTTTAAGGCGCTAGGGGCCCTGTACTGCTTCTTGGGATCACTGTTTCCGTCGAGCCCCTCCTTACTGCTTGCATCTGGTAGTGTAGCCATATTGCCATTTCCCAGCCCCCGTTGGGAGCTGTGGTCAGCATGCCAGCCTCACCACTACAGTGAACCCTAAGTGTCTTGGCATCTTCCTGTACTTCTGCAGTCTCTGGAGAGAGCATCCTAGGCTGACCCTAGGATCCTGACTCTTGGAGTTCCATAGGCAGGCATTGGAATACTTGATTTTCCTGGCCTCCCATTTTGCGAGGCAAGCACTCATGATGAAGACCTCACACAATAGAGATGAGGCAGTTTTCTCAAAGGAAATAAGGATGCTGTTACTTTTTTCACTTCTCTCTTCAATGCAGTGCAACTATATAATCTTCTTAATGGCATTCTTTGTCCCTGGTAATGCTGAAGGGACTGAGGAGTCTGTGTGCTTGCTCTTCTCTCCTTCCCTAGCACTTCAGATCTTTTCTCCTATTGGCTTTGCTGTAATTTTATTTATCTGCCTATTTGCTGTAGACATTTGCACTGGTAACTGTTCACAATTTCTACCCTTTTCACACTTCTCTTGTCTTGCACTTAACTGCTCCTGTTTGGTTTTCTTCTAGGTGTTTGTTGGCCTTAAAGGTTTTTAAGGGGATGTATGAAGACATTAGGTGCCACAGCATTTGAGTCCCAGAAAGTGTTGATATGTTCTGATGTACTGAAGTTGTGGAGTTCTAACGCAATCAAATCTGTTGAATTTTTAAAAATCATTTTAAGTAGTCTGTGTACCCAAGGTGGGGCTCAAACTTCATAACTCCAAGAACAAGAGACATGCTCTACTGACTGAGCCAGGTAGATGCCCCAAATCTCTTGATCTTTTTCCACTTTAAGTTTAGAAAGCTAGGTTATAAATTTTTCCTCTGCTTTTTTTTTGTTTGTTAAGTGTATTTTAAATACTTGTACACAGTTAAAAATACAATGAGCCTAGAATGCTTAAAACACTGTTCCCTCCTCTTCTCTCCCCCCCCCCCCCACTTTACTGGAACAACCATCCTCACCTTTTTTGCTGTTGCTTATTCCTAAGTAATAAGCTCCTACTGTGATTTTTCAGTAAATCAGTTCAGATATTAAATGCAGAGTTCTCAGTGCAGTAGGTGAGGATTAACTTTTTTACTAGCATTTCCCCAGACATAAAGTTGCTTTCCCTGCATTCCTCTCATCTCTTCATACATACTGTGTATGTGAAGTCTGTAGTCATAGTCTATAGTCATGACTTAATTACGACTGTGCAAAAGGCAACAAATCATGCCTGCTTTCTTATCTTGTCTTTTTCCTGGAGTTTGTAATTGCCCTTATTGCTTAATGTGCTCTGCATCTGTTTTTTTTGTTTGTTTTGTTTTGTTTTTCTAATTGTGTTAAACTACGGCATAACCATTTTTGAAGTGTGCAGCTCAGTGGCATTTGGTACATTCACTCATTGGTGCAGCAGTCACCACTGACTGGTTCCAGAACATTTTTATCATCCCCAGAGGAAACCCCCTTACCCATTGACCAGTACTCTCCCCTTTTCACCCTATTCTCCAGTCCCTTTTGTCAACCAGTCTGCTTTTGTCTCTGGGTTTGCCTATTCTGGATATTTCATAAAAATAGACCATTACTAATTATTTCAAAATGCCTGGATTCTGTCACATGCCTATTAATATTTTCCAGTTACTCAGTTTTTTTCTTGCTGGGATCCCCTGTCTCTGTGATCTTTGTTCTCTGCTTCAGTGAGATGGGCTGCTCTTGGCTAGCATACAAGATTTCCTCTTCCTTTGCTGCTCTTCTGCATTAGAGACTCTCGATCTTCCTGGCTCCCATGTATTTTGTCCGATTGCTTTATACTCTAGTCTTGCTGGAGCACATCCTGTGGAAACTTCCCAACTGGTAATTTTGGAGATAGTTTTTGTTTTGTTTTGTTTTTGTTTCTATTTTTAGAGAGGAGAATTTTTTTTTTAAGATTTTATTTATTTATTTGACAGAGAGAGAGATCACAAGTAGGCAGAGATGCAGGCCGGCAGTGGAGGGGGGAGCAGGCTCCCTGCTGAGCACAGATTCCCAATGCGGGGCTTGTTCCCAGGACCCTGAGACCATGACCTGAGACCATACCTTCGGGTAGAGGCTTTACCCACTGAGCCACCCAGGTGCCCCAAGAGAAGTTTTTGTTTTTTTTAAAGATTTTTATTTATTTGAGAGAGAGCAGAGAGCATGAGTGGGGGCGGTGGGAGGAGGAGAAGGAGAAGCAGACTCCCCGCTGAGCAGAGAGCCCAATGCCTGGCTTAATCCCAGGACCTGGGATCATGACCTGAGCCAAAGGCAGAGGCTTAACCCACTGAGCCAGCCAGGCATCCCTTGGAGGCAGTTTTTACAGAATCTTGGGAAGGGCATTCCCCATATTGAATGGAAGGTTCAGTCTAGTGTTCTGGGTTAAAAATACAGAGACTTTTTTTTTCCCGCATTGGAAAAGGCCCATAAATGTTTTTGTGGGATTGGCCTATCGGCGTTTAATCCATTTGGCCTTAGGGTGTATGTTATGACTTGATCTAAATTGATTTCCCCTTCAGATATTTAGTACTCCCCCCACCCCCCGCCCAGATTTCATGAACAAATTTCCCTTTCCTCATTGTTGCCTTTTATAATATGATACATTTAATTCTTGTGGCCTTTATCTAATTTTAGAGGAGGAGAGAGTGGAAGGAGGGGCAAAGGGAGAGAAACTCAAGCAGGCCCCAGAGCCCACCCAGCGCAGAGACCAAGGTCTGGCTTGATCTCTACCCTGAGATCATGCATGACCTGAGTTGAAATCAAGAGTCGGTTGCTTAATCGACTGAGCCATCCAGGTGCCCAATTCTTGCTGTGGCCAGGCCTTTAAATTCCTGTTATTAAAGGTTTTTTTTTTTTGTTTTATTTGTAGAGTCCCATACAGATAACCTGTGTGACCTTCAGCAAGCAGCTAACCTATTTGAACTTAATTTTCTTAACCATAATCTGGGGTCTGCCAGTTTGGCTGCTTTGTTATAAGCTGCAGAAAACAATTTTGCCTTTAGCAAAAATTAGAAAGGATGGTGGTCACACTCACTTTGCTCCTGCAGATTCATTTTCCAACATTGTCCTGGCAGTGTGTCTTTCAGGGCTGACCTCTGGGCTCCTTCACCTGGGCTTTCTTTGTGTTCTGGTTTTTGATTGTTTGGCCAGTGGTAGAAAATCAAAGCTTAGAGGTCAGAGTATCCATTTCCCCACTCTCTGCCAGCCTTTGGTAGTTACTCTCAGTGGTTTTAATCCTATTTCTGTGACTACAGACCTTGTCGTGTCCCCTCTACTGTGGTGACACAGGATTCTGGCAACACCGTACCTATTTCTTGCCCTTCGTTCTCCAGGTGCAAATGGCATTGTGTTGATGCTTCCTGGGTTTGTCACCTTCCTCAATTCCTTATTCCCCAGATATAGCTGGGCAGCAGATAATGAACTATCTTGTCATTCTGCCAGAATGAATGAAATTCAACTGTTTGGGGGCCTTTTATTTCCTTTACTAAAAATTAAAATCTTGGGGCGCCTGGGTGGCTCAGTGGGTTAAGACTCTGCCTTTGGCTCAAGTCATGATCTCAGGGTCCTGGGATTGAGCCCCACATCGGTCTCTTGGCTCAGCAGGGAACCTGCTTCTCCCTCTCTCTTTGCCTGCCTCTCTGCCTACTGGTAATCTCTGTCTGTCAAATAAATAAATAAGATCTTTAAAAAAAAAACTATTGAGGCAGCAGGCGGTTGGGCTGGCGTGGATCCTTTGCCTGTCAGGTATGTGACCTGCTCGTTGTTTTGAGGAAGAGCATAATCACTGTGTTAATCGAATGCTAAAATCAAGAAAGCATAATTCCCAGGATTTGGAAATAATGATATTATCCTGGAATGAAATGTGGGTGATGGTCTGCTAAAATAATATGTTCTATTCAACAGGGCGGTAATAATACCTGCCATAATTTTTAAGGAAATAAAAGAAATAACACTTCCTGGCACATGGTGAGGGCTCCATAGATATTGACTGCTGTTATTAGAGTGTTTTCCATATTTTCCTAAAAGAAACGTAGAAGGATATTTCATGTTTTTGAAAAGGGATGTTCTAGGGGGCTTTTCGTTGGAACTAAATTTATCAATAAAATAGAGAACAACTTCGTAGTTACTCAGATTTTATTGATCTTGTCTTTTTTTTTTTTTAAGATTTTATTTATTTATTTGACAGAGATCACAAGTAGGCAGAGAGGCAGGCAGATAGAGAGAGAGAGAGAGTGAGAGAGAAGCAGGCTCCTGCTGAGCAGAGAGCCCGATGCGGGACTCGATCCCAGGACCCTGAGATCATGACCTGAGCCGAAGGCAGAGGCTTTAACCCACTGAGCTACCCAGGCGCCCTTTTTTTTTTTTCTTTTTTAAGATTTTATTTATTTATTTGACAGACAGAGATCACAATTGGGAAAGAGGCAGGCAGAGAGAGAGAGAGGAGGAAGGAGGCTCCCTGCTGAGCAGAGAGCCCAGTGCGGGGGCTTGATCCCAGGACCCTGAGATCATGACCTGAGCTGAAGGCAGAGGCTTTAACCCACTGAGCCACCCAGGAGATCTTGTTATGTATATGTTTGTTCAAATATTTATGACTCCTCACAAAATTTTGCAATGCATTTCATCTGTCTTTTAAGTTTATTCCTATATATTTTAAGATTCCAGTTGTAGGTGAGATTTCCCTTTCCTTATGTGTAAGTTATTACAAAAAAATTGACTTTCTAAGGTGGATTAGGTTTGAAAATGGAAACATGGGGGTACCTGGGTGGCTCAGTCCGTTAAGGGTCTGCCTTCAGCTCAGGACTGTGATTCCGGGGTCCTGGGTTCGAGCCCCACATGGGGCTTCCTGCTCAGTGGGGAGTCTGCTGCTCCCTCTCTCTCTGTCCTTCCCCTGCTTGTGCATGTGCGTGCTCTCTCTCTCTCTCTCTCTCTCTCTGTCAGATAAATTAAGTCTTTATTTTAAAAAATGGAAACACAGGCGCCTGGGTGGCTCAGTGGGTTAAGCCGCTGCCTTCGGCTTGGGTCATGATCTCAGGGTCCTGGGATCGAGTTCCGCATCGGGCTCTCTGCTCAGCAGGAGCCTGCTTCCCTCTCTCTCTCTCTCTCTCTCTCTCTCTGCCTGCCTCTCTGTCTACTTGTGATCTCTCTCTGTCAAATAAATAAATAAAATCTTAAAAAAAAGAATGGAAACACAGATCCTGTCAGTACTTTACATTTGCTCTTGGCTGGTGAAGGTCTTTTAGCCCCTCAACTCTAGAGTTGGGGAGGTTTGACCAGGATTCATACTATGGAGTTGTCTTTACGGTGTTGACTGTAGGTGGCGCTGCTGCTCAGAGCAAATGCCTAAGTTTGGCAGGGAAGGAAGTTGTTTAGACTGTCGTATCCAGGAGGTCACCATGGAAAAGGTTTTGTATTCTGAAGACAGATGTGCTAAGCACCCTGCCCTACTTGTATGAGATGCTTTACATTCCAGCACCATTGGTAAACCGCATTTCCTACCTCTGGTCGGCTAACGACACATCACCTGAGCTTCCGTGGGTGATTGACTTTGGGTAAAATCTAAGCACCGGAATGTCGGTGAAAAAATAGTATTTGGGCTGTAATTGCACAGGAGTATCTTTTGTTTTAAGTTAAGAAACATTATAAAGTTTCATTTTCCATCCATTCCCCGCCCGTCTCTCAGTGGAGCCTATGTGTGAGGTTACTCCAGTTTGAACTACTCCAGGGGACATTTTATTTCTTTTACTTACACTTTTATGATACTTACTATGTTCCAGGCACTTTTCAAAGCACTTAACAAATAGAAACCCGTTTAATTCTCATAACAAGTTATGAAATAGGTCCTCTGATAATCCACATTTTATTAACATGGAAATGGAGGAACAGGGGCGTTGAGTAACTTTTCCCCAAGTCTACCAGGTGATAAATGGTGGGGGTGAAATTTGAACCCAAGCAGTCTGGCTCCAGAGTTAGTAGTGCTCTAGTAACGAGTCATCTAAAATTAATGCTCTCCTTCCTTGCCTACCTCTTTTTAATTGCTGTCCCTTCATTTTTTCTTATATGATTTTACTTATTTTTTATTTTGATATTATCACAAACTTCAAAATTGGAGTACAATACAAAGAACTTCTTTCCCCTTCACTATTTGAGACTATGTAGTTGACCCCTCCCATCACCCCAAATCCTTGAGTGTATATTTCTTGCAAACGACATTTTCCTATGTAACTGTTACACACTATCAAAATCAGGGAACTACTGATATATTACATCTTGTTCTCAGATACTGTTCAACTTTAGCCCCTTGTATCAGTAATCTTCTTTATACCAAAAGGAGCTGTGTTATTCTAGCTACTTTTTCTTTGGGTTTTTTGTTTGTTTGTTTGTTTGGGTTTTTTTTGGCTTTTATAACCATGACTTTTTTTTTTTTTTTTTTTTAAGATTTTACTAATTTGAGAGGAAGAGCACAGAAGGAGAAGCAGATTCCCACTGAGCAGAGAGCCCCACATGGGGCTCAATTGTGGGACCCTGAGATTATGACTGGAGCTGAAGATAGGCACTTGACTGACTGAGCCACCCAGCCACCCCAACCATGACACTTTAGAAATTACAACTTACTTGGTAGAATGCCCCTGAACTTGGTGTTTGCTCATGAGAATATTCGGGTTTAAGGTTTGTGTTGTAAGGGGTGCCTAGGTGGCTCAGTGGGTTAAGCATCTGCTTTGGCTCAGATCGTGATCTCAGGGTCCTGGAAATAAGCCCCACATTGGGCTCCCTGCTCAGCAGGGCGTCTGCTTCTCCCTCTGCCTCTCCCCCTGCTCATGCACTCTTTCTCTTGTGCACAAATAAAATCATACAAAAAAACTGTGGTAGAGCAATACAGTCACAGAAGTGATGCTGTTTGCCTCACTGCATCTTTTTTTTAAATTACTTTTATTAACATGTAATGTATTATTTGCCGCAGGGGTACAGGTCTGTGAATCGTCAGGCTTACACATTTCGCAGCACTCACCATATAACATACCTTCCCCAATGTCCATAACCCAGCCACCCTCTCCATACCCCTCTCGCCCCAGCAACCCTCTGTTTTGTGAGATTAAGAGTCTCTTATGGTTTGTCTCCCTCCCAATCCGATCTTATTTCATTTTTTTTTCCTTTCTTACCCCCCACAACCCGCTGCCCTGCCTCTCAAATTCCTGATATCAGGGAAATCATATGATAATTGTCTTTCTCTGATTGACTTATTTTGCTCAACATAATACCCTCTAGTTCATCCACGCCGTTGCAAATGGCAAGATTTCATTTCTTTTGATGGCTGCCCAATACTCCATTGTACATATTTGCCACATCTTCTTTATCCATTCATCTGTTGATGGACATCTAGGTTCTTTTCCGTAGTTTGGCTATTGTGGACATTGCTGCTGTAAACATTTGGGTGCACATGCCCTTTTGGATCACTACATTTGTATCTTGGGGTAAATACCCAGTAGTGGCCTCACTGCATCTTAATAGGTGGGGTGTGGTTGCCATTTGTCTATTACAGAGGATGTTCATGTAGCTCTCACAGGGTGTTGTCTGCTGGCATTCTCCATTGTAAAACATTTCTTTTATCCTTTGTACATGAATGTCTTTCGTGGGGAGGTACTTTGAAACTATGTACGCGGCCTGTTTTTCCCTCAGATTTTATGTTTATTTACTTACATTTGTATGTTTTTATGTTTTCCTCTTTTAGCCAATAAGTTACATGCTCAGAATAAATTTTGATACCTGATTTGGCCAGCAGGATACCCGTGAAACTAGCTTCTGTGTTCTCTTGATGTGTTCTCATTCTTCTTCAGTCCCTGCTTGCCTTTTTGAAGCAAGATGTTCTGGGTGGTTCTTGTAGTTACCTGCCCCAGCCCTGGAATCAGCCATTTTCTCAAGCCATTTAGTCAAGAATCCTATTTAGAAGCCAAGACATATCAACATGAAGATTTCAGTGCTGTCAGATCCTCACAGTGGACAGAGTTGGGAAATACACGGACGTACAACCTTTCTACATCTGGACAACCATGGGGTCACATCAGAACTTCACAAATCCAGTCCAACATCACAGTGCTTGTTCAGTTTTCGCCCTTCCAGGATTTGCTGCTTTTGTCTCTGATTGTTAGAAACCTGCTTCCTAGGACCCTTGATCCTTGTTCTGGTTGATTTCACCAATCCCCTCTTCCCCCAAGGACACCCTTCTCACCTCATCCTGGTTCTCAGGGCGCTGGACTTGCCCTCACCGTGGACGTCTTCCTCACCCAGCTCAGCCTGAGACACCTACCCACAGCTACCTCCCACATGAGGACATCCTTCTTACCCATTGAATGGCTTTAGGATTGCACTGTTGAGGAAGAGAGACAAAGAGGACCTGACCTCTTCTTAAATGTGCAGTTTCAATTCTAATTCCAAATGGTATTTAGGTGCCCCCCACCCTGCCTGGGGCTTCAGCTGGATGAACAGGGAGGTAAGCTCTGGAAGTAGAAGGTCCATGTCTAGGGACAGCTCTGTTTCTAGTGGGGTAAAGGCTCTGAGGAATCTCCTGATCTCTGGCCCTAACTCTTGCGTGTGAAGTGAATAGGCTGGAAAATAGTGCCTTGTGGGCCAGAATTGGCCCAGTGCCTGTTTTGTTTGGAATTTAGCTTTTATAAAACTCAAATTAAAATTTTTTGAAAGCATGGGTGATGTGCTCTAATTCACCGCGGTTGGCCACAACCGTGATCTTACCCAGCTTCATACGTTTTCTTCCCTCCCAGAGGCTCAGTGGCTTTATTCTTTCAGCTCTGATGAATTAGGCATACTTCAAAAAGCCCTTGGCTAAGCACAGGTTTTCCACCAAGAGTGAGAAGTTTACCTAGACTTAAGTCGGGACCCTGGCATTATTAAGGATGTTATTTTAGCTGCTTGAGCAGAGACTGCAGAGAAGAAAGGCTAAACAGAATAGTTTTCTCTGATTTAAGAGTTCAGATGTAAATAGTCCAGGGTGGGTCAGTGACCCACAGGGTCCAGGCCTTAGACTTCTTTGTTGTTCCGCGTAGTGAAAGGTGGGTCATTGCCATGTCACATTTCAGCTCGTTAGGGTAAGGAAGGCTCTCTTCCGTTGAAGCGTGTGACCCAGAAACTGCACATGTCCTCTCCACTCACATTACAGAAGTAGAACTTAATCACACAGCAGACACAACCAATGAGAGGTTGAGAAACCTTTAATTCCTTTTTTTTTTTTCCTTAAAGTAATCACTATGCTTTAACTCCCCACCCTGAGATCAAAGGTTGCACGCTCTACTGACTCAGACAGCCAGGCGCCCCCAGACCTTTATTCTCGGGACCCAGATAGCCAGCCAGTCAAAACGTGGGTATGGCATTATGTTGAGAGGACAGAAGGGATATTGGAAAATTACGCCTTCCAACTCCGTGTTTATTAAAATACTCCCCTCTGCTTACTGTCTGGAATATTCTCTGTCACATGTCATTTTGCTGCTTTATGTGGATACTCTGCCAATTAAGAATGCATTTAGATTCTGTCTTCATCCCTGAGGGCTTTCCATCCTTTATCCTTTAGTAGGAAGTGGAGGGGGTGAGCTTCCCAAAGCAGCTGATGAGGGAACTTTCGAAGTTGGTTAGGAAAGAGCAGAAGGTGGAACAGAGAAGCCTGGACAAGTCGGACACTGGGACCAGGGTTGGCCGAGGTGAGTGGGAAACCCTGTGGGAACACCAGGCTGAAGAGAAAGAGCAAACCCTGGGAGAAGGTGGTGCTGGTAAAAGAGGAGTAGGAAATAGAAGGGAACCGAGGAACCAGGACATGAGCTTCCACTAGTGTGGCCTCTTTGCTCCATTTTCTGCTCTGGGGCTCAGTGGAATCATAATCCGTCACAATGGGGATTTCAGAAGGGCTAGAGTTGATTCCACATCTCTTCTAGGACTCACTGTCTTCTGTAAAATGGGCACAATTTTCCTTTCAGGCTGCATTTCCCAACACTATCATGAAATACAAATACACAGTCAAATAGGCAAATTGTGTGTACAACGTCTAATAGAAAGATGATATTGAGAGACGTGGTAAAACTCTTCTACATTCTGTGGAATTCATCGAGGCCTGGGTGGACCCAGGGGGCTGGATTTAGTTAAGACGGGGTCACCCTGATTGAAAGGTCATTCCTACAGCAGACAGGATCTAGGAGAGAGGGCATGGTCTGGACGGGCTGGGGCCCTCTTTGTCAGGTTCAGGACCTGGGCTTCAGAGTAGTTACCTGTCTGGGACGGTAGGGAAGAACATGAGCATGTCTCAGGTGTATAGTCAGAAACACCTTAGGCTGGGCAATGGCATTGTGGTGGGATCTCCAGAGCTGCCTTTGATGGGTGCGGCAGCCCAAAGAATGTGGCTTGAACTCCTGATGTTGGACTGCTCTGAGCCAAGTAGCCATAGAACTGGTCATCTCTGCTCCTGCCCTGGTTTGAGGCAGTGGACACATATTTGCTTGGTTGGCATTTAGCTGTGAAAATTTCCTGTGTGGAATGAGGAGATATTTTGCATTTCATAGTGTGTCATCTGAACATGTGGTCAACCTGAGGACATTCTGCTGGGAGCCAGGAGGGTGAGGTTTGCTCACAGACTCAGACCGTGCATGTGAGAAAAGCCTTGCCTCTGTACTTTTTCAGAGCCAAAGTGTCACATTGCCTTCTCTGGGGATAGTATGAAGGGGACTGCGTCCCAGGGGATGCATCTTGTATTTTGTACTGCAGCTTGGAGAATCAGTTTTTCACTTTATATTATATTCCTGAGTATTAAGAGCTTTAATTTTATTTAATTTTATTTTTTTAAAAGATTTATTTCTTAGACAGAGATCACAAGTAGGCAGAGAAGCAGGCAGAGAGAGAGGAGGAAGCAGGCTCCCTGCTGAGCAGAGAGCCCGATGAGGGACTCGATCCCAGGACCCTGGGATCATGACCTGAACTGAAGGCAGAGGCTTTAACCCACTGAGCCACCCAGGCGCCCCAATAGCTTTAATTTTAAAATACGACAAACTATTTTAGAAATAAGATGATTAACTGAAAAGTTTTTTCTTGCCTTGAAGTAATGACCTGTTCCAACTTAAAAAATTAGGCATGATCATTGTGGTGTTTCTGTGGTGTTTTTAACCCTGACTCCAGATGCCCAAAGAGTGATCGAATGATTTTAATCTCCTGAGATGGAAATCTTTAAAGAAAAAGTATCAGGACATTTCTATAATCTGTAGGCTATAGATTCTACATCAAATGACTTGAATTTTTAGTCTCATAGTTTGCTCTATGCAAGGAGTCGGACAACGTAAGACATTTTCCCAACTCTGCCTCCCTCTGCCATTCTCGGCTGCCAAGTAAATGACAGATTATTCTAGTAATTTCTGTGAGCTCAGGTAAGCTGAGAGCCTCCCAGCCTCATTCCCCATTTGTATTTTTTGACCTCTGCACATTTAACTATGACTTTCTCATGATCGCACGGCCTCTGTTCTTCCTTGAGTGATCTTGTATTCTTGCTTATAGAAAACACAGAGCCACGCGGGTTGCAGGTGGTGCGGCCTTCCCAGCAGCTCTCTCCACTCTGGCTTCCAGAACTTCCACACTACAAGAGGACGGGTGCCCCACCATTAAGATTTTACCAGCTATGTGCCTCTCAGGCTAAGTGGCTGGAGTCATCATTGTCTTGCATCTTTATAAATAACCTCATCAGTATGTCATTTCCTCTCTCCCCCAACAGAATGCTTCTCTGTAACATGGTTTCTGTGAAGTGGGTAAAAGCCTAATTGTTCCCTCAGAGTTGCCTAAATGACTTGAAGGTCTTGAATTTTTAGTAGCTTACAGAAATAAAAGGGGCTTTCTAACTGGTCCAAGCACTCCCTCCAGCGAAGGCTCCCTGGCTGACCTGTTTACCATCAAGCAACATAGTGCCAGCCGTGCTGTGACTCATAATCATTACAGGAAATTTGCTTTAGGATTTTTCTTACACTTACAAGATCTACTTCTGGTTCCTTGTTACTTCTTTTGTCTTGTGAGTATCCCTTAACAATAAGGAAGGTTACAGAAAACTTTTTATGAGCATCTTCACTCCAAGGTCAAACGGACTTGTCTCTCTTTTTGCCCCCAGCAGTTACAATGCATCGTTATTTTCAACTGTTCATTTCCCTCAGTAAATGAAAGTTCTCTCAGGTCAAGACCTTGTCCATCTTACTCAGAACCTGTCTAGCTCGCTCTCTCCTGTATCTAATGGGATGCATGGTACACAGTATGGAATCAGTAAATGTTTCTTGAATGAGCAAATAAATGGATACTTTGTGGAGATTTTGGCTTCTTTTTGTATGTATAGGGGAAGAAAAAAATTATACTCTACCCTCTTAGGTTCATTAATTGGGACCTGTGAATCCAACTGAAAAAAAGATAGATTGACAAGAGAAAAGGAATACAAAGTGTATTATTAATTTTTATGTGCATGGATGCCTTCATAAAAATGAAGTAAAAAACCGAAAGAAGTGGTTGAACTTGGGGGCTTACATACTGTTTTAACAAAGTGTGATAAATTGTTGAGAAATGACAAGACAAAGGAAAAGGGGTTTGGACTTTTGGGGTGGTAGATTGTGGAAAGGTGAATATATGAGTGAAACTAATGGAAGATAAAGTTACCTGGTAAGGTATATGCAGACTCATCTCAGCACTTTCTCTGTGTCTGGTTATTAAGTTTGTTCTCTTCCAGGTACAAGAGAGGGGGATACCTTTATAAGGGAAGCTTATACTTTTAGGCAGATCAGAGGAAGATTCTCACTTGGATTCAGCTCAAAATAATTTTTCTGCTGAAGTGGCATATTTGGGGGTGGCATATTCTCATCCCTTTCATGTGTTTGGTAAAATTTGGTTGTGGTAAAGGAGTCCCATTTCCCACTACCATCCATTCTCTCCTATTAACAGGGGGTATGGAATAAAGAAAGCATCTTCCCAGCTTTTTGCTGGGAGGTATAGCCTGTGAAAAAATAGGCTGGGTTTCTGAGGACTTCTAGAAGCAGATTACTACCTCTGGATTGCCAGCCCTGGGGCTTTTCTGAGGCAGGGAGATAACCTTTTATCCTGTTCATGCTACTGTAATTTTGGTGTTTTTGTTACATATAGCCCCACCTAATCATATGTTGGTTTAACATTTGCATTTTTGAGGACCAGAGGGAGTGGGATTAAAAAATCTAAATCTAGCTGGGATGACCGTAGAAAATGATGCCACTTTCAGGTGTTCAGAATCTTGGGACAGCCTTAGGTGAGGTGCTTTTCTTGGCTGATTTATTTCATACCTGTCTGCTCACAAATGTGGAACCTGTCCTCTCTTCCTGTCTCACCCCTTGACTTAGAAATACTAACAAATTAGTACATCAGATGTTGATATAGGGATGCCTGGGTGGCTTAGTTGGTTAAGTATCTGCCTTCGGCTCAGGTCATGATCCCAGAATCCTGGGATCGAGCCCCATGTGGGGCTCCCTGCTCAGTGGGGAGTCTGCTTCTCCCTCTCCCTCTGCCTGCTGCTCCCCCTGCTTGTGCTCCTTCTCTCTCAAATAAATAAAATCTCAAAACAAAACAAAACCTCACATTGATAATATTTAATATGTGCTGGTAGGCAGAAGGTACCTGTGTACCTCTAACTGAATGGAGCCGAAGTTTGCTGTGTCCAACTTGGTATTTTGTTTCATTCTTAAACATAACATAAGGAAACATAAACATAAGGAAAAATCAACCAGTTGCATTTTTTAAAAAAGATTTTCCCCTGTTACTACTATTTTTTAAAGTAGGCTTCATACCCAACTTCATGGGGCTTGAACTCAAAACCTCGTGATCAAGAGTCTCATGCTCTACCCACAGAGCCAGCCAGACACCACTCCCCTATGATTTTTATGTCACTGGAGCCAATTTCTTTTTCCTGTTTCCTTTAAAGGATTTACCTTTCTTTATTGTCTCCTTTAACTTAGCTCACATAAATAAGCACTTCCTTAACAGTGGCATGTTTCTCAAACCAGTTCTTTCCTATACATGTTGGTTGTCTAAACCTTGTTCCGCGTACCTTCTTAGCCATAAAGGAGCAGGGAAATGTTGTCTTTTTCAAAGGACTGGTGGCTGTGGGTGACGTGTGCTCCGGGGCAGTGGTGGGGGCGGCGGTGTGGAGAAGGGGCCTTAATGAGCTATCATTCAAGTCTGTGTGCCGTGGCTTTATGAGAAAATTCTTTGCCTTCATTTTTAAGTGAATACCTTTTTTTTTTTTTCCCTCTAGGAATTCTCATTCAGCTTAGGCAGTTACGAAATTGGGAACTTGATAAAGTTCTAATTGGAGTCATGGGACATTAAGAAATTTTGCTCTCAAATGCCCCTGCACTTTGAACTAGTAGGGGTCAAAAAGCCGACAGTCCTGTCACGTGGGGCCATTTGGGGAACTTCCGGAGTTTGGGCAGTGCCTCAGTTCAAAATACAGGTGTCCTCCTGAGACCTCAGGTTGAAAAACACCCATTATGTTGAATCATTGGAAATTGCCATTTTGTTTTTAAGTTAAACTGCCAATATTTTACCATTTTTTTAAATTTAGATCAACCTACACATGAGGTTTTAGTTTTCTTGAAGAGTTAATTGAGAATTGTGACCATGAATGTTATGAGAAACAAAATACTACATATAAAGCAAGACTGGAAATGAATTTTTTTTAAATAAGGAAATAAGGCTCAGGGAGTACAGATCATTTGTCCATATGTCCAGAACTGGGAACATGAAGCCTATGATTTTTACATGACTACTCACTGCCCCTTCACTGTATTCAGTGTGGTAACCTCCTGGTCAAGTTGAGAAGCAAGCAATCACGGCAGAAATTAACCTTCTTTTGTTGTGGAGCTATTGAAAAGCCTTGAGCTTCTATATAAATACGTGACTACTTGAAATTAAAAAAGCATTTCAGTATGTTATTAAGAACCATCTTTTAAAAATGTATGAATAAATTATTTTCCTATGATGGAAGCAAGGCATTAGTGAAAAAAAAAGTACGCACAGGTAGAAGAGAAAAAATCTGGCAATCATGGTTTCACCAACTGGAGAGAAGCACTGTTAACACTTGGATATTTGTCCTTATCTCTCTGTGTTCACTTATTTAACAGATACTGATGGAGCACCTGCTCTGTGCCAGGCACTGTACTAAGTGCTGGGCTGGTTTGGACAAGTAGATGTAGTCTTTGCCCTCAGTCTGGAGGCAGCCAAAGTCAATAAACAAATACACCAACAAATACTTTGACCGCATGTTGAGATATTTGAAACAATGCCATTAAAAAAAGAGAGGGTAGAATTCTGGAGTCAGAGAGGAATGAAGAATATGTGCACTTATTTGATTATTATCTTTTTAAAATTTTGTTTATTTATTTGACAGAGTGACAGCGAGAGAGGGAACATAAGTAGTTGGAGTGGGGAGGGAGAAGCTGGCTTCCCGCTGATCAGGGAGCCCGATGTGGGGCTTGAACCCAGGACCCTGGGATCATGACCTGAGCTGAAGGCAGACACTTAACGACTGAGCCACCCAGGTGCCCTTGGAATATGTTTATTTAGACAGGGAGGTCAGGTATCGCCTTGTTGAGGAGAAGACATTTCCACAGAGATGAGAATGGTTATGTAGTTGGTGATACAAATTGCCAAGTGTCCTGGCAGAGGTATAGGCAACGTAATGAGAGGGATCAGAGCACATGACCCCCCAAAAAAGGCGTCTTTGGCATATGAATATTTAGAGCAAATGCACTTGAGAAGTAGCAGGTGCAGGAAGGGCTCTCTGATCTCACACTTTGAGCCTAGAAGTAGAGTGTAGATCTCCTGCAAGAAAGATGGCCTCCCTGTGCCAGGAAGAAGGAGCACATTCTTACTGTTATACACAGGGAGTCAACATGAGATGATTCTGCACAGAAATTCTTACAAATACCTTATGAAAACAGCCCTTCTCTGGTATTAGTTTCCCCCATGTATATACTGGTCACCTTGTCACACTTCACTGTGTCCGGCCCCAAGCCACCTTTCCTTCATCTTGTCATATCTCCACAACTTATTGCTCTTTGCTAAAATGGCCTATAGGCCTGCGAGTCTAACTGCTTCTTCTGGATTTTAACTTACGTGTAGGAAACCACCCATTCCTTGGAGAAATAGTAACATCAGGAAAATCTGTTGCTTTTTCTCCTGTCAGTTAACTCCTGGGCCCCAGCCACAGAACCTGAGAAGGTGGTGGAAAAGTATCTCCTCCCCTCCAGCAGGAAGGAGGCTGGCACATGTGATAGACTTTCCAGGAGGAGGAACAGGACACCAAGGTGTCTGGCCTGGAGTGAGGCCCACATTTTCATAGGGCGTGGAAGAGAGGTGGAATGGTATCCCATGTAATTATTAATTATACATGTAATTTTAGAAACAAAATGGAATAATTCTGTGTGCATGGTCATTGTCACTCGTTTTTCCTTCATTATCAGCACATAGATTTGGGGTGTATAGTCTGTGACACACAAGTGTCCTTACTTGAGTAACCCTACCTGTTCCTTGCTCTCCGTTGCCTTTGTGGGAGAGAAAACTAGGCTGTCTATTCCTCCTGACATAATACAAATTGGGAAAAGGAAAAACTGCCATTTCCTTGTATATACAGCTATGGAAGTATGTCCCTGGGACTGAGTGAAACCCACAAAATGGGCATTTTCCTCCTAAGAAAATATTTTTTTGTTCCTAAGCCTGTCTCCTGCCCTCTCCAAAGCCCAGGTAGAGGATAAAAATCAAATTTGTGTGCAGTGTTAGTATCATTAAATTGTAACACCTTAAAATCCCATTATCTACTCTTCCGAGTCTCATAAAACTTAGTGTCCTACCAGAGCCGTGCTCTGATTTCTCTAAGAAATTCATACGTTCCTCTGCACTTCTGTGGGCCATTTGGGGAGATTGTTTTTTATCACTGCTATTTTTAGCTACCATCAGTATTTCCCCTTGATAATCACTGAGGGAACATGGCACATGCTGGGGCTGGGACTTGAGTTGTTTCCAGTTGCAACACTGGAAGGCAGCGTATCTGGTCCTGATCCACCTTTGTAGGCTCAATTGAAAAACACAAGGTTTTGAGAGACAAGTACAACAAACATGGTTTGGCATATTTTGGGTGAGACTTGATGACAGACTTCCCTAAGACAAAGCAAAGAAGGAAAACAAGCCAGGGGCCATTTTATGCTTGGGTATTTTCCCAGAGTTTGCACAGGCCCTAGAGAAGAGAAATTTCTTCTCAGGTTTGTGCACTGGAAAACTTTGCTTGGTAAGACTGATTGAAAAACACCTCCACATCCTCCCACACCCAGTCAGAGGGAAAAAACCACCTTCAGTCCTCACCCAGCTGGAATTCCCCGCTCCATCCACTTTTTGGTAAAACTCAAATACAAGATGTGACTGCTGGTTCTAGATCTCATCCCATGTGCCTAGAGCATTCCATGATTAGTGATTGTGTGAGTGTGTGTGTGTATGGGGGCAACATAAACTGCCAGTTCAGACCAGCCTGCTATCTGGGAGATTTGGAACCATCATACGTGGCAGTTGTTTTCCTAAATTATCATGGGGGGGGGAATCTAATGCAAATAGGTTATTGCTGTTAATTGATTTTCTTCACATGCAACCTGTTCCCCGGTCCTGTCATCTGGGAAGGGAGGAAGACACATGAAATGTGTTTTATTAAGCAAGCCTAAGGTGCAGAAAGAGGACAAGAAAACTATCCTCTCTGACTGAGAATGTAGGAAAGTTAAAAGATTCCCACATGAGTCATTTTGGTACAGCATTTGAATGTATGGACGGAAGTCAGCATGTGATTTTCTTCCCTGAGGGGCTTCTCAAAGCATAGGACAACTCTATTTAATAGGGATAATTTAGAAGCCATGCCCAGTACACTAAAAGTCATCACTACAAAAATCCAGGGTGTTTTTGACTGGACTTAGGAATCTTGAACAATGTAATGGATTTACTTCTAGGAGATTATTGAGAAACGGGAAGTTTGGGCCCCTGACACTCCTGTGTGCAGGGTTGAGATGAGAAGTGACTTTGGTCTCTTGCGTCTTCAGTTCCAGGGCAACAGGTGCTGCTTGCACGGGTCCTGGCTTCTTCAAGAATTAGTTGAGGTCACCGTCTTCTACAGAGGCTAGGAGCCCCTGCACAGACCTCCAGCTGCTCCCAGAAGGCAGGTGGTCAGTGGACGTGGGTTAGCCTCTCAGACCCGTTGGATGGCCTTGGTCATCTTTTAATTCTCTAGTCCCTTCTCTGAAAAAGGAAATGTTTTCTGGAAATGTTTCTTTTTAGGAAATTAAACTTAAGGCGTTCAGACATATTTCCAGGCCTGTTAAGAAAAGCCTCAACCAATGTTACAGAAGGTTTACCTGGCATCTCATTCAGACTTTGGCCTTACTTGGTGCCAGATAATGGAAACATATAGCATGTATTCTAAGATTTGAGGGGCCTAATGAAATAGTAGAGTTTAGTGATGTGTTATTAAAAAGAGATAGTAATACTCTTAATTACCACAGAATCATTCTTGAGCAATTCTTAATTGTCTAAGAATAATTCTGGCTACATAATTTTTTTATAGATTTATTTATTTATTTATTTCAGAGAGCACAAGTGGTGGAGAGGGGGGAAAGGGAGAGGGAGAGAGTAAAAGAGGCAGACTCCCCGCTGAGCATGGAGCCCAGGCCTGGATTTCATGACCCTGAGATCATGGCCTGAGCTGAAATCAAGGGGTAGACACTTAACGGACTGAGCCACCCAGGCGCTTCTGGTTATGCAATGTTTTCATATTGCTCTGTACTTAGCTAGGATTGGGAATGGATCTCCTAATTTTGGTAGTTTATAAACATACTTGCTTTGGTGGACATCTGTTTAAACTGTCCTAGCCTTCATTTACTTGAACACTGTATCCCAAGTGAGCATGGGGCTATTTGTTAAATACAGTGCTGTGAGTTTCAGATAGTTTCTAAACGTGCACAAAATGTAGACCTAGGAGGCAGCCTAGCAATCTCTAGCAAGGCTTCTGGAATCAGAGCATCAAATCTTGTCTCCTGAACGAATTAGCCCTGACTTCTGATAAATTACTTAACTTCTCCATGACGCAGTTTCACTGCCTATAAAATGGGTTGTGGGAGTGTGGTGGCCATTAGGATGTGCTTTGCTAATCTTCAGCTGTAGTTGACCAAGCCCTGTGCTCTGCCATCTATCCCTGGGATTTACTGAGGCTAGGCCCCCGTGGCTGCTCCTAGCCCACTGAGTGTGGCATGATTATTAAGGTAGATCCAATCCTGGGCCACACAAAGATCCTTTATTTACCGCTGTGGCTTGTGGACTTGTTGGTGGCTTTGCCTAACTGTCCCTTTGTGATGTTTCCAACTAATCTGCTTTCTCTTTCCTGGCCTCACATGCCATCATGGTCTCAGGCCTCTCCCAGCCTAGTCCAGCTCCCACCCTCTTATCCCCCATTTAAGTAGTTCCCCTAATAAGGGTTGTCAGGTTAAACGCAAATAAACATCAGGGTGTCCAGTTAGATGTGAATTTAAGATAACAAATAATTTCCCTTGAAAGTATACTTTAACTTTTAGTAGAACTCATATTTTATCTGGCCAAAAATCAGGGGAAATTTAATTCCTATCTCAGGATCTGACTGTTGTAGGACCGGGTCCAACACAGGGTGCTAATAATTGTACCCACCTCAGAGGTAGAATTGAAGCACTAAAGGATGTAATTAGAGCTGGACTTGGCACATATTAAGTGCTCGATAATTAGTGGTTTTTATTAAAGTTAGAGGGTGTGATGGATACTGTGTTCTCCTTGGGTTCCATAGCCTTGCTCTCAAGGTGGCCGTGGGGACTGGTTGGGCTCTGGGCTGTGTGCCAGGTGCAGGTCATCTGCCTGACAACAGCGTGGTCCCTTGCAGGGTGGTGAACATGAGTGACCCACGCAGAGAGGGTGACCCTGTTAGCAGAGTGGCTGTGCTCTCTTGGCTCCCTGCCCCATCACTCTTCTTTGCTCTGCTTAATTCCTTTTTTTTCCCCCTAAGATTTTATTTATTTATTTGAGAGAGAGAGAGAGAGAGTGTGTGTGCACTAAAGTGTGGGGGGGAGGGGCAGAGAAAGAGGGAGAAGCAGGCTCCCTGCTGAGTGGAGACTCCAACTGAGGACTGAGGTTCAATCCCAGTTCCCTGAGATCATGAACGGAGTCTAAGGCAGACGCTTAACCGACTGAGCCACCTAGGGGCCCCTCCTCTGCTTTATTTCTTATTATCTTCCGTTTCCCTGTTGTGTTATGGCCTCATATAAAGAGCCAGGCCTGGTCATCAGAAAACCAGAATGCTATTCTCCCTCTGGCCAGCCTCCCAAAGTTACGCTTCAGGTTATTCTTTGGGCTATTTCTTTTTTTAAATGGTTTTCCTTTGCTTTTTTAAATCACTAGTTCTTTCTTACTTTTCCTTTGACCTGTTAGGTTCTGAGGTAGTCTGGTTGTTTAAGAATTCTGGAGGTTTGCAATCTGGATAACAGAGGTGGTGTAAATGAATTATGTAGGAATAGAGACTAATGGAACAGATGAGGAGTTTCACTGTTACTGGGGAGGAGAGAATTTTTTAGTTCAAAGCAAAATGCCCTGGACACTTGGGATAGAATCTGGATATTTGAATCTTAGGTGTTAGGACTAGAGACATATGAGATAATCAGTAGCAGTAATACTTTACTTGATTTCCCTAAGATCCAGAAAATACTACTTTCGAAATACTGTGTGAACATCAATTAATTCTTAGGAAAGATGACTCTGTAATGAATTTGCTGCCCCCTTAATAATAGCAAACTTGCATGCGCATTAAACTTTCTACATTGATGCAAATGTAGGGGAGCAAAATTTGGCCCATCAAAATATGTCTCTTTGGCTGGTGGATTATTTTAAGCTGATTCTTTTTTTTTTTTGATTGTTACTTTTTTCCTTTAATTAACATATAATGTATTATTTGCTCTGGGGTGCAGGTCTGTGAATCATCAGGCTTACACATTTCACCACACTCACCATAGCAAATACCCTCCCCAATGTCCAAAACCCAGCCACCCCATCCCTACCTCTCACCCCCAGCAACTCTCAGTTTCCCGAGATTAAGAATCTCTTATAGTTTGTCTCCCTCCTGATCTCATCTTGTTTCATTTATTCCCCCGCTACCCCCTATGATCCCTCTCCCTGCCTCTCAAATTCATGTCAGTGAGATCATATGATAATGGTCTTTCTCTGATTGACTTACTTCGCTTAGCATAATACCCTCTAGTTCCATCCACGTCGTTGCAAATGGCAAGATTTCGTTTCCCTTGATGGCTGCATAATATTCCATTGTATACATATACCACCTCTTCTTTATCCATTCATCTGTGATGGACATCTAGGTTCTTTCTGTAGTTTGGTTGTTGTGGACGTTGCTGCTGTAAACATTCTATAAACATTCGGGTGCACGCGCCCCTTCGGATCACTACGTTTGTATCTTTAGGGTAAATACCCAGTAGTGTGATTGCTGGGTCATAGGGTGGTTCTATTTTCAACTTTTTGAGGAACCTCCATGCTGTTTTCCAGAGTGGCTGCACAGGCTTGCATTCCCACCAACAGTGTAGGAGGGTTCCCCTTTCTCTCCATCCTCTCCAACACCTGTCATTTCCTGACTTGTTAATTTTAGCCATTCTGACAGGTGTGAGGTGGTATCTCACTGTGGTTTTGATTTGTATTTCTCTGATGCCGAGTGATGCTGGACACTTTTTCATGTGTCTGTTAGCCATCTGGATGTCTTCTTTGCAGAAGTGTCTGTTCATGTCTTCTGCCCATTTCTTAGAGTATTTGTTCTTTGGGTATTGAGTTTGAGAAGTTCTTTACAGATTTTGGATACTAGCCCTTTATCTGATAGGTCATTTGTGAGTGAATATCTTCTCCCATTCTGTCAGTTATCTTTTGGTTTTGTCGACTGTTTCCTTCGCTGTGCAAAAGAAGCAGAGAGCCCAATGCGGGGCTTGATCCCAGGACCCTGGGATCATGACCTGAGCTGAAAGCAGAGGCTTTAACCCATTGAGCCACCCAGGCACCCCTTAAAAATATATTTTAGAAAAGAACTCAAATTAAAAAAAAAAAAAGAAACAAAATTAAGAAATATTTGGAACCAAGTGACATGAGAGATGAGACAGCTGCATACTGGACCCTCATGGACTGAAGTCAGGTTGACAGATCTCTAAGGTGCAAGAAGACCAAAACTGTCATGTGAGTCTTTGGGCACTAGAATCAGCCTATTGCTAGAGAATTCTGAGGCCTTACTTTCAGCATTTTACCACCGATAATGTTGCAAAGCCTTTACCAAGTAAGTACGCACCTAGATACTGGGAATACCCCCGCTTTTATGGAAGGATATGTTGTTGGTGTATGATCACTCGGTGATCTTAAGTCCTGGATGTCCTGGGACAGATGCCATTTATACCTGCTATCCTGGTGAAACCACCATTTACTCTTAGAAGTGTCTTGGTGTTGGGGCACCTGGGTGGCTCAGTGGGTTAAGTTTCTGTCTTCAGCTCAGGTTGTGATCCCAGGGTCCTGGGATCGAGCCCTGCATCAGGCTCTCTGCTTGGCAGGGAGCCTACTTCCCCCGCCCCACCCCCCACCTGCCTCTCTGCCTACTTGTGATCTCTCTCTGTCAAATAAATAAATAAAATCTTAAAAAAAAAAGTGTCTTGGTGTGAACGATGGTCATGATCTGGAGATATTGGTATTTTTATATTAAATAATGCATTTGTAAAACCATCATTATGCTTTTCTTTTGGTATTGTCTTGTGTAATTGTTCCATTATTAGCATTTTGACTGATTTGTTCCTCTCTTCATTCTTTGTTACCGAGCTTTTCTTCCCCTGTGGGAAAGTTGGAAAGGCTGAAGTGGGCAGGCTGTGGGAGACTTTGTCCCCTCAAATGGAATATGGTAAAAAAAAAAGTGTGAGTCCTCTTTCTCTGTGGCCCCTCCCTGTTGTGAGGCTGACTTCCTGTTTCCATGTATTTTCATTTCTGTAGAAGAGCACACATCTCAGGATTCCTTACACTTAAATATACCAAGAAATTTCCTTGATGTGGATGTAGCATATTTAAATTTAAATTTCACCACTGCTGTATTTGTATTTCCTCAGGAGTACAAAGCACAAGTTGATGTGAATGACCATCTAGGCCCCAAGAGGCTCCCCATTCTGGGAGCCAACAATATGGTATTTCAAGGACTTCTTTCTTTGGTTTGGGAACACAAACATCTCCTTACCTCTGGAGATGCTCTCAGCTCATGATCTGCTTTCGACATGCACTGATGAGTTTGCGTCAGGGAAATTTGTGGTTTGAAATGTGTTCTGACATCCCTCAATGAACATTTTTCTTCGTACTCTGTACTGATGATGATTTAGATATCTGTCTTTCCATAAATAAATCATGAACGGGCATAACCAGTGTATTGTGTAACCATAAAGGTAAGTCCTAGGTCACATCCTTAGCCCAAAAGAGGAATATGGGGTGGCCTAAAGGAATTTGGGGGCTGACCTGAGCTGAATACAATGTTGGCTGCTGCTTCCTACTTCTTAGAACCCATGGACTTGGATTTTGCTTGCATTGAATGCTCCTTCATTTCCTAAAGGACCTCATGGTGTCCAACCAGGGTCAATTTGGATTTAATATATGGCTCTGGAGTAAGTGAGTGGCACTAGATTCCCACACCCAGCACTAGAGACTTTAATTCAGGAGATTTGATAAAGATGTCAGGATCTGTTTCAACAAACATCTTTCTCCCAAGGGTTCTGTCACAGGCATTCCTTGGATGCACTCTTTTAGGGTGGGGATGGGGTGATGCTGTTAAAATCTCAGTGAGGTAATCCCAGGGAAGGACATAGTTACTGACTAGAACAGTCAAATCAAGAAATTCCTCTTCAGGGGCACCTGGGTGGCTCAGTCTGTTAAGTGCCTGCCTTCGGCTCAGGTCATCATCCCAGATTCCTGGGATCGAGCCCTGAATCAGGCTCTCTGCTCAGCGGAGAGCCTGCTTCTCCCTCTCTCTGCCTGCCTCTCTGCCTACTTGTGCTCTCTGTCTCCCTGTTAAATAAATAAATAAAATCTTTTAAAAAGAAGGAAAAAAATAAAAATGAAAAAAGAAACTCCTCCTCAGAGTGGGCCCCATGGTCTCAGCATCATCAAATACAGGAGGGTGTGTTGAGGCAGGCCTGTGTTTTTTCCAGGACCAGACAAAGTTAGGAGAGCAAGGGTCCCCGTGACAGCTTGAAAGATAGATGAAACTTAATACCTAGGAAAATGAGCAGCTAATGCTTCAAGTGTTTCATCCTGGGGCAGTGTTTGTGTCCTAGCTGATTAAATTAGGGTCTCAGGGAATTACAGTGTCTAGTTATATTGTTTGGGGTGTGTGTTCATTACTAGTATCAAATACCAAATATAAATAATACCATTAAATGTGACCTAAGAAAGTGTTTATAGGATCCTAACTCCGTAATGAAAACCATATTTCTGGGAGGAAGAATTACCTTCCACCCTTTCATCTCCTCAAACCCGTACAGATGTGTACAAACAAAAGCATCCACATGATAAGCTCCCAGATTTGAAAGGAAACAAAACCATCTACAGCAAGTCCCCTTTGCTCAGGCCTCCAGAAAACTATTTCACCTCATCGTCTCAGGTTCTGTTTGCAAAGTTGGAAGCAGAGGGTGGGAGTGATGTATTTTGTCCTTTATAAATGTCACGGGTTGATTTATTAATATTAATCCACATGTCAGGAAGTCTTTCATTTGTAAAAAGCCTGATGGTACCCAAACAAAAGACTGTAAAAATATTGATTTAGATAGAGATACACCCCCTCTTTTTCCAGGAAGACCATGTTCCTGGTTCTCTGCGTTTACCTCAGTAGCAGGTGTGGTACCATAGGAATATTTACTTGGAATGGAACCAAATAGAAAGCTGATGGCCTTTCCCACAAATCTATTTGAGTCATCATGGGTTCTGATCTCAGAGCTAATATCATCATACTGTAGTTCTGTGCCATTGTATAACTTCAAGGGCTTTTCAGGTGCCCTGGCTTCCTATTCACCACCACTGCCACAGACGGTATTTAGAACTTCTAACCTTCCCTTGGGCTCCATGTAAAAATGGGCAACTCTAGTTCTTTTTTCTGGGGGGTGGGGGAGACGCTAGTTCTGATCGGACTCAGTCATGTTCTTCCTTCCCTGGCTAAGTCAGGGGAGGGTATGTTGCAAGAATCATCTTCTTTTCTTTCTTTTTTTTTTTTTTTAAGATTTTATTTATTTGACAGAGTGAGATCACAAGTAGGCAGAGAGGCAGGCACAGAGAGAGAGAGGGGGAAGCAGGCGCCCTGCCGAGCAGAGAGCCCGATGCGGGGCTCGATCCCAGGACCCTGAGATCATGACCTGAGCCAAAGGCAGAGGCTTTAACCCACTGAGCCACCCAGGAGCCCCGCAAGAATCATCTTCTGGCGAGGACAATTTGACATGGCATTTGGATCCCCACCAAACTTCACATTCTGCCCCTTAAAAGGAGAAACGATTCGGGGCACCTGGAAAAAAACTCAGGAGCCCCAAGGGGGCTCAAGCCACTCAGAAAGTCCATCCCTCATGTTACTTTCTTCTGAAACATCTTCACAAATCTGTTCGTGCAGTAGGGTCACGAGCCTTCCAGACAGACAGGACTTAAGCTGGATTTCGTGTGGTGGCATCACAGAAAGCCTGAAAATCATACACGACTCTCTGAGCATACAAAAGGATGTGAAATACAACGGAAAATCTCTCTGAAGATTTTTCGAGAGTTAAACCGTGGCAGCAAAAGGAGGTGTATGCTGACCCAAAACTTGTTGGCTTCTTTTTTACCAAGATTGCCAGTAAGATTCTGTTCATGAGCCTCTGGACAGAGACCACTGGATGGGGATGAACCTACCAGGTCAGTGCAGGTCAAGATCACCTTGTGTTTCCTTGTGAGTTAATCCCTCTTCCTCCTTGTTATTTCATTTTCTTCATGCCATGGTGACGCCTGGATTTACACAGCATTTTATTCACTTCAGCAGACACTTGGCTTTGATGGTCCAGTCAGTCCTCTGCCTTCAGTTCTCTTCCGTCAGTAGACTGCCTCTCAGGAACACCTGCCTGGTGAACGAATTGGGTCACAATACGCTTGTCTGTAAAGCCCAGAGCACCTCACAGCATCCACACGAAGTTACACACGTCAGCCATGTCAGAGCCCCGGCGTTCTCATGGGACTGTTGTTCTTAGTTCTTAGTGTAGACCGAAACGGTTTCGTTTCCGTGGGCGAGGTTAACCCTTGAGCAGAATGCTGCTACCGCCTTCACCATGTGGGGACGTGTCGTGGAAGATATGCAATTGCTCAGTTGTCCTCAGAACTATGGAATGCCAAGCAATCTAGGAAATTTCTTCACAGCCTCCCCGACAGCTGACTGGCTCTGAATGACTTCCTCACTGAGCACTTAATAAATACAATTTTAACAAGTCCAATGCTGAGTGAGGCAGAGCAGAGCCTATAAATCGCTCTTTTTTGGGGGGTGGTGAGGGGAAGGGTAGCTCTAAGGGCTAGAATCCTTGTCCTGCGTTCAATCTGAAATAACCCATTCAAATTTTAATCTTTAAAAATAGAGAATATTGATGATCATTAAGGTTTTTCCTGGCTTCAGCCTACATAAAACTTCCTTCACTATGGTTGACAGAGCTTCAGACCAGACCTGGCAACAGCCTTGGGTGTAGCCTCATCCCCCCGCAGACCAGCCATCGCCTCGCTGGCAAAACTCTTAGTTTGGATCTCTTCCCGCACAGAAGGCAGAGATTTGTCTTCTTTGGAATAGATAGGTGTTCTCACTATTGACCTGCCTTCCTTGCCCATAATGTTTCTGCCTTGTTCATGGTCATGGTAATTCTACACCATAGTGCTTCTGATCAGGAAGCTCATTTCACAGCAAAAGACTTTCAGTAGAGGGCTCGTGTCCATTGAGTCCACTGGGTTTTTTTGTTGCTGTCATTTTTTTTTTTTTTTTTTTTTTTTTTTACCACATATTCCATTAGAGCTGCTGGCTTAATAAGCAATGGTGTGGCCTTATGGAAGACCCTATTAGGCTCCCCATTAGGAGAGACACCCTGAAAGCATGGGGTTTTATCTTAGAGGATGCAGCAGATGCTTGGAAGCAGAAGTCCATATATGTGTGTCTCTCCCGTATCCTCCCATCGAAGCCTGGAGGTAGGAGTGGCTCCTTTCACTATTGCAGTAACTCAAGTACGGAATTCTTGCCTTTTTTTTTTTTTTAAGACTTTATTCAGAGAGAGAGATCACAAGTAGGCAGAGAGGCAGGCAGAAAGAAGGGAGAAGCAGGTTCCTTGCTGAGCAGAGAGCCCGATGTAGGGCTCGATCCCATGACCCTGAGACCATGCCGAGCCAAAGGCAGAGGCTTAACCCACTGAGACACCCAGGCGCCCTGGAATTCTTGCTTTTTTTATCTCTCCAGTGTTGAGCTCTGAGATTGTGGTTCCCAGTGGACACTTTTTCCATTGAACTAGAAGTGAACACTGCCGAATACCCATTTTGGTCTGCTAACACCATTGAACCAACAGGCAACCAACACAGCAACAACAACAAAAAATGAAGAAAAAAAAAGGTTTGGGAATTGAGAGCCTTCAAGAATGGAGATTTAGATCACCTGACCTCAGAAAGAATAGTGAACAGCTGTGGTTCTTTATGAGGGCAAAGAGAAAATGAAACGGGTAGTGAAAGTTTATAAAAATATCTTTGTGATTACTTATAGAAATGAACACTAGTAGCTGTGCATATTTTTCTCTGTGTGTGTGTGTACAAACATATCTGTGGTATATTAGCATAGAAGTGTGTGTAGTAACAGTTTTTTCTTTCCTCTCATCCTTCCCTTTAATATTTTATTCAGGTTTTGCTGGAGGCTAACTTTAGAATATAATCATTAAGGAACACACTCTTCTGATGGGGATGTGATCAAATGTGAGGAATAATTAATAAAAATAATATTATCAATTACTTTGAATTATTTAAAAGGAACTCATTATTGTTTAAAGGGAGCTTTGAATTCATTATTTTTCCCAGTCTCTGTCTAGTTACACACAGAAATGTCCCCCTGGAGTGATAAGACCAGGAGACAGGGGCAGGCACCAAGGAGACAGAGGGCAAGCCGGTGGCGGGCATTGGAAGAGCTGGCGTCCTGGGGAAGGATCCAGTCTCTCTCAGGGCGGGAGCCGGGGAGGTGCAGGTGCAGGATTTCCTCTGCCTGCTTCAGGTGCCCGGCTACCGTTTCCGCGTCCTCCTGGCAGGCATCGCACGAGTCACTGGGAATTGCGCACTACGCGCATGCCACCTGTCCTGGTAGCCCTCCAGAGCGGCAGGGCCTGGCTGATGGGCTCTGAGGCTCAGTGCAGATAGCAAGAGCAGGCCCTCCTACCGCTTCCTCCTTCTGCCTTCCTGGCCCCCAAGACGCCTGCTGCAGCCTCTTGGGCTCTGCCTGCATCGCTGCTCGCTTACTTAACGTGGGGTCCGACTGGAGCCTGCACCGTCTTCCCTGGAGAAGGGGTCAAAGAGGGCAAGCTTGGCCTCAGTGCGTGGGGCATTGCAACTGGGCCCCTCTGTTCTCCCACAAAGAGCAGAGCCAGGCCCCAGAGCCAGGCTTGGAATCGTCTACACCTGGGCCCCCTGGTAGCAGGAAGCTCCGGGCGGCGGTATTCGGAGGCCGGGTCTGCACGCAGCTTGTCCAAGTAGAGGTACCGCGGGGACGGAGCCCGCGGAGGTTGGGAGTCCGCGTCGCATGGTTTTCAGATAAGGACAAGGGTGGCTTCTGTGAGGCATGTTGCATCTTGTTCTCCCGGAACCTGCAGGTAAGTTTCTTGCATGAGAGCTCACATAGGTATAGAAGAGCGGGCATGGCTCCTGGGGAGCAAGAGGGGTAGCTAGTAGCCAGTCATGAAGCTGTCGTCCCTCAGCTCGAAGCCTGCCTTTCTAGATTCCGCTTTGTCGGGCTAGTGTTGAAACTTCTAGAAACCATGTTTCCGAGCCTCCAGTTGCTCCGCGTTAGATTCTACTAAAAGGGGCGCTAACGAGAGCCCTGAGGCTGGAAGAAGGGACTGCTCCTTCCTATTTGCTCCTGAGACCTCAACTCCTTTCTGTGCGGGTGAGGGTCCGCTTATCCTCACTTCTTCATCCTGATGGTGGCAGTTGATTTCTGCAGCAGCCGCTGAATCCACTTTGCATTTGTCCCGGAATTTGCAGAAGCAGCGTCACTGGGTCCCTCTGAGACATGAGCACCACCTGTGAGCCCCTTGGATGGCTGCCTTTCAGCTCCCTGGAGCCCTTCCTGAGGGTCCAAGCTTTATAATAGTCTCAGCCACTTCTCTCTTGTTCCCCAAAGCCTAGATTGGCTACATGTGTGCTTTGTGTTCCGTTTCCCTTTTCTGTTACCAAGTTGACAGTTCTTTCAACCGGCTTCGTAGTCCGTGGGATGGGATGTTCTCTGGTGTGGGATTTCCATTTCTTCCCAAGATGGAGTTAACAGGGACGAGATTTAACTTCTCACCAGTGTGGAAAGTTGGAAGTAAAACCATTGTATCACTGAAGTAGTTACAAGTAAAAACTTACTGTGCATACACCAAAAAGGCTGAAACCTAGATGGCTCAGACTGAATATAGAATGAGGCCCAGGTGTGTATTGTTATAAAGTATATAAGGTTATACTGTGAGAAAACAGGGACTGTTCATTCTTCACAGTGATTGGTTATAATATTAGAATTTTCTCAAGTAATAGGGAATTGATCAGTGGTTATCTTTTACCAGCCTTTGGGAAACCAGTCAAGTTTTGCTTCGGATTTTCAGACGTCTATACAAGAAATGACCCAGGTGAAGTTAGTCTTGCCAAATAAGTTCAGTTAAGCTTGTCTTGTATGACTAACCTAGTTCTGTTGATTCAGAGAATTTTCAGGGCTGGTCACCACTTGTTTTTTGATTTTAACACTTGAAACAACCAAGTAATACTGACAAATTATAGGAACAATGGTATTGAAGACTCTGGAAATCAGGTAATGAAAGACAGTCATGCCTGAGAGGAGGGAGACAAGGGAGATGAGCCCTACTACAATTGCTCCCGCTGACTTACTGGAGAGAGCTTTCAAGCTGTGGTGGGGGGAGGAGAACCTGGCTAGAAATGGATCTGGGAGTCAGCCCAAGTGGCTGGAGTTCACAGAGCAGAGCCCTGGCTGGAAGAGAATCTCTCTTTAAAAGACATTAAAGGAAAGAAAAGATAGGGGTGCCTGTGTGGCTCAGTTGGTTGGGCATCTACCTTTGACTTAGGTCGTGATCCCAGAGTCCCAGGATCGAGTCCTGCTCAGTGGGGTGTCTGCTTTTCCCCCTCCCCCTACTTGTGTGCACTGTCTCTCTCAAATAAATAAAATCTTTTAAAAAAGGAGGGGGGGAGAGAAGGAAAGGATAAACCACAGTCTGAAAAAAAATAGTTGCAAATCACATATCTCATAAAGGACTGGAATCCAAAATAATGAAATGTCAAAGCTCAATAATAAAAAATATGGTTCTAGGGGGCGCCTGGGTGGCTCAGTGGGTTAAAGCCTCTGCCTTCGGCTCAGGTCATGATCTCAGGGTCCTGGGATGGAGCCCCGCATCGGGCTCTCTGCTCAGCAGGGAACCTGCTTCCTCCTCTCTCTCTGCCTGCCTCTCTGCCTGCTTGTGATCTCTCTCTGTCAAATAAATAAATAAAATCTTAAAAAAAAAAAAAGGCAGCAGAGAGGATGCCTGATGTTAAAATGTTTAGTGAAAAACATGTAGGTGTGAAGTTACACGACAACATCCAGGTAAAAATACTCAGCTATATGGACAAATCCTTGGAAGAGAATACTAAGGAATGAAAATACTTGTTTTTGTTAACGTGATGAAATTGTCAATTACAAAACAGTTCCTTTTAATACTGCTATTAAATGATTATTACAGAAGGTAATTTTTCTTGAAATGCTACTTTTCCTAACTTGAAAAACACCAGACTGGATAGTTGTCACTAATTGTTATAGTTTCTCTTATTTCTTTATGTTTCTAACCACTTTATATAAACTACCTTCTCTTTCTCTCACTCTCTCACACACACACTCCACCATATCAATAATCCAAGTATGTGGTAATGAAAACTGGGAGGGGAAGATGGCCCTTGCTTGGCACAGACAAAACCACTAGTTCAGTGGGTCTTAGTGATCCAGGTAGCCCATTCTCCTTCAGCCTTTAAAAATTTCTCACATATCGGGGCACCTGGGTGGTTCAGAGGGTTAAAGCCTCTGCCTTTGGCTCAGGTCATGATCCCAGGGTCCTGGGATCGAGCCCCGCATCGGGCTTTCTCCTTGGTGGGGAGCCTGCTTCCTCCTCTCTCTCTCTCTCTGTCTGCCTCTCTGCCTACTTGTGATCTCTCTCTGTCGAATGAATAAATAAAATCTTAAAAAAAAAAATTTCTCAATTTCTCACATATGGGGCACCTGGGTGGCTCCAGTAGGTTAAAGCCTCTGCCTTCAGCTCTGGTCATCATCTCAGGGTCCTGAGATGGAGCCCCACATCGGGCTCTCTGCTCAGCAGGGAGCCTGCTTCCCTTCATCTCTCTCTGCCTGCCTCTCTGCCTACTTGTGATCTGTCAAATAAGTAAATAAAATCTTTTAAAAAAAAAAAAAACTTCTCACATATATGTTCCTTCAGAAAGTCACTTTCACTGTTCTTTCTGAAACTGACTATAAAAAGCCTTTTGAGACGCAAAAGTGACAAAGTATGTCATACAGGGAAGCGTGTTTATTCCTCTGGCCTCCACTGCACTGATCTGGTTAGTAAGCCCCTTTCTGTGTCTAGAAAGCTACAGTTACACATTTTCCTCACTCTGTTTCTAATTGTCCTTAAGCTACATGCCCATAAATAAATTCAACCCTATATATTTTTTTCATTTTCTCTCCCCATACGATAATGGGATGATAGAATAACCATTAACCTCTGAACCTAAGCAATGTAGGCTCTTGCCCTCCTTCACTTTTATGCCCTGGCCAGGCAGTGATCCCACTACCCCTTTACAATGCTTCCACTTAAAAAAGAAAGCAAAGGGGCGCCTGGGTGGCTCAGTGGGTTAAAGCCTCTGCCTTCGGCTCAGGTCATGATCCCAGGGTCCTGGGATTGAGTCCCACATCAGGCTCTCTACTCAGCTTCTCTCTCTCTCTCTCTCTCTCTCTCTCTCTGCCTGCCTCTCTGCCTACTTGTGATCTCTGTCAAATAAAGAAACAAACAAAAAAATCTTAAAAGAAAGAAAGCAAAAAAATTCCTGCCCAGGACCTAGAGCTGGGGGCTTACCCCAGCGTAAGCCACCCCAGTGAGAGTGTGGTTCCAAAGCAGTAGAAACAGGAGAGAAACATGGTTGTTAGCGGCCAAAAGGAATACGTGTGTGGTTTTATCTAACCAGAATCACCGTCAAAGCATGCTAATTTGTTTTGTTTCTGATTTTTAATACCCCTATTATTATACCTCAAATTATTGAGGTATAATTTATATCCAGTAAACTATCCATGTCTAAAGTGTAGAATTTAAGTTTTGACCTAAGTACATGCTTGCAAAACCGTCACCACAATCAAGATAATAAACATAGCCATCACCCCCAAAAGTAATTCCTTTGCAACTCCTCTGTCGTGCCCCCCTCTACAACCCATTCCCAAGCAACCACTGATGTGTTGTCTCCATATTTGTATTTTCTAGAATTTTATATAAATGAACAATTCTGTAAGTACTCTTTTGCCTATTTTTTCCTTTCAGAGTAGTTTAACATTTATCAACTTTTTGCATGTTTCAATAATTGATTCCTTCTTATTGTTGAATAATGTGTGTGTGTGTGTGTGTGTGTGTGCACCACTCACTGTTTATCAGCCTGTGGATGGCTACTTGGGTTGCTTCTAGTTTTTCTTTACTACAAACAGAACATCTATGAATTTTCCTGTACAAGCCTCCATAGGGACGGCCACTTTAATTCTCTCGGCTAAGCACCCAGCGGTGGAATGGCTGGGTCATACAGAAGGTATGTGCTTAACTTGTTAAGAAACTGCCAGACTTGTTCCCAAGTGTGCTATCTGACATTTCCACCAGCGGTGTATGAAAAGGCCAGCTCCTCTGCATCCTCACCAGCACCTGATAGGACCTGTCTTTACAACCGCAGACTTTCTAATATCAGTGTACTGGGTTCCTCGTTGCAGCTCTAATTCGCACTTCCCTAATGACTACAGAGGCTGTACATCTTTTCACGTGTTACTTGACACCATCTGTGTATCTTCTTTGCTGAAGTCTGTTCAAATCTTTTGTCCATTTTTATAGAACCATTCTCTGCTGCTTTTTAAAATGTTCTGGGGGGCGCCTGGGTGGCTCAGTGGGTTAAAGCCGCTGCCTTCAGCTCAGGTCATGATCCCAGGGTGCTGGGATCGAGCCCCGCATCGGGCTCTCTGCTCTGCAGGGAGCCTGCTTCCTCCTCTCTCTCTCTGCCTGCCTTCTGCCGACTTGTGATCTCTCTCTGTCGAATAAATAAATAAAATCTTAAAAAAAAAAATGTTCTGGGAGAGGGACGCCTGGGTGGCTCAGTTGTTTAAGCCTCTGCCTTCAGCTCGGGGTCATGATCCCAGAGTCCTGGAATCGAGTCCCACATTGGGCTCTTTGCTCGGCAGGGAGCCTGCTTCTCCCTCTGCCTCTGCCTACTACTCTGTGTGCCTGTGCTCGCTTGCTCTCTCTCTGACAAATAAATAAATAAAATCTTTAAAATAAAATAAAATATTCTGGGAGGGGGAAAAATGTTCTTTGAGGAAATTCACTTCCCTAGAAGGTAGAATTAGGCCTGTAACAGCTATTTAGGTGGTTGTAAATTAGGCTTTGCTCATCACAGGTGTAGGTGCCGTCTGTCACAATACACTGGTGTTACAATACCATTGACTTCAGACCCTGTTCTTGTACCTCCCCTCCCTTGCGCATTCCATAACTAGAGTCTGTACTTCCCACCCCTCCCTTCACCTTTTTTTGCTCATCTCCCCACACCTCTCCTCTTTGGCAACCACCAGTTTGTCCTGTGGGTTTCTTTCTGCTGCTTTTGTGCATTTAGTTTGTTTTTTAGATTTCACATTTAAATCAAATCATAGTATTTGTCTTTCTCTGATGTACTTCATTTAGCATAATACCCTCTAGGTCCAGCCATTTTCTTTTCTTTTCATTTTTTCCCCTATTTTAATAATTTTATTTATTTAATTTCTTTTCAGTGTTCCAGAATTCATTGTTTATGCACCACACCCAGTGCTCCATGCAATACGTGCCCTCCATAATACCCACCACCAGGCCCTCCCAAACCATCCCCCCCAAAAACCCTCTGTTTCTCAGAGTCCACAGTCTCTGATGGTTTGTCTCCCCCTCTGATTTCCCTCAACTCACTTCTCTTCTCCATCTCCTAATGTCCTCCATGTTATTCCTTATGCTCCACAAGTAAGTAAAACCTGATGATTGACTCTCTCTGCTTGACTTATTTCACTCAGCATAATCTCTTCCAGCCCCGTCCATGTTGCTACAAAAGTTGGGTATTCATCCTTTCTGATGGAGGCATAATACTCCATAGTGTACATGGACCACATCTTCTTTATCCATTCGTCTGTTGAAGGGCATCTTGGTTCCTTCCACAGTTTGGCGACTATGGCTATTATTGCTATGGACATTGGGGTACAGATGGCCCTTCTTTGCACTACATCTGTGTCTTTGGGGTAAATACCCAGTAGTGCAATTGCAGGGTCATAGGGAAGCTCTATTTTTAATTTCTTAAGGAATCTCCACACTGTTTTCCAAAGTGCCAGCCATGTTTTTTATCCATTCCTCCATCAGCGATTCCCTTGGGTCACTTCCCCAGCTTGGCTATTGTAAATAATGCTGCAGTAAACATAGGGGTGCAGGTATCCTTTCACAATAGTGTTTTAGTATTCTTTGTAAATACTCAGTAATTAAAAAAAATTAAGGAACCTCCATACTGTTCCACAGGGACTGTACCAATTTATGTTCCCAGCAACAGTGCATGAGGGCTCCCTTTCCTCCATGTCCTCACCAACACATGTTGTCTCTTGTGGTTTTGGTAGTAGCCATTCTGACAGGTGTCAAATGACCCCTTTTTGTGGATGTCTTCTTTAGAAAAATGTCCGTTTGGGTCCTTGCTCATTTTTTTTTTAAATTATTTATTTGTCAGAGAGAGAGAGAGAAAGAGCACAAGCAGGGGGAGCAGCAGGCAGAGGGAGAAGCAGACTCGCTGCAGAGCAAGGAGCCCAATGTGGGGCTCGATCCCAGGACCCTGGGACTATGATCTGATCTGAAGGCAGTCCCTTGACCAACTGAACCTCCCAGGTGTCCCAGGTCCTTGCTCATTTTAAACCAGGTTATGTGGGAGTTTTTGGTGTTGAGTCATATAAGTTCCTTATATATTTTGGATATCAACCCTTTATCCACTATGTCATTTGCAAATAACTTTTTCCATTCGGTAGGATGCCTTTCTGTTTGGTGTTGGTTTCCTTCACTGTGCAAATGCTTTTTATGTTGATGTAGTCCCAATAGCTTGTTTTTGCTTTTGTTTCCTTCGTCTGAGGAGCCATTAGCTAGAAACATGTTGTTAAGATCAGTGCCAAAGAGGTTATTGACTCTTATTTTCTTCTAGGAATTTTATGTTTTCAAGTCTCACATTTAAGTTTTTAATCTATTTTGAGTTTATTTTTGTGTATGGTGTTAGAAAGTGGTCTAGTTTTATTCTTTCACATGTAGCCATCCAGTTTTCCCAGCACCATTTACTGAAGAGACCGTCTTTTCCCCATTGTACATTCTGGCCACCTTAGTTGTAGGTTAATTGACTGTGTAAGTGTATGTTTATTTCTGGGCTCTCTATTCTGTTCCATTGCTCTGTGTGTCTGTTTTTATTCCTGTGCCATACTGTTTTGATGATTATAGTATTATAATAATCTTGAAGTTTGGAATTGTGATACCTCCAGTTTTGTTGTTCTTTCTCAAGATTGATTTGTTATATGTAGGGGTTCTTTAGTAGTTCGATACAAATTTCAGGATTGTTCTAGTTCTGAGAAGAATGCTGTTGGTATTTTGATAGGGATTGGCTTGAATATGTAGATAGCTTTGTGCAGTATTCACATTTTAACAGTATTAATTCTTCCAGTCCATGAGCATGGGGTATCTTTCCATTTATTTGTGTTGTCTTTAATTTCTTTCATCAGTGTTTTATAATTTTCAGAGTACAGGTCTTTCACCTATGCGTTTAAGTTTATTCCCAGGTATTTTAGGCTTGTTGGTGTAATTTTAAATGTAATTGTTATGTTAATTTTTCTTTCTGCTACTTCATTTTTAGTGTATAGAAATACAACAGATTTCTGTATATTGATTTTATACTCTGCAACGTTACTAAATTTACTTTCAGCAGTTTTTTGGGTGGATTTTTTAGGGTTTTCTATGTGTAGTGTCATGTCACCTGAGAATAGTGACAATTTTACTTCTTCCTTACCAGTTTGGATGCCTTTTATTTCTTTATCTTGTCTGGTTGTCATGGTTTAGACTTCCAGTACTATGTCGAGTAGAAGTGACAAAGTGTACATCCTTGTCTTATTCCTGACCTTAGGAGAAAAGCTCTCAGTTTTTCATCACTGAATATGATATTAGCTGTGGGTTTTTCATAATATGGCCTTTATTATGTTGAGGAGTGTTTCCTCAAAACCCAATTTTTTGAGAGTTTTTTTTTTTTTTTATCATGAAGTCAGATTTTTGTCAAAAGCTTTTTTTGGGGCGTCTGGGTGGCTCAGTGGGTTAAGCTGCTGCCTTCGGCTCAGGTCATGATCTCAGGGTCCTGGGATCAAGTCCTGCATGGGGCTCTCTGCTCAGCAGGGAGCCTGCTTCCCTCTCTCTCTCTGTCTGCCTTTCTGCCTGCTTGTGATCTCTGTCAAATAAATAAATAAATCTTTAAAAAAAAAGCTTTTTCTGCATATGTTGAGGTGATCATATGATTTTTATTCTTCCTTTTGTTAATGTGGCATATCCTATTGATTGATTTACAGATCGTGAACTATCCTTACATTGCCAGAATAAATCCCACTTGATTGTGTGTGAAAGATACTTCTAATGTATTGTTTTATGCAGTTTGCTAGTATTTTGTTGAAGATTTTTGAATCTGTGGTCATCAGGAATTTTGGCTCTAGTTTTCTGTTTTTGTAGTGACTTTGTCTGGATTTAGTATGAAGATAACGGTGGCTTCTTATAATGTTTTTGAAAGCTTTCCTTCCTCTTCTATATTTTGAAATAGTTTGACAATGCTGTTAACTCTTCTTTAAGTGTTTGGTAGAACTCACCTATGAATCCATCTGGTCCTGGACTTTACTTTGTTGGGAGTTTTTTGATTACTGATTTGATTTTATTATGATCAATTGGTCTGTTCAGATTTTCTGTTTCTTCCAGGTTCAGTTTTAAAAGATGGTATGTTTCTAGGAACTGATCTATGTCTTCTAGGTTGTCCAGTTTACTGGCATATAATTTTTTGCAGTAGTTTTCAAAGAACTAGCTCTTGGTTTCATTGATTTTTTCTATTGTTTTTTTTTTAGTCCCTGTGTCATTTATTTCTGCTCTATATTTTTTCCTTTCTTCTACTAACTTGCTGCTTTTTTTGTTCTTCCTTTTCTGATTGCTTTACGTGTATGGCCAGATTAGTTGAGACTTTTTTTTTGTTTCTTGAGAAAGGCTTCTGTTGCTGTAAGTTACCCTCTTAGAACTGCTTTAGCTGTGGCCCCAAGATTTTGGACCATAGTGTTTTCATTTCTGTCCATATATTTTATTGTCCCTTTAATTTATTTTTAAGATTTTACTTATTTATTTGAGAGAGAGCTCTAGAGCATGAGCAGGGGGAAGAGGTGGAGGGAGAGGGAGAAGCAGACTCTTTGCTGAGCAGAGAGCACAATGTGGGGCTCAATCTCAGTACCCTGGAATCATGACCTGAATGGAAGGCAGATGCTTAACCGACTGAGCCACCCAGGCGCCCCTCCTCTTTAATTTCTTTATTGATTCATTAGTCACTTAACAGGATGTTATTTAGCCTCCATGTGTTTGTGGGTTTTTTTTTCCAGTTTTCAATTTTTCTTGTAACTGATTTCTAGTTTCATAATGTTGTGGTCAGAATCAAATGCCTAATATGATTTCAGTCTCATTAAATTTATTGAGACTGTTTTGTGGCCTAGCATGTGATTTCTCCTGGAGAATGTTCTATATACACTTGAAAAGAATGTATATTCTGTTGGTTTGGGAAGGAATGTCCTGTTTATATCTGGTAAGTTTATCTGGTCTAATGTGTTGGTCAGAGACACTGTTTCCTTACTGATCTTCTTCCTGGGTGATCTATCCGTTGAGGTAAGGAGGAAGTTAAAGTCTCTTCTATTATTGTATTACTGTCAGTGTCTCCCTTTATGTCTGTTACTATTTGCTCTATATATTTAAGTTCTTTAATGTTGGCTGTATAGATATTTATAATTGTTATATCCTCTTGTTAGAATGATCCTTTTATCATTCTGTAATGTCCTTCTTTGTCTTTTATTACAACATTTGTTTTAAAATCTGTCTCATCTGCTATAAGTTTTGCTATCTAAACTTTTTTCTTCCTCCATTTCCATGGAATATTTTCTTCCATCCCTTCATTTCCAGTGTGTGTGTGTGTCTTTAGGTCTGAAGTGAATTTCTTATAGACAGCATGTAGATGGGTCTTGTTTTCTTGTCCATTTCAACACCTGAAGTCTTTTGATTGGAGCACATAGACCACTTACATTTAAAGTAATTATTCATAGGTATTATGGCCATTTTGTTAAATGTTTTCTGGTTGCTTTTGTAGTCCTCTATTTCTTTTTTTTCTTACTCTCTTTCCTTGTGATCAACTTTCTGTTGTGTTATTCTTGGCTTTCTTTTTCTTTTTCTTTTTTTTTTTGTGTGTGTGTGAGTCTGTAATAGGTCTTTGGTTTGTGGTTACCATGAAGTTCATATATAACATCTCAAGTATATAGAAGTCTATATTAAGTTGATGGTCACTTAAGACCCACATTTTTTTCCTCTCTTTTTAATGAGACAGGTACATGAGTGGGGAGGGGTAGAGGGAGAGAGAGAGAGAGAGAGACAATCTTAAGGAGGCTCCACTCACGTGGCGCTCAATCTACAACATGGGGTTCAGTCTCACGACCCTGAGATTATGACCTGAGCTGAAGTCAAGAGTTGGACACAACCGACTGACCCACCCAGGTGCCCCCAGACATATTCTGAAAGAACTTCATTTATTCTCCCCTCCTCATATTTCATCTTTTATTTTGTGAATCCCCTCAAGTATCTTTTTTTTTTTAGATGTATTTGATTTTACTACTTTTGTCTTTTAACCACCATACTAGCTTTATAAGTGATTGGTCTATTACTTTAATAGTGTGTTTGCTTTTACTCGTGAAATTTTTTCCTTTCATAATTTTCTTCTAAACATGGTCTTTTCCTTTCCACTTAAACAAGTTCCTTTAACATTTTTACAAGGCCAATTTACTGGTGATGAGCTCCTTTCACTTCTCTTTTCTGGGAAACGCAGTATTTCTCATTCCAGTGAAAATCTTGCCAGGTAGAATATTTTTGGTTGTAGATTTTTTCCTTTCAGCACCTTGAATGTATCATGCCACTCTCTTCTGATACCTCAAGTTTCTTCTGCAACATCAGCTGACAGACTTATAGGGTTTTCCCTGTACATAAATAGTTGCTTCTCTTTTGCTGCTTTTATAATTCTTTTTATCTTCCATCTTTGACATTTTATTTTATTTTGAAGATTTATTTATTTGTTTTAGAGAGGAGGGAGGGGCAAAGGAAGAGGGAAAGAGAGACAATCTCAGGCAGATTCCCTGTGAACATGGAGCCTGATGCAGGGCTTGATCCCATGATCCTGAGATCATTAACCTAAGCTGAGATGGAGAGTCGGATGCTTAACTGACTCAGGAGCCCCTCTTTGGCGTTTTAATAATTATATGTTTTGGTGTGGATGTCCTTGGGTTCAACTTGTTTGGAATTCCTTGTGTATCCTGAACCTGGATGTCCGTTTACTTTCCCTGGTTAGGGAAGTTGTTAGCTGTTGTTTGTTACTTGAAAAAACAAGTAAGTTTTCTGCCCCACTTATCTCTCTCTTCTCCTTGTGGATCTCTGTACTGCAAATGTTTGTTCCTAAATATCCAAGATATGGATGTTATCCAAGATAACCCATAACCTGTCATTTAAAAAAAGAAATTCTTTTTTTCCTTTCGCTTTTCATCTTGGATGCTTGCCCTCACCCTGTCTTCCATTTGCTGATCTCTTCTGTATCCTCTAATCTACAGTCGATTCCCGCTAGTGTATTTTCATATTACTTGTTGTATTCTTCAATTCTGACTGGTTCCTTGTTGTATTTTGTGTTTGTTGCGATTCTCACTGGGTTCATCCACTTTTCTCTCTCATCTGGGGAGGATCTTTATAACCATAACTTTGAACTGTTTATCACATAGACTGGTTTTCTGTGTTTCATTTAGTTCTTTTTCTGAGGTTTTGCCTTGTACTTTCATTTGGAGCACATTCCTCTCTCTCGTCATTTTTTTAAAAAAATTTTATTTATTTATTTGACAGAGATCACAAGTAGGCAGAGAGAGGGGAAGGGAAGCAGGCTCCTGGCCAAGCAGAGAGCCTGATGCGGGGCTTGATCCCAGGACCCTGGGATCATGACCTGAGCCGAAGGCAGAGGCTTAACCCACTGAGCCACCCAGGCACCCCTCTCTCGTCATTTGTTTTGAATTTCTTTGTGTCTGTGAATTAGGTGGAACAACTACTTCTCCAAAACTTGAAGGAATGACCTTGTGTATGATCATCCCCTGTGGAGACTGTGTGTGCCCACTAACTGTGGTTGGCTGCCTAGAACTGTGACTGGTATGGACTGAGAGTCCGAGGACATTTTGTACTAGGGCTGCCCTGGTGGGATGGCTAGAGCTGATGTGTGCATGAGCTGGGGAAGTTCCAGGGCTCTCTGCGCAGAGGGCATCTCTGCAGGATAGCTTAAGCTGAAGTGGGTGCCAACTGTGGGGTCCTGAGGCTCTCCGCTTGGAGGGCACCCTGGAAGGACAGCCCAAACTGAAGTGTGTTTGGGCTGAGTTAGTTCCAGGCTCTGTTGAGGGCATCCGGGAGGCCAGCTGAAGTTGAACTGCGTAAAAAGCCAGGATATTCTGGGGTGCTCCATGCCCCCTGCGAGTTGTTTGGAGCCAAAGTGGTGTGGGCCTGGAGTCTTCTGAGGTGCTTTGCACCTGTGTCACCTTGGTGGAAAGGCTGGAGCTATGGTGAGCACTGACCAGGTGTCCTGTAGTGTTCCACGCTGAGGCTGGTATGGATTGAGCAAGGGGCTCAGTGAGGCAGCAGGCCGACTCTGGTGCCCATACTCTGCTCCTGTCCATGCCGTCAGGGTAGAGATGAAACATAAATTGTGGTGTGCACCAGCCCCTTCAACCCACAGAGAATTCCAGCCGCTCCCCTGCTGTTGGGTCGGGCCCTAGGGCTGGATCTTTCATGTTGCTCTTAGAAACTGTGCTTTTTTTTTTTTTTCTCTGTCCCCCAAGGTCGATGAATCTGCTCTGGGTCCCCCCACCACTATCCCTCCTCACCGCAGTTTGCATCATCAAGGGTCAGTTCCCTTTGCACCCGTGTCCCCAGCTCTCAGCATTCTCTGTGTGGTTTCTCCATGTTTTGGTGTGTGGAAGCTGCTGAGTTAGCACTTAGGTCTTCAAGAGAAACTGATCTATACAAACAGATACAGATTTGGTGTATCCACGGTGAAGGTGATATTCCCTTCTCAGATATATAGGGTGTTCCTACACTGCCTTCTTGGAGTGGAACTCTCAAGATTGCATTTTTTTTAATGGAATAATACACATATTTAATGGAATAATAGATATTTAATGTCATATTATATTTCATTGTATATATACACTGCATTTTCTTTATCCATTCAAGTGTATATTCTTCTATACACCTAGTTTGTTTCCATATTTTGGCTGTTAGGATTAATGCTACAATGTCCCATTAACATGGGAGCATGTATATATTTTTGAGTTTGTGTTTTTAGGTTTTACTGGATAAATATACAGCAGTGGAGTTACTGGATCCTATGGTAGCTCTCTGTTTAATTTTTTGAGGACCCTTCATATGTTTTCTATAGCGGTTGCACCAGTTTACATTGTCACCACCAGTGTAAGAGGGCTCCCACTTTTCTATGTCCTACCCAGCATTTACCATGTCTTGTTCTTTTGATAATAGCCATTCTAACAGGTAAAGATGATATCTCATGGTGATACTGATTTAACTTACCTGATGGTTAGTGATACTGAGAATCTTTTCACACACCTGTTGGTTATCTGTATGTCTTTAGAAAAATGTCTGTTCAGTCCTTCAGCCCATCTTTTTTTTTTAAATTAATTTCTTTGACAGAGAGAGAGAGAGATCACAAGTAGACAGAGAGGCAGGTAGGGAGAGAGGAGGGAAGCAGGCTCCCCGCTGAGCAGAGAGCCTGACGCGGGGCTCGAGCCCAAGACCCTGGGATCATGACCTGAGCTGAAGGCAGAGGGTTTAACCTGCTGAGCCACCCAGGCGCCCCTCAGCCCATCTTTTAATCATGTTGGTTGTTTTGCTATTCAGTTGTGTGAGTTTATGTATTAAATGTTATTCGCTTCTCAGATATATGATTTGCAAATATTTTCTCTTATTCAATAAGTTGCCTTTTCATTTTCTTGATGGTTTCCTTTGCTGTGGAGAGCTTTTTAGTTTGATGGAGTCCCACTTGTTTATTTTTTTCTTTTATGGTATTTGTTTCTGATGTCAGATCTTAAAAGTCATTGCCACGACCAGTGTCAAGAAGCACACTGCCTATGTTTTCTTCTAGAAATTTTATGGTTTCAGGTTCTATGTTCAAGTCTTTAATCAATTTTGAGTTGAATTTTGTGTACAGAGTAAGATAGAGGTCCATTTCCATTCTTTTGCATGTGGCTGTCCTGTTTTTCCAATACTTTATTGAAAACACTGTTTTTTTCATGATAAATTTTTGGCTCCTTTGTCATAAATTACTGGCCATATATGCATGGGTTTATTTCTGGACTCTGTTCTTTTCCGTTCATCCATATGTCTGTTTTTATCCCAATAGCATACTGTGTTGATTACTATAGTTTCATAATACAGTTTGAAATCAGGGAGCATGATGCTTCCATCTTTGTTCTTTCTCAGGATGCTTTGGCTATATGTTTTTTTGTGATTCCATGCAAATGTTATTTGCATGCTGTTCCAAGCTGTTCTATTTCTGTGAAAAATGGCATTGGAATTTTGATGGGGATTGCATTACATCTACAGATTGCTTTGGTAAGGCTTAGCATTTGGAAAACACAAAGGATGGTAGAAACTCAGTGGTCAGAGATGCTTCATTTAATATCCCTAATTTTTTAGTTTAGTTAAAAACTGCTAATATTAACATTATTAATAGGGATAGGTTTAAAAGAGGCATTAAAAAGAACATTATACAACTGGGCTCCTTTGTGAGATGATCAGGCTATGGATCCCAAATGATAGCATAACTATTACCAGGGTATAGAATTTTGACTTAAAAAAATGCTTGAGGTGTGCCTCACTGGCTCAGTCAGTGGAGTATGTAACTCTTGATCTTAGGGCTGTGAGTTCAAGCCCCACAATGGGTGTATTTTTACCTAAAAATAAAATCTTAAAAAAAATAATGCTTGAGAGTAAAATTACCTGAGCTATCTATAATGTTAGTGTCCATGACCTTCAGGTCACCAGAAACAAACAAGGAGAGCATCACTTGAATTTCACTATTAAGACACATAAAACCATGAAAGAGAAAATTCACACTTCAGTGGGAACATTTTCAGTCTGATGCCATGATTTTATGAATTAGGATGAGTTGTGGAAGACAAAAAAACAAATGTGCCTGGCTGGCTTAGGCGGAGGAGCGTGGGGCTCTTGATCTCAGGGTTGTGAGTCTGAGCCCCACTTTGGGTGTAGATTATTTAAAAATAAAAAATAAAATCCTTTTTTTTTTTTAAAAAGATTTTATTTATTTGACAGAGATCACAACTAGGCAGAGAGGCAGGCAGAGAGAGAGGAGGAAGCAGGCTCTCTGTTGAGCAGAGAGCCCGATGCGGGGCTCGATTCCGGGACCCCGGGATCATGACCCAAGCAGAAGGCAGAGGCTCTAACCCACTGAGCCACCCAGGCGCCCCTAAAAATAAAATCTTTTTTTTTTTTTTAAAGATTTTATTTATTTATTTGATAGACAGAGATCACAAGTAGGCAGAGAGGCAGGAAGAGAGAGAGAGAGGAGGAAGCAGGCTCCCCGCTGAGCAGAGAGCCCGATGTGGGGCTTGATCCCAGGACCCTGGGACCATGACCCGAGCCGAAGGCAGAGGCTTTAACCTACCGAGCCACCCAGGCGCCCCTAAAAATAAAATCTTAAAGGAAAATACATCTGTGATGTTTTCAAAGAATTGCATAAATGAATACCTGGGAAATGCCTTGGAGTGTTGTAGAGTCTACATAGTAAAGTATCTTAAGTATTCACAAAGCTTGAGAGATCAATAATAATTGAATTTTTAGTTTATGTGAAGTTGCTGGTTTCCGCTCATCCAAATAGTATATATTTCATCACACATGAAAATATTAGGATGCACAGAAGTAGAAATACAACCAGTTAATCTCTTTTTAAGTTGTTGTTTTTTTCTGAAAGGTAATGCTAAAGTTTTAAAACGCAAGGTATATGGTGGACATTTGCTGTTATTGGGACCACTCAACGTCTGGAACTCTTTTCTACTTTAGAATTCCCTACATTTCTTTTTTAAAAGATTTTATTTATTTATTTGACAGACAGAGATCACAACTAGGCAGAGAGGCAGGCAGAGAGAAAGGAGGAAGCAGGCTCCCCGCCAAGCAGAGAGCCCAAGGCGGGGCTCGATCCCAGGACCCTAGGATCATGATCTGAGCCGAAGGCAGAGTGTAACCCACTGAGCCTGGCACCCCATAGAATTCCCTACATTTTTAATCTCGGTGGTAGAGGCTGAAAAATCCCAGATGTTTGCTCCCCCATGCTTCCTTGGATTTAATAAGCAGGCCTATGACCTGCATAGTGGACAGGCATGTGGACATCATCATTCAGATCCATCTGTAGCAGATTTAGATTTAGGAGCTACTAACGAAAAAGAAAACAAAACAAAAGCAAAGCAAAAACAAAACAAAACAAATAACAGCATACCCAGAGCAAAAAGTCACTCTATTTAAAAATAATGATGTGTTTTCTCTCTCTTTGGGAAAAAACTGTAGTGGATGTTGGAACAACTAAAGAAGGCACTCATGGTACAGAACTAGGGGCCATGTTATTGGGCAGGGTGGGCACAATAATAAGATCTCATTCTCTCCTGAGAGCCATCTAATGTTTCTGATCAACTTCTCTGATTAAAAAAAGGTAGTAACTGCTCATTGTACCAAATTTGGAGAAGATAGGCAATGTCAGTGTGTGTGTCCTTCCGTATGTACATATATATGTGTATAGACATATATGTAGGAATTTCTTCAGAAATTATGATCATACCATATAGTTTTGTGCCTCACTTTTTAATGGTGTATTTGATGCCATTCTTAGACAATGCTTTGACAGTTCTCCATAGTTCTATGATTTAATTGTTCTGCCACTGAATGCTTAAAATCTGTAATATTTTGCAGTCATAATTTCTCAAAGAATATTCTTGCGTATAAGTCTTAGATTAGATCTCTGCCTATTGCTTCAGGATAAATTCCTAGAGATATTACCAATTCCTGAAATTCAGACCTTTAATTTTTTTTTGGTAAGTGTAGTCTGTAATCCTCATCACCTATGTCACCCACCCCCCCCACCTACCTCCCCTCCGGTAGTCATCAGTTTGTTCTCAGGGGCTGAGTCTTTTTCTTGGTGTCTCTGTTTTATTTTTTCCCTGTGTTCTTTTATTTCTTAAATTCCTTATATGAGTGAAATCATGTGGTTTTGTTTCTCTGACAGACTTATTTCACTTAGCTCCATCCATGTGATTGCAAATGGCAAGATTTCATTCTTCTTTATGGCCGAATAATATTCCATTGTTATGTATACACACAGTGATATATATGTATTATTCTCTCATATATCACTGTCTCTCTGTATCTATCACTTCTTCATCTTTCAATGGGCACTTGGGATGCTGCCATAATTTGGCTATTGTAAATAATGTTGCTACAAACAGGAGTGCATGTATCCCTTTGAAATAAGTGGTTTTGTATCCACTGTGGGTAAATATGTAGTAGTGTGATTCCTGAATCATAGGGTAGTTGTATTTTTAACTTTCTGAGGAGCGCCATACTGTTTTCCAGAGTGACTGCACCAGTTTGCATTCCCACCAACAGTGCAGGAGGGTTCTTTTTCCTCCACTTCCTCACCAACACCTGTTGTTTCTTGTTTCTTATTTTAGCCATTCTGACAGTTGTGAGGTGACGGCTCATTGTACTTTTCTTTGCATTTCCCTGACGGTCAGTGATGTTGAACACCTTTTCATGTGTCTGTTGGCTATCTGGATGTCTTCTTTTGGGGGGTATAAGTTCTTTATATTTTTTAGGTACTATTTATTGGATGTGTTATTTGCAAATATCTTCTATTCTGAAGGTTGCCTTTCAGTTTTGTTTTCTTTACTGTGAAATTTAAACCTTTTAATACATTGGGTATTTAATATATTGGGTATACAAGGCTTTTCATACACTGTAAAATTTCTCTGTATAGGTGTAGGTAATTTACCCATTCTTGAATTCCTAATGGGTTTGGACTATACTGACTTAGAACTTTTATGAAACTGGAATGTCAGACATGAGAACATTTTGAAAAATAATGAATATGGCCCTTGTTATGAGAGTATACTATTGGCATGACACTGATGGGCTCTAGAGATATCATCACATTTGATCCTCTCAGTGACACTTTTTGTTGGTACTTTTAGTCACATACATAAAACGGGAAAATGGCCAAAGATCTCCAGGTCACACAACTTATAAAACATAAACCCAAGAATAAAGCATTATTTTTATGATTTAAAAGCTCATTTTCTTTCCCCTGTATCTCTGCCACCCCAGAATTTAAATTATTTTTAAGTTTTGAAATGGATACTTGGGAAGAGAAAAGTATGGGTGAGTTGGAAGCAGTAGAGAGGAGGGGAGAGGCAGTTAAAAAGGCCACGTTGTCTTAGTTAAATGAGTTTACAAACTGACAGAACACAGTGTTAGCAGGGCATTTTAGCCAATGAGTATTTATTAAAAGCCGGGGGGGGGGGTGGGTGCACCAGGCACAGTTCTTGTCCAACAGGCTAACAAATATAAAGTAACCAATTCATTTATTAGCTTATCTGATTAAACAAAGTACATTTCATAGAAATGATTATAAAATGCATTGCCAATAGAAACAGAATATCATTTATATTACAGATCTTATGGTACCTAAATAATTATTAATAAAAACCAGCCAACCCATATGGTAAATAGAAGTTAGGAAACCACCAGTTACTTCTGGTCAGCAAGAGAGAGAAGCATTCATTTGTCACGCTGGGAGGGGTTTCAGCATTCCATGTAGGCAGCCTGTTTCAAAACTAACATCATCCACCTATAAACTTAAAACTTCAGGGTTTTTCATCCAGTATCAAATCATATTGTACTTTTTGGTTTAAAGATTAGTTTTGGTTTTGAGTAAGTTTAATTTAGTACTTTAGTTGCATGTGGTCATAGATTCTTGATCTGGGCCGGGTGATGATCAGTCCAATTAAGTATTAGTTACAGGAACAAAGCACAACGCAAACGGGTACTTTTAATCTGCTTTGTGATATTCTTGTCCGTACTGAATTGAGAAGATACGCAGGATGATTTAAAGCAGAACAGAACAGCAGAAGGGCGGAAAAGAAAAAAAAATGCTGGTGTTCTTTGAGGCAAATCTGTTTTGGAGAACCAGGGCTCATTCTTGAAAGGACCGTATCAGGTTTTTGGCACATGATCTCTCCCTTCGTTTGAAGGCTGGTTCAGAGGGGTGTAAAGGAGAGAAAAGGAGCACAGAAAGGACTAAAAAGGCACAGAGTGGAGTGTGTTTGCTGATACAGTCACGAGAACCGTGGCACCAAAATCACCCAAGAGTGTCCACCAGGCCCTTCCAGAGACCTCCAGACATGGGTCTGTTTTGTTCGGGCAGCAGCACTGAAAACTCCCTTAGACAGGGTCAATGTTTATTGCACAGGAACCAGAATTATTCCCCCTTCCCCCCTTCCTGAGCTGGAGACCTCCAAGTGCAAACATGGCTGGGGATGTAGGTCCGCCAGCTCCTCTGGCCAGCAGGGAGCGCTCCACCAAAATGCCTCAGGGAGCACCTTCTCCAAAGGGACGCGTGAGCGAGGTATCATGTCGGCCTGAACGGTTGACCCAGTCTGTCAGTCACCATTCTCAAGCAGCTTCTGGAGGTTGTTTTGTATCTGGAGATAACAAGAGAGAAGTTCCTGTTCCTAAATAGAATGGCTTCTACCAAGAGCCCATTTGCCATGATCTGGATAATGTCTGAGATTAATCTATTCTACATTGAATAAAAAGCGGCCCCCACATTCAGTTGAGATCAGGCAAATGCTGCTTAATGGAAATAAACTGTTGATAATCCACTTTAAGATGAAAAAAAAAGGGGGGGGGCTAAAAACGAAGAGTGGCACAAAGATGCAAATGTTAGGAGAGACCAAAAGAAATCAGATGGAAGGAAAAGAACAAAAAGCCTTCATAGCACCAAGTGTGACCTAAATACAGATAATGGGAAACTGAGACTAATGGAGCATGTGTGTCCTGTGGTGTCTGACTCAAACCATCAAAGTTGAACACTCCTACGAGATATTACCCATTTCCCAGAAGACTGAGTTTCACAGGCCCAGGTCTGTGACATATCTTTAGATCTCGAGACCACAGGACAGTGTTGGGCATTAGAAACATGCTCAGTAGATATTTGCTGAGTAAGTGAACTTTCAAGAATTCTGAGCAAGGAATTCTCAACAAGCAATATGGGGATGGGAGTGGGGAACCCCATGGAAGAAAAGAAAAGATACACACACACATATGTGTGTGTGTGTATAAAATGGAATATATATATATATATATGTATATATACATATATATATATATAAATTTTTTTTTTTTTTTTTTTTTTGGAGAGAGTGAGTACAAGCACAAGGTGGGAGAGGGGGAGAGGGAGAGAGAAACTCAAGCAGACTCCCCACTGAGCCGGATACGGGGCTCCATCAAGCCTCCTTGAGATCATGACCTGAGCTGAAAACAAGAGTCAGATGCTCCACTGACTGAGCCACCCAGGCGCCCCAGATAATATCTATTTCTTTTTTTTTTAAATTTATTTATTTGACAGAGATCACAAGTAGGCAGAGAGAGAGAGGGGAGGAAGCAGGCTCCCCACTGAGCAGAGAGCCCGATTCGGGGCTCGATCCCAGGACCCTGAGATCATGACCCGAGCCAAAGGCAGAGGCTTTAACCCATTGAGCCACCCAGGTGCCCCTATCTATTTCTATAGACCAGTCTGTGATGTCCTGCAGGCACCCAGGGTTGGTGAGGAGCAAAGCATCTAGGACGTCTGTGCCGGGAACTTCACAGGTGCTCCCCTCACTGCCCTCCGCCACCACACACAGGTTTCACACACGGAACTGGGAGATCAGCCACATTCTCAGTGGCAGACGAAGGGTGAAAACAGAGGTCTGCTGCTTCTGCTCCGCCATGAATGCCATTTGCGGCTCTCAGACAATAAGTTTACTTATTTATCTCATGACCTGTAAAAGGCATTGCCTTCGTCCCCACCCTGTTATTCTGTCCTGTCTTTCCTACCTACTCCACAGGACCAGAGGTAAACAGAAAAGCAGGTGTGCGAAGGAAGAAACAGAGAGGACATAAAGTCCTGATAACCAAAATATCTAAAACACACCTCCAAAGAGAGAAACCTGGAAGTAAAAGCTGGGGGGGGGCAGCTGTGAGTGCACCTCAAGTCTGCGCCCCCCGCTGTGGACGACCTCTACAGAGCGGGGTGGACCCGTGAGCCAGAGCAGGACTGTTCATGCCCAGAGTCCTTTGAGCCGTGTGGGCAACTTACAACTTTTAGAACTTCCACATCAGCACTGGGGCCCTAACCCCACTTATTTTACTACTGCTGCTTCGGGACCAAGGTTTCTGGTGGGAGTGCAGGCCTCTGAGCCGAGGAGCTGGGCTCTAGAAGAAGTTGAGGCGGAAGGCAGGAGACGCAGCCATCTGTCTGCCCCTGTGGATAGGTTCTGTCCCTCATTACAGCGTGGGGTGCCCTAGCTGGACCTGGCACCAGAGCGGGAGGGAGTGCAAAAGGGGATGGGCAGGAATTTGGGTGCTTCTGGCCCCAAAATGCCCTTGCGTACCAGTGTGAGCAACTGGATGGAGAATGATGACCAACCTGTTCTCCAGGCCAGCGTGGAAACCCGATGTCTGTAAGCATGGCAGGACACTTATAAAAAACATCTCTTCAACTCTCAGCAACTCACATTTTAGAAAAGAAAACTCTTTGGGTGGCTACACCCGACTTTCTCTAGGATGATTTTGGATTAAGAAGAGGAAAAGTTTCCAAGTTTGTCCATAGATTCAGTAGGAATTCTAGGTCATCCTTTGGTTTCAAGCAGAACTTTGGAAACTCCTTGGCTCTCAATCCTTCAGTAACTGAGTGCTAACCACCATTTAGTCTAGCAAAACTAACATCATTTGGCTCATTTGTATTTCACATTTCTTACCAGGTAAACATGACTGCACTGTTAGGGAGCGCTACGCTGGGCATTTGTGGTAACAGTCTAAACTGAACCCCTGTACCTGAAACCCTTCCTTAAGGTTTAGGGCAGAAACAAACCACCAGATGGACGAGAGGGACATACCGGAAGGAGAGGTGAAGAAATGTTAGTTAGGTTTAATTCTGGGCCGGTTCTCCTGTGCCAATCTTCCTGTCCGCCCTCCTCCTGGCTTTGAAGAATGACACAGGTTTTAGGACAGATCTGTTCAAAAACTGCCCTACGGTTAGAAACTTCTAGAGGGTAAAGGTACATCAGTGGTTTACTGGCAAGGCCTCAGGTTGGCCTGTGAGGAGCAGCAAACACAACTGTGGAATCAGACCTGGTTCACATTCCAGATCCGCCAACTTTTTCTGTGCGTCTCTGAGCGAGTTACTCGGAACTTGGACTCTTTGTCTGCCAGACAGGACAGTGACATCCATCAGGCAGGGGTTCTAACAGATTGAACACAGTATTTCATGGATGGCAACAATCAGCATGGGTGGAGCTGGGCCACACTCTGTGGTGAGGACACTTCCTACTGCGTCCCTTCCACTGAGCCCTGTGTCAGTGGTCACTGGCCGTTGGGCCCTTGTGGTAGAGAGAAATCTTTCTAAGGAAGAAAAGCCAAAGACATACCCACAAGGAGAGCGAGACTGAAATCGGTTTCTGGGTGGAAATAAAAAAAAATACTCTTTCCCATTTACAGTGACATCCCCTGGTTGGCTCTGCTCACGGAGGCTGCTTGCTACCCCCTGCAGGTGTTTGCGTGCGTGACCCGTGCTGTCTGGCCATCAGCAGACACCACAGCTCTCGCCCCAGCCCAGGAAATATGTGAGTCACCTTTTCTAATTTCATTATGTTAGCCGTCAGCTCTTGGCAGAGGACCTCCACATTTAATTGTACTTGTGACCCCAGGCCGGATGGTGCTGTCTGTCTGTAAGAACAAAGAGAAAAATGATTATGTGCAGCGGTGGCAAAGGAAGTGGAATGAACACATTTAAAATTTATCTGTACAGAAAACTGGGTTACAGTTGCCAGGCATGAGCATTTCACTTGTTAACATCGGAAAGGCTGGACAACTCTTAACCTGTTTTTGTGGAAGTGGCCGTGTTGTACCTTGGCTTCCGAACCAAAAAAATCAGGCAATTCCGCTCAAGCACATGGCTTCTTAGACCTCTTGCTCACCTCGAATATCCTTGTTGTCCCCACCAGACCAGAAATGAGCAAGAATTACTGCTCTTCTCAGTCATAGACTTACTTTTGGAGGAGAGACCATTTACAAAGGAATTTTAGTCAAATTGCTGCTCAAGTGTGAGACTTTTTCTAGCTTGGGATTTGCCATGCCCATGGAGCTAGCCTTGTCTTAACAACAGAACGTGGATTCATCGTGTGCCATTTCAAGTATTTACGGCATGGGCTCTTCCCCAGGGCTCAGTGGGGTCCCATACCAGCTGAAACTGCAGGAAATTGAGCGCTGTGTGTACATTTTCCTGGAGAAGTGGTCTAAAGCCTTTGAAGCAGATTTTCATGTTAAGGTTAAGAACCATGGTCTCTAGCTTCTCCATATTTCTTGGCTGTAATTTATTTAGCCATTAAGGTTTTAGATGGCAGTGATGGGTCTAATTATTTAACACAGGTACTTGGTGAATGACTGAGGATCATCTAAACATTAAGAAAGGAATTAGATGTTTCTCTGTATACTAGTACTAAAAACAAACAGCTTTCTGTATCCCTGAGCCGCACCATCAAAATCTTAGATCCCAGACAGGAAGCCGAATGGGAATCTGTCAGTGTCTAGAGAGAAGGGAACTGATGGATCAACACGAAATTCTGACAGCATACAGGCTACTGATGCACCAACAAAGCCAGTAAAAGGTATGGATTCTGCGACCACTAACTGACCCGCTTACAAGTGTGGATCTAGCTATGGGGCAGCCTGGCTGGATCACCTTGGTGAAAGGAAGATTAGGCTCAGGTCTTATAAATCACTTTATGAACATATTCTTCCCATCATGCGTGTTCCTGGCCCCATGTCCTAATCTTTGTGATTTTTCCTTTAAATGATGATTCTTTACACTACTTCTTCCTGGGTTGTTGTTCTTTTTTTTTTTTAAGATTTTATTTATGGGCAACTGGCTGGCTCAGTTGGTTAAGTGTCTGCCTTCGGCCCAGGTCATGATCCCAGGTCCTGGGATCAAGTCCTGCATTAGGCTCTTTGCTCAGGGGAGTCTGCGTCTCCCTCTGACCCTCCCTACTCTTGTGCTCCTCCTCTATCAAATAAATACATAAAAAATCTTTATTTATTTGAGAGAGAGAGAGCACACACAAGTAGGGACAGCAGCAGGCAGAGGAAGAGGGATTAGCAGATTCCCCACTGAGCAGGGAGTCCAATGTAGGTCTCAATTCCAGGACCCTGGGCTCATGACCTGAGCAAAAGGCAGACTCCTAATGACTAAGCCACCCAGGTGCCCTGTGTTGAGTAAATAGTGGAATGAATATTCCCTTTGTTCTTGTTAGTGGGAGTCTCCCCCTCATCATCACCAAGTTAACGAAAAGATAATCAGACATAAGGTACATTTTTGTTAAAAAAGCCAACCCTGTATATGATAGTGAACTAGGAGGGCACACTATATTGCTGTGGCCTAAGTATGTCAGCATTTTGAACAAGAAGGGAGAAAGTAAGGGCAGGGTATAAATCTATTCTAGACTGTTCTTTATGTTTCCACTGTATTGGCTCAAAAGTATATGTTATGGTTCAGAAAGAACCTGTATGCCAGCAGACATGTAAGCCACAGAATGAGACTTTAGGTCATTGTTTGAGCATAAAGAGGCCCTAGAATGGCATAATCTAATAATTCTCCAAGTACAGACCCATGCCAGCACCATCAGCATCACCTAGGAACTTGACAGAAATGCAAATTCTTGGGCCCTCCATTCTAGTGCATCAGAAACTCTGGGGAGGGGCCCTGCAGTCTGTTTTAACAAGCCATCCAGATGATTCTGAAGCACACTCTATACAGCCTAATCCAGTTCCTAGGCTGTCCCTCACAACCAAGCCACTGGTAGATGGGAAAGCCTGTCCTCCGTGTAGTCATACTGACTTGCATCTGAGACCTGATTTGATTATAAACTGTATGACAGTAAATTATTTCTCTGGGTCTTAGTTTTCCTCATCTGTAAAATGGGAATAAAAGTTGTCTTAAAAGGCTATGGTGCTGTCTGTCAAATAAATAAAATCTTTTAAAAAAGGCTATGGTGAACATAAAATTAGAATTGCACGTATATATATTTCTTTCTTTCTTTCTTTTTTTTTTTTTAAAGATTTTATTTATTTATTTGACAGAGAGAGAGCACAAGTAAGCAGAGTGACAGGCAGAGGGAGAGAGAGTAGCAGGCTCTCTGCTGAACAGGGAACCCAATGTGGGACTTGATCTCAGTACCTGAGCTGAGGGCAGCCGCTTAACCAACTAAGCCTCCCAAGCGCCCCATATGTATCTATTTTAATAGAGTCTCTAGCACATGGTATAAACTCTGTAAATGAGTATCTCTACTTGTAGAACCTGAGTTGGGCACCTGGCTGGCTCAGAAGAGCTCGTGACTCTTTCTTTTTTTTTTTTTTTTTTTTAAAGATTTTATTTATTTTTTTGATAGAGAGAAATCACAAGTAGGCAGAGAGGCAGGCAGAGAGAGAGGAGGAAGCAGGCTCCCCGCAGAGCAGAGAGCCCGACGCGGGGCTTGATCCCAGGACCCTGGGATCATGACCTGAGCCGAAGGCAGAGGCTTAACCCACTGAGCCACCCAGGCGCCCCAGCTCGTGACTCTTGATCTCTGGGTCATGAGTTTGAGCCCGACGTTGGGTGTAGAGATTACTTAAACTAAAAAAGAAAAACCCAACAGTTTAAAAAAAGAAAGAAAGAAAGAGAGAAAGAAAGAAAGAAAGAAAGAAAGAAAGAAAGAAAGAAAAAGAAATTTGGGTTACAAGTATGCTTTCTAACATGGAGTAATTTATTTCACTTTTTGGTAATGGATTAAAATCCTTATGTATATGGATTTCAAGGAAAGAGCTCTGAGTGGGTGAGATGGAAAATCTTCACAGATGTATTCAGCTAATTACTAGTCACAGAGATCTTAAAAGTAGTCAAGAGGGACGCCTGGGTGGCTCAGTGGGTTAAAGCCTCTGCCTTCAGCTCAGGTCATGATCCCAGAGTCCTGGGATCGAGCCCCGCATAGGGCTCTCTGCTCAACAGGGAGCCTGCTTCCTCCTCTCTCTCTGCCTGCCTCCCAGCCTACTTGTGGTCTCTGTCTGTCAAATAAATAAATAAAAATCTTAAAAAAAAAAAAAAAAAAAGTAGTCAAGAATTTTGTGAATATATGAGTTAATATAAAGAGTTAATATGTGATAAATGAGCTGAGTTATTTGAATTGAATTGCTTCTTTCCTATTAGTGTCTTCACTCACTGTCCTTTTAGTAAGATAAACTGGTATATATTACTAAGTGGGCCAAGGTCAAGCTGAGTCTTAGGCTACCAGAACAAGATAATGTAAAATCAGGCGTGTTTCTTGATAATCTGGCAACACTCTAGCAAGAACAGTTCGGAGTCCAGGCATTCACTTCTAGGATCCTCCCACCAACCCCTTTATCCCCCCTGGATGCACTTAACAAAATGTCTCCTATGGAATGTAACCTCAGTTCACATTTGCTAAGAAGGATGGTAAGCGCCCAACATTAGACTAGTCTCAGGAGCAAGCAGATGACAGCATAGGAGGGAATCGTCTTACTCCTGATGATGAGTGTCCACGATGGAGGTTAGTGACCCCAGCCTCTCCTCCAGAGTATTAATTCTGTATCTCATGTAGAAGGTCGAGATGATTAGTGCACAGACACTGGAAAGGGATAAAAGAGAAATTCTTAATAGGTTCATGAACTGACACTCATGAAACTATCAACTCAGGGCCAGTGTTGTATCTTTAAGGCAAGATATTCTCCAAAATTAATTTGCCAGAGAGACTTGAAAAAGGTCTTTTTTTCTCAATAGGCTGATGTCTTGTCACAAAACTTGAGAGTGAAAACGGGATTTAAAATCTTCTGGTCCAGGTTCCTCGATTTATAAACAATGGCCATTCTACTAGGGTCTCTCAAGGCTATGCCCAGGGTGGATTACCAAGCCTGTGCTCCTCCCATGGGGTGCTGTGTCCCTTACTAGGAGGCCCTGGCCAGTGAGTGCCCAGTCTTGTTCTCTGGTGACTCACAAGTTCCCTTCTTTATCTGGAAACCAAACTGGGCACATCCTCCCTGGTAGTAAGGAGAACCTAGAACTGGGTCAGCCTATTTTCAGAAAAACAATTGGTTAAAGGCTGGAAGCTGAGGAGGAAAGGTCTTAAAGTTATGCTAGAGTTTTCAGAGTAAAAGGGATGATGGTATTTTGAAGTTGTTTTGGCCTCTGTCCAGAGAACATGGGATAGATGAGAAGATAAATAGTAAGGCCAAAGATGCTTCATCATTCACAGAACAGTTTTCTTACTAACAGTATCCACTCATAACGTAGTCCTCTGCTAGAATTGGCCCAATTCGGTCTTCCTTCCTTTCATTTATTTAAATAAGGGAATAAATAGGAAAATGTAACCTAAGCCTAAGGAAAACAAAATGTTGGAATAGGAGACAAAATTGTCAAAGGAAAGATGTGGGTCACATGAGAGACAACTGAGATTTATAATGACTCTTGGAACTGTTAGATTATTCTTTTAGAGAAATGAATGATTTTAAGTCACTCAAAGTAAATTCATCTACTTACACAATTGCGTAAAATATAAGAATATGGTGGAGAGTCATACATGTCTGAGACTTGAATTTGTGTAGGACTCCAGTGGTTTCTGACTGACCTGTTGGGAGAAGAAAAAACAGTTTTAAAACTACAACACACCTCCTTCATCCAGCAAAATCCCTTCAGGGAAGAGGTACTTGAAAGAGGTAATTATTCCAGGATAATAGACATTGAAGAAAACATTGAAGCCTTCCAGGTGTCTGTTCTTGCTCTCATATCAGTATAATTGGTTAACAGCTATTAGGATACTTAAACTAAGTAAGCAATAATTTGAGTTTTATCACCAGTTTTTGAGTAACATTCTCAAGATACTAAAAATAATGAAGGGACCTCCAGGAAGACTAGTCACCTCTGTATTCCTCACAATAAAGCACAGAACTGGATAATGTTTGTTGAATAAGTACATGAATTAATATGCACAGAACAAAGACCTACAGTAGGAAAGGAGGGGTGGGAATATGAAAGGCAGTCATAAACTGAAATATGAGTGCCCTTTATTTTTTATTGAAGATTTTATTTATTGAGTGAGAGGGAGGGGCAGAGGGAGAGGGAGAAGCCGACTCCCCACAGAGCAGGGAGGGCAATGCAGGGATTGATCCCAGGACGCTGAGATCATGTCCTGAGCCAAAACCAAGAGTGGGATGCTTAAGTGAGCCACCCAGGGGCCCCTGACATATGGGGGTCCTTGAAAAGTTACAAGCTGATGACTACCACACTCCCTTACCCAAGACATTCTGTTCCTTACCATGTACAGGGAGAATCTTGGCTTTTCCTTCAGGCACTCTATTCACATGGGCATCTGCCCGGGTTGGTTTTGTTTCTCCCTTGGAGACGTTCAGAACTGTCTGGGATTCTGTCACATGGAAATCTATCAAGCCAAAATGGGGCTGGCTAAGTTTCCTTCCCAATGCATTTAAAAACACACCATCAACCACAAAGCAAATTAATCTCACAACATGCATAATGGCTGAGAATATAAATGGATCTTCTCACAAGTTGGTTCAGCGGTTAGGTATTGAAATTCAATGCTTAAGAAGTAAGAAAATGATACAAGGATAGTCTGTCCTTAGCCCACTAACTCACTGGGCCCATTCAGCTAGAACAGTGAATAATATGATTGAAAGAAGAGGTAAAACAAAACAAAACATTTTGTGTATTTCTCTTTGAACTGCCCTAATATGATGTCAATTTAAGAGATTTATTAAATGTGTATAAAGAGAAATTTTTTTTTAACCAAGCAGACAATTATTTTCCCTGAAACTTTCAAACGACCCTTTCTCCAGAGTCTCTTATCAAATTTTAATTGTTAATTAGTCCCTTCCTGATTGACAAGGTGGTTTTTGTTGGTTTTGTTTTGTTTTATAGGGGTGAGATGAGGATATCTGGTGGAGCCTTATACTTTAGGTAACATACAGAAATTTCTCAGACCTCGAGAGTTCTCAGATTCAGGAGTCTGAGAACCAGAGCTGCTGTATCCTTCCATGTCTTGCCTTCTTTGTCGAACCACTCCATCCAGATCTGAGAATTCATCGTTGAAATCCTGAAGGGAAACAAGGAAGCGTACAGAGTCCAATTCCCCTCAGTAAACAGACAGGCCTCTGTAATCCCCACACTTGGGCCTCACCTATAAAATACTGAAAAAGAAGGGAGGATTACCATACCCCTGGGATTTCCCCAACAGATCAGAGTACTGGTGATCAAAACAGATTTTTCTGGGCTGTTAAAATCCTGTCAACAGTGGCCAACTTGTTTGAAACAACAAATGTTTAGAAAAAGCACTGCTGATGATTGAAAAGCTTCCAGGGTCAAACTGGAAAAGTCTCATTAGCATTCTGTCATGAGAAAAAGTGATCGACGCAGACATATAGGAGAAAAGAAATAGAAGTACAGTTTTCTAAACCCATGTTCTCAATGCAAAGGTATTCTTTAAATCATAGTATAAAAAAAGGAATTTTAATGGAAGGAAAAATGCCTTTAACAAATTAGACACTGAAAGCAAAGTTAGCTCCCTTCCACCAACCAAATTAAAAGAGAGGCTGTGCTATCACTATTGAATGATAGAAGGAGGATAGAGGCGTGAGCAGTAGGGAAAAAGCAGGGATGTTTAACTTTTATCCCACTTGTTTCCCCCAAGTGCTTAAGTACTGAAGGGACCACAGGGGTCATTAAAATGTACCCTTCCCCACTCCCAGGAGGTGCAAGTAAGCTGAGATTTTCACAGCTGAGTTAGCTGCCAAACAGCAAATGACCAGCCTTCAGCTTACACTGGCTATCTTTGGATCGTTTCAATAATTTATTTCAATTTCATTTCAGTTCATTTCAATTTCATGCAAAAATATATAGGAGAGAGAAAGTTGAAGAATTCCAGTCTCTTCGATTTAATAATTATTGACTGAAAGCCTATCATGTATCAGGCAGTACGCAAAACTCCTCAGACCGATGACTGCACTTAATCTTCACAGCCACACCATGAAGCTGGCATTTGGCTGGATGAAGAAACTGAGTCACAGCAGTTAAAAGCGCTTCTCTGATGGCATAACTCAGCTGGGCAAAACCCAGATTTGAAACCAAGTTTGTTGGATTCCAAATTATATGTCTTGGTTTTTGTTTTTTGTGTTTTTTTTTTCTTAACAACTTCCCACTACTTTTTTTCCCTAAGGTGTTTTTTTTTTTTTGAGATAAAATTCATGTAATAACAAAAATCATCATTTAAAGCATACAATTTAGTGGTTTTTAGAATAATCAGAATGTTATGCTGCCATCACCACTGTCTTATTTCAGAACGTTTCCACCACCTGCAAAGTGAATCCCTTTACCTAGTAGCAGTCACTTCTAATTTCTCCCTTGCCCTGTCCCTTGGCAACCACTCCTCTACTTTCCCTGTCAGGTTGTCTGTTTGGGACATTTTGTATAAATGGAATCCTACCGTATGTGGCCTTTTGAGTCTGGCTTCTCTTGCCTAGCGTCATGTGTTCAAGGTTCTTTCATGTTGTATGTGTCAGTACTCCTTCCTTTATATGGCCAAATAATATTCTACTGTATGGACATACGACATTTTATTCATCCATTCAGCAGATGATGGACATTAGAATTTTTTTTTTTTTTTTTTTTTTTTGGCTATTATGGACAGTTCAGCTGTGAACTTTTTTTTTGTTTTTTAAAAGATTTTATCCATTCACCTGAGAGATAGCGAAAGAGAGAGAGAGAGAGCGAGAGAAGCAGACTCCCCGCTGTGCAAGGAGCCTGATGGGGGACTCAGTCCCAGTACAACATGGTCACAAACTGAGCTGAAGGCAGACACTTAATTAACTAGTCACCCAGGCATGCCAGCTGTGAACATTCTTGGACGACTTTTTATGTGTATATGTTTTCAATCCCTGTACTATTTAATAGCTCTTAGAAGATTTGTAGATATGAAAGCCATGGGCTCATACTATTGCACTCAAGGTATTCCGGTATTTAACAGGAATCAATTTGGGAATAAGGACTTGAATAAATACGGCTAGGACTCTTGGGCTGACATCACAGCATTGTAGGTACAAATGGGGTAACTACTTTCCACTGGAGATTTACTATTCAGTCAACAAACTCTAAAGGGGGAAAAAAATCTTTCACTTGGTGACTACAGAGTTCTTTTACAATTGCAAAACACTGACAAGCAAAGACAGCAAGATTTTACAAACATCTCCACTGACCACTTGCTCACCCAGACAGCCCACTATCCTGTTTCTTTTGTAGGACAGCTCTTTAGTTACCTGAAAAAAGTTTATGGCCTCCTATGGCCCCCTTTTCTTCAGCACAGAAATGCCCTTGCCTTCAGATTTGACCTCAGATTTTAAGGTCCTACGCTACTTCCATCGCCTGATCCTGGTGTAAGGAGAAGTGTCATTGTGGGACACATTCCCTTTCTGTGGCTTTTAGATTGTTACGTAGACAACTCACCAGAGGCAGAGATGAAGGGCGGTCTGCCCGGAAACTGTTTTCAAGAGAAGATGGGTTGGGACTGTTCCCGACGCTCGTATTCTGAAATTAATGAAACAAAATGAAAAACCAGATCAACTAGGAAACCAGCAGAAATAGAAAAGAGAGACAGCAGCTGGGGCTCAGGGATGTTGTACTCACGTCTAAGTGTCCACACACAGATTTCAGTAGCTTGTAAGTAGAATCTCTGGAGAGGAAGGAGACAAATATGTACTGGAAAACAAAACAGCCATTATTAACAGATACTGCGTGGAAACACGTGAGAGTTCAGAGTGCAAAAAATTTATATAATTCTTTTCCTTTTCAAAGGAAAGACTCATTCACCCACACATTTTTTTTTTTTTAAATTCCATTTCCGTAATAAACCAAGCCTCTTTCCCCACAAGGGCAACAAAACCCTCAAACCCCATTTAAGTAATAGCAATGTGAAGGCGCTAAGGCACTGAAACAGATGCCCCAAACAAGCACACACAGGCTTAAAAAAAAAAAAAAAGTCATAATATTAAAAAAAGGCCAATGATACTTGCTAGATCTTCTTTAAAGCTTGTTCTCCAGCCACCCCTCCCCCCCTTTCTTTTAAGGTATTTAACATTTCCCAAGGGTCCTCTTTCTCTGTTCTGACCTAGATTTCCACTAAGAATTTCCCAGAGGCTCTTAGAGGCTCCATTCTTTTTTAAGCCACTTCCAGATTCTCCCTTGTACAAATATGGAGATTTTTCTAGTGGATGCATGTATACGTAAGTGATGGGCAAAAAGTGAAATCAGACTAGAGAAGGAATTTGGAGACACATGACATAAGGAAAAATGAATTTACCATGAACATGTTAAGTGGGGGTGCCTGGGTGGCTCAGTGGGGTAAGCCTCTGCCTTTAGCTCAGGTCATGATCTCAGTGTCTTGGCATCGAGCCCTGCATTGGGCTCTCTGCTCAGTGGGAAGCCTGCTTCCCCCCTCTCTCTGTCTGCCTCTCTGCCTACTTGTGACTTCTCTCTCTCTCAAATAAATAAAATCTTTAAAAAAACATGTTAAGTGGTAAAGTGTTACATATGTTAAGAAAATATTAAAACTCATTCTTTCTCTGTTTGAGCCACAGAATCTTTTCAGAACCCCCTTCCAGAAATTTGTAATTATCCCTTTTACTCATGGAGGAGAGCCCTTGATAGGTTTTCCCAGAAAGTATGTATTCCAGAGTAGTTAACACTGTGGGTTCTGCCTTTAGACCCAGTTGCTAGGTCTGGCGCTGCTACTTAGAAGTGGGTAACAGTAGGCAAACTGCTCAACCACTGTTGGCTTCAGTTTTTCTTTTGTTTTTTTTTGAAGATTTTATTTACTTAGGCAGAGTATGTGAAGTGGGGAGGGGCAGAGAGAATCTCAAGCCGACTCCGCCTGCCTGCAGAGCCCATAGCAGGGTTGGATCCCATGATCTTGAGATTAGGACCTGAGCTGAAATGAAGAGTCGGACCCTCAAGTGACCCTTGGCTTCAGTTTTCTTTTAAAATTTTATTTATTTATTTATTTATTTGACAGAATAAGAGAACAGGAGAGCACAAGCAGTGGAAGGCAACAGAGGGAGAGGGAGAAGCAGGCCCCCTGCCAAGCCCAACACGGGGCTCGATCCCAGGACCCTGGGATCATGACCTGAGCCAAAGGCAGACGCTTAAGAAAACTGAGGCCAGGGCGCCTGGGTGGCTCAGTTGGCTAACAACACTTACCCCTTCTGGGTGGCAGTGTGGAATCAATGTGAAAATAGAAGGAAAGTATTTAGTGTATGCCTGGCGAGAAGTACTTAATGCCTGTTAGCCATTCGTATTATAAACTTTTTTTTTTTTTCCAAAATATTAACCTATTTTCTACTCTCATCAGAATAGCCTCTTTTATCTTTTCCTCCACCCTCCTTCCCTCTCCAGGTTATCCAGTAAGGTTGGAAATGGAATGCAGCTTTTATACTTTCATAGAAATACTACTATTTTAGTATAAATACTAAAAATCTTAAAAAAAATAATTTCAAGTGAGAAATGAATAACCGAACCATTCCACTCCCTCTTTCTGGCTCAAGTGAAATAAACACCACTATCAATGCAAGTATCCGGTCACACATGTGTGGCGCAGCTCAACGGTCAAGAGAAATACAGAATTTCTATATAGAACTTGATGCAACCTGGAAGCAAAGAGGTGCTAGAAACTGGTTCCAAAGCTGACCCCCACATGGCAAGCACCGGGTTCATATATCGGGGATGGCTCTGGTGAGGAACCGAGTAAGGTTCTGGGTCCCAGAGACTCTTCGGTCTCATCCCCTCAACAAAGCAGTGGGGGTGGTTTTAAATATTAAAGAAACTCAATATATCAGTTTAGCCTCTTCCGAGAGATACTAGAGAAAGGGGAGTTGGGAAAGAATCTTCCGTTTCTGACCTTGGTCAAGCAAGTAGAATTAAGTCAGCAGGAAACGCAAAATTGTCAACAATTATATTAGAATAAAGCACCTTGTGAGGGGAAACAATATACAAACAGGACAAAGCGAAGGCGCCCTCGTCTCCGAGGCCTACTCACCCGGTCTGTGACTGTTGCTATAATTAAGGCATTTGGCACGAGGAGGGCAGTTTTGGTTTTCTTTATGAGGGTGACTGAGAACGCCGGAATAGAGATCTGAAACAGAATCAGTTCGCACTGGTTGAGCCTTCATTGAACACGACTTCAGATCTTCATGTGGAAGGAAGAAAAAATTTTTTTTTAAAGTTTAACGAAGAAGGGGCGCCTGGGTGGCTCAGTGGGTTAAAGCCTCTGCCTTCGGCTCGGGTCATGATCCCGGGGTTCTGGGATAGAGCTCCACATCGGGCTCTCTGCTCAGCAGGGAGCCTGCTTCCCTTCCTCTCTCTTTGCCTGCCTCTCTGCCTACCTGTGATCTCTGTCAGATAAATAAATAAAATCTTAAAAAAAAAAAAAAAGTTTAATGAAGAAATCCAAAACCACCAGGGAGCTCTCCAGCCTCCAGGAAAAAAAATCCAAGTCTCCTCCAAGTTCTGCTTCCAAAGCCAGAGGGTAAATCTGCCTCATTAATTCTACTGTTTTCAAGAGAAGGGCTGGGTGAGAAACCTTGATCTTGAGACAAGGCAATGAATGCAAAATGCACAGTCATCTTAAAGGTAGGCCCTGGCTCTACAGAAACAGAGTGCTTGTGGCCATCCCCCTAGGGCTAATCTCCACACACCACCCTCTCATCTATCCTTATACATATGCAGGTATGGAAAACCTTGACTGACGCTGTTATAGTGGAATCACTACTAGACAGAAAGTCCCGGACCTGAATTCTCAGTTGTTACTTCCGTGAAAGCGAATAAAGGAAACCTTATTTAAAATGCAATTTGGAGGCCCAAAAGGGGAGCTCTCCTGTACCACCTCTGGTCCTCAGTTGCAGATCCTAACAGGAAGAAGCCCACTTGACTACCCACCCCAGCCAGAGGAAGGAAGGATTTCTCCTTGCCCAGCAAAAAGCTCAGCCAATGAGAAGGCATGAACGCTCAATTCTCTTCAATGAGCTTCTGTCCAAAGCAACCCCTCCCAACTTCCTCCTTTGCTCTATAATTTAATATTTCTTTCCTTTGATCTTGACTTCCCTATGGTTTGCCAGAGCTTTGCATGGCTCAAAGTGTGATTTCTCTCCCGTTCCTGAATAAACCCATTTTGCTGATAAAACCACTGGCTGTTTTTACTTTTTCCAGTCCATACTATCTACGTGACCTACTCGACCTTACAAACCACACTTTCTAAGTCTCAGGTTTCTGGTTTGTAAAATGGAGATAATCTTCCTGCTTCCCAGGATTTTCTGTAGATTCAGTGAGATAATATATGGAAAATGCCTAGCACTCATTAAGAAAGTAATGTATTGTGCTCACTTTGGCAGGACATATACTAAAATTGGAATGATACAGAGGAGATTAGCAGGGCCCCTATGCAAAGATCAGTGCAAATTCATGAAATGTTCCACATTAAATTAAAAAAAAAAAAGTCATTCATTTCCTCATTCGTCTTATAAGAAGAGGATGAGTGAAATAAAAGAACTTGAACTTCTCTGGTTTGAACAATAGAGAATTAGAACAGATGAGAATGTCATTTTAATTAGGACAGTCCTATAAAGTACATGCTCTAAGAGACTAGGACATGTGTTTACAGAGGTAGGTGACTTGTCCAAGGTCATAAATGGGTTACGAGAGAATTTGAATCAATCCAATCCAAAATGTGGGTTCTTTTTCATCCAGTGTATTACAAGCATGTACCAGATAACACGAAGAATAGATGTTGCAATATTTTTATGTTATATCCCCCCAAGCCAGTTTGGTTTCAAAGAGAAATGGGCCATATCACTTTAATCCTGATAAAGAGTCATACGCATCCACGGTAAAATGAACTGACTCCCTCCACAGATACTTATTCAAGTGTACATTATCTTGTAAAAATGCTTCACATATTCTAGAAGAGAGCAACAAGGTCAGTGGGGAAGAGGAGGGCCTTAGGTTAGTACTGTCAGTTTGAAGGAAGAAAACTGAGCTTTTAATTCTGAACACTGTCTTTCCTGTATTTAGGTTTATGAGACAGAGATGTTCTACTGCCCCTCCAAGTTCCAGATGGGAAGACTATGGAAGAATGAGGGGCTAATCTTAATGAGATATTTCCTAAAAACTATTTTGCTGAAGAACTCTACTGCCCAAAATTTTGAAGTGTAGGAGATAACTCATATGGTAAACATTAGGATAAATCTGGGGGAAAAAAAGTAAAGTCTGCCAAGATGGATGAGGATATAAAAATGAGTTTGATTTTGTTTCTGAGCAGCAGCACAAGCACACAGAGACTAGGGGCTACATATTTTTTTTTCATAATCTAAGGCATGGAACACTCTTAAGGAGTTTTCAATCAACTGCTTAATAAGTATAAAATGACAACCAGATCACATGTGAGAAATAAAGTATAAATCATTTTTCAGTTTGAGTCTAGATGGGATATGATACATGCATTTAATTTTACCAGTATCTGAAAATGCAGTCAGACTGACCAAAATGTCCTGATTTTAAGGCTGCACTTTGTTAATATTTTTCCAGGGTAGGGTGCTTAGAATTTCCCTCCCTAGAGTGAATTGTGTGAACTGCCTTTAGTTTATGTGGGATCATGTTGGACCCAGTTCTGTTGGCAGTATGGGAATTCTGCCACAGATCTGTGGCCCCAATCTCATTGCCACCATCCTGGGAAGGGAAGAAATGTACAGGTCACTACCACAGTTCTTAAGTTCCTACCTCCTGATGATTTTTAACCCCTTGTCTCTTAGATTAGCTATAGCACATGCAAAAGCAACCCCTGCTACTACCTTTTTAGAAAACCAGTGTGGGGGCGCCTGGGTGGCTCAGTGGGTTAAGCCGCTGCCTTCGGCTCAGGTCATGATCTCAGGATCCTGGAATCAAGCCCCACATCGGGCTCTCTGCTCAGCAGGGAGCCTGCCTCCTCCTCTCTCTGCCTGCCTCTCTGCCTGCTTGTGATCTCTGTCAGATAAATAAAAAATTAAAAAAAAAAATCTTAAAAAAAAAAAAAAAAAGAAAGAAAACCAGTGTGTTAGGCCACTCCTTTTCTCTTTTTGTGGTCTGGCCATTTCTCTTTTAGGTAGATACTGGATTTTAAAACCACTGTTAGGATCATATATTAGCTTCAAAGTACACTTACTGAGTTTAAGAATTCCCCCATCCCTTAACAAAGACTCATTCTTCCTTCACTAATATCTCCAGCCCTGCTGCTTTCATCAGAGGTGTTGGCTCTAAATTCCTGGGAATTATCTTATCACATTAAACTGTGGAGATTCCTGGGGCACCTGGGTGGCTCAGTGGGTTAAAGCCTCTACCTTCAGCTTGGGTCATGATCCCAGGGTCCTGGGATCGAGCCCCAAATCGGGCTCCGAATCGGGTTCTCTGCTCAGCAGGAAGCCTGCTTCCCTCCCTCTCGCTCTCTGCCTGCCTCTCTGCCTACTTGTGATCTCTGTAAAATAAATGAATAAAATCTTTAAAAAAAACACAAAACTGTGGAGATTCCTGCTACCCAATTCCTTCCCTACTCCATGAACAAGTTCTTACAACTGAGCAGTCTAGAAATCCGGTGGAAAACTGCTTAATACTGCTTTGTGTTATACTGATTCAGGTGATCATATTTATCAAAATGTTTGTCTAAACACAACTCTACAGAATTATAGAACAACATCAAAAATAACATGTCTGACCCACAGAACAATGTGCTAGTCGGCGGAACTAACAACAACAAAATCAAGAATTTTCCCTTGTATTTGTTACATAGTCATTATCCTAAAGATTGCCAGGGGCTTTAGGGAGAATATTTAAATAAAACATAACTACCACTCAAAAAGTTTTTAGTCAGCAACTTCATGAATATTAAAGCAGCTTGTTCATGCATCAGAAGGATTAAGAACTCATTCGGTCACACAAACCTAAGGAGTTTCTCAGACTCCTTGTTCTGGTGGCCTGTGGTGTGACATTGCAGGTCAAAAGGAAAGAATGTCAGTGGGATGGTATTATCTTTTTCCTTCTTATGACATAGTCCCAGGGTCCTCCCTTTGGAGGGAGTGGCTTGGGAAAACTGCCAATTCCTCTAGGCTATCCTCCTTAACAGCTCAGGTGTCTTGGGCCTGTGCTCCCCCAAATCTGTTTAATGAGAATGAGAACTTGTCAATCATTGTCTACTGGGGAATGTGGGTGTACAACTCTCTCAGACCAGGCCTTAAGTGTTCTAATTCCTGCTCATTTGGTGCTGGTGATGGTACAAAGTGAGCTCCTTTAAGCCTGTTTTTCTACATGTCTGATGTGACAGGCACAAGGTGTAAAAATCGGTATTTATTTAAAAAATGGTCTTGGGTTTAATATATGTCTTTGAAACAAATGATGGCACGCTCTCCAAATGGACAACTTTGAGAGTTCTCTAGTGACATCTGGGTAAGGATTGAGCGTATGATTGTGGGAGAGATCTATGTATATAAGGAAATAAACTGAGAGTGGTCTTTAGGAGAAAAGGGAAGTTAGTATCAGTTAGAGGTATTTAGAACCTGTAATATTTGGAACTATGATAAGGGAAATAAAGATATAAAGGTATAACAAGAATAAATATTTATCAACATTGCTACGCTTAAACAAACTGACTTTCACAACATATAATAAAGTGCATAGCTTTCTTTTAAAAAATTATACCAACCTTAGTGTCTTTTCCGAAGACCTTGGAATGAAAACAAATCCAGTTTTCTGATACAAAGAGCTTCCCCTGGTATAATATCTCTTTCTGTAGAGCACAGGTAAAACCTGGGAAAACAGAAACAGGTATAAGAGGGCTTGCAATTTCCAAATGAAACAAAAATTCCGTAAATATGTTGGTGACTCAGGATTGGCAGAGATAATATACTCATATTCAAAAGATCTTTCTCCTCTTTGTCAGCTGTCTTCCGTGGAGTAAAGCTATGGGCATGAGAGTTTGTTTTTTAATTCAAAGTCTGACATGCTTTGGTATGAAACTCAAAATGGCCAGGCAAGTCTATCACTACAAACGAGAGTTTGAGAATGGAGTTTCAAAATCCCTTTATTTAAGGAAGGCGTGTCACCTTGAGCTTGTGTTGGCATTCCTGCCCCTCCTACTCTGGGACGGTCACTAATGACTCCTTTGGAAATTGATGGTCTCAGTGTGGGAAGAGCATGTGACCCACATGATTGGGCCTCATGGCAGGAATCCAGCCTCCTGCTTAACATGGGTATAACTGAGAGGCCAGAATGGAACCTTGGTCCTAATGAACCTAAGAGGAGCAGAGGTCTTCACTGGCTTGCTGAGCAGGATGTCGGGGGTGATCCTTGCGCCCCACATAATCTAGGGTTGACATGCCTGTGCATTAGAATCTGTGCTTCCTTTCAGCCTTCTTCCAGTGTTCTCTGTTTCTCCAGTCTCGTTATCTTCACTCTCAGGACAACCCATGCACAGTGCATTTCAGCCATCAATACAGAGGTGAGGAAATCATTCTGTAATCCTCTTAGAGGGTTCCCTGTTATGAGGACAAATTCAGTTTCCTGGCCTACTTTCCTTCAAGTGCTTGGTGACAGCTGAATGAGGCTGGCACCACTGTCACATTGTGACTTTCAAAAACCTGTTCCCGTGGGTGCTTCAGCCCCCAGATGGAGGCCGCTTTCTACCCCCAAACCAATTAACGTCTCTTCAAATAAGTCAAACAGACCAGAACTTACTTTGCCTCAGTGGTTCCTCAGTTGGGACATCAAGGAACAACTTGTGGAAGTGCATATTGGCCTTGTACTACAATGAGAACACAACACAGGTATCACCACTCACATTTCTTGGTGAAACACTGTAAATTTTGACTTCAATTTAAATTACAAAACAAGGGATGCCTGGGTTGCTTGGTCCATTAGAGTCCAACTCCTGATTTCAGCTCAGGTTGTGATCTCAGGGTGCTGGGATCGAGCACCATGGTGGGCTCTGCACTCATCGGGGAGTCTGCTTGTGGATTCTCTCTCTCTCTGCCCCTCCCCCCCAGCTCATGCACCTGCACTCTCTCTCACATAAATCTTTAAAATAAATAAATACACCTTTAAAATAAATGAATAAATAAATAAATAACCTAACAAATTTCCCCTCCCTTGATACAGTCGCTTTAGGAATTCCTTCTCTCTGACCTCACAGTCTTCAACACAAGCCTTCAGAGTGGGCAGGGCACAAGGTTTCATTTTCCAACAAAATTAGTGACCTTCCGGTTGGACAGACATCTGTGACCATGCTGCAGCTGGTGGTCACCGTTCTGCCCAGGTGGCTCGACAAGGATGTCCCTAATAACAAATGGCATGAAACTCCAAGGGATCTCACCAGGGAAGGCAGCAGATCTCAGAGCCCTCCAGATACAAGGACTTTCAGAGTGGGGGGGCAGAGGTTGAAGGGTCAGATAAACCCGAGGTCAAGTCTTGGCTACACCTTTCCTTGGTGTGTGATTATGGCCGAGTGAGGGAGCCTTGCTGAGCCTCAAATTCTTCTGTGCCAGAGGACAAATACACTACTTGCCTCAAAGGGCTCCCATAAAGCTTAAATGGTACAATTCATCTGAAAGACCCACCACCTGGTATTGTCACTCTCACTACTTTTGTTGTGAGAGCATTTCCTTAGTCAATGTCAGGGGGAGAGAACTCTCGAGGGCGGTAAGAAGACATGTGTTTAGACAGCTGTGACAACAACAATGGACAGCCAGCAATTTCCATTTGGTAACCTGCCTTCAAAAATACCATTCCCAAAATAACCCGGGGAACTGGTGTCCCCATTCCATGGTTCTGGACAGTGTGCCTCAGGGAAACTGAATCACTGAACTGGCGCCACATGGCTAAGAGGTAGAACTGGTCCTCCTTCCAGGACCTCTGCCTGACAGGATGCTTTTGATAAAAAAAAAGTCTTGTGAGTCGAACAGAGAGATAGTACAAGCAGGCCCTTCATGTTTTATTACCCAAACTAGGAGTGGTCTCAGTAACAGGACTGGCCCTAATACTGCTCTAAGGAAGAGTTTAGAAAGGTCATGCAGATGAAAGATGGGCCCCACAAGTCAGCTATTCTACAAATACCTCATGTAAAGTAGGTCACCTCATGCTGCTTCCTAAAAGTACATTCTGCATCCAGGACATTACCTGGATTAAAGCTAGGTATTCCACAGGAGCTTTCCTGAGGTTTTTGTGTTTTTTTTTGTTTTTTTTTTTTAAATGGCTACAGTGAGAATCAGCTGCATGACTTGATTTTAAAAATAATCTGGGCCGGGGACGCCTGGGTGGCTGAGTCTGTTAAGCATCTGCCTTCGGCTCAGTCATGATCTCAGGGTCCTCAGATCAAGCCCCACATCAGGCTCCTTGCTCAGCAGGGAGCCTGCTTCTCCCTCTGCCTGCTGCTCCTGCTGCTGTGCTCTCTCTCGCTGACAAATAAATAAAAAATCTTAAAAAACAAAAGAACAAAAAACCCCCAAAAAATCTGGGCCCAAAAGGGAAAAAAAAAAATCCATGAAACAAAAAAACCTGAACATGGAGTCTTAAAAAATGTGAACATAATAAAAGGAAAAAAAAAAAATAGGTGGTGGGAATGATCTATATTAAAAACAACAGATAAATGGATAAATGCAATCATGCCCCCTGACTGGATTCTAGAGAGTGGGGGAGCAAAAAACATTTATAAAGGCCTCCAAAGGGGCGCCTGGGTGTCTCAATTCGTTAAGTGGCTGCCTTCAGCTCAGGTCATGATTCCAGGGTCCTGGGATCAAGCCCCGCATCAGGCTCCCTGCTCAGGGGGGAGCCTGCTTCTCCCTCTCCCTTTGCCTGCCACTCTGCCTGCTTGTGCTCTCTCTAGCTGTCAAATAAATAAAATCTTAAAAAAAAAAAAAAGGCATCTACTACTGGGACAATTATGGAAATCCAAAATGGATTTTATGTTAATACGATTTTGGTATATTTACTGTTTAGTTACATTTCTTGTGTGTGCCAATGGGGTTTTTTTTTGTTGTTGTTGTTCTTAGGAAACACATATTCAAGTATTTAGGGGTGAAGTGTCAATAACCACCTCAAACCATTGACTCCAGTAAGTATTCCCCACTCTAAGACACAGAACTGGGCTTTCACACCCATCTGGGGGTGTTTGAGAGCAGAACTGAACTACTCCTGGACAAGAAGCATGATCCCATTCATAGGTTCCCCACCCTCCCCCCGCCCAGCCCCGGTGCAGCTGGGGAGCCTTCCATTCATACAGGTGCTGTATCAGGCTCTAATTTTAATGCAAGGCTATCAAAGCTCTCCCGGTCTCAGTTAATTAGACCAGCATGTGACCAAATTGTTCCCTGCTCTCAGGGTGCTTGTCAGAGTTAGGGGGCATGGTGTGGAACCCACCACTGCCCAGGATATACTGAAAGGTCAGTGGGGAAATACGATCTTGATTAAAAATCAACCAAAGGAACGGCATTCTCTTCTTTCTTCCAGATTCCCTACCACCCCTGCCTATGGGAGTCCTGACCAGCAGGGAGATGCACACTTGGGTTTAGTGTCCCTGCTGTGACATGACGCACACTGCCTTCCCAAGTTACCTGGCTGGAAGACGAATACTTTTTCCTGTCCATCTTAGATTCATTTTTGCTTTCTGCTTTACAGTCGTTCTTGTCGCTTGTTAAAGAGGTACCGTCAAAACTGGATTTGGACCTGAGGAAAGAGAATCCAGGGAGCCTGTAAGATGAATTTTGTATGCTACTCATTGACTGTATTGTGATAAATCTTGATTATTATACAATCGCATGAGAAAACCTCACATTTGTTTTTCTCTTCTAGACCTTGGTGATCACTCATGATACTCTGAGAGCATTTACACAGTATAGTGTGTAGGAGACTGGGATGGTTTCACCAGGCCGCAATCTTAAACTGGAGAAATGTGAACTTGTAGAAGGGAGAAGTAACAGCTGAACTGTGAAGGTCATTATACCATCTCAAAAGTCTTTTAAGCAGTCAAAGAGGAGCAGTATAGGCAAATTATTAAACAAAACTACAGCTATAGTTCAAGCAAAGAATATTTTTGTTTCAGAGTTCCATTAATATTTAACATGTGTTAATTGAGGAGGGCATTGTATTAAAGCCAGGAGGCACACAAGGCATTCTTTTTCCTTAAGGAGCCCAAGAATTCATCAGACATCTTTTTTAAAAGGCAGTACAAGATTTAGCACCAAATAATACATACCAGGGGTGTTGGGGGCAGGTAGAGAGATACAAAATCCAACAGGAGATAAGAGAAGAGGAGCTCAATAGCACTATGTGGGTTTAATACACTGGGTCCCAGAGGATGAGCAGGAGGTGGGTATGAGGAAAAGAGAGACAAAACATCCCAGAGTGGGGAAAACAGATGTGAAACCAGGATAAAAATGAAAAATGTGTTTGAAAGTCAAGTCTTCCTTTGTTCTAGTGAGGGCAGAGGTGTTTCTGAGGTGACTGTGGTCCTGGCTCTCCGTTTGAGTACATATGCGAATTTGCACATGTCTTCAGGCCTACAGACACGCAGAATCATTTCAAAGTAGAATACATGTATGATTTTTAGAGGTCTACATAGGACCAACTTTTAGGATACAATTATGTGGGATTATTTTTGATTATTGGGAAATATAGCACATGAAATTCATGATTCCACAATATGATTCCTTACAAACAGGCTCAGTTAAAACTACTATTTGGTTCAAAGCAGATGTAAGAATCTTTTTCTTTTTTTTTTTCAAGGCAGATGTAAGAATCCTGAGTAATTCAGGAGGTTTGAGGGTACGACTCAGAGACAGAAATGACTGATGTCTGAGAGACCCAGCTATGAAAAAACAGGCTATCAGATGTTTTGGGTCCTTGCCAGCCCTAACAGTTTGGATCCAAGTTGCTCTAGCCACAGGTGAAGATTTGGACTTAGCTACTGACCACTGAAACCATTCACAGATACAAATTCCTTCTGAATTCTAGCAATTACTTTTCTCTTTGAAATTATGAGTAAAGACTGTACTCCAAAATAAAATTATTTTTTTTACAAATGTCAAATTACCTACTATTTATACTATCCACTAATCTGATTTAATCACCTCTACAGGTTCACATTAGTAAACGTCAATGGAATTGCCAAGGCAACGATAACGACCTCTTGAAGGACTCTGAGCAAATGCACCCAGGAGGGTAGCTGTATCCTTGATGAATTCAAGAGCCACCAGCAGAATGGACTTCTGCATAGCACAGCGCTCAGTGAAAGGGGGAGGAGGGCTGCTGATTTACATAGCATTGCTATCTCTGTGTCTTCTGAACTGTGGTACTCGCTTTTCTCACAGGTGACTATGAAGGGGACGGAAAACCCGGTGCAAATGAAAATGTCGGGCCTCTTACTCAAAAATTAGGAATTTCCAGACAGTGAGAGCAGAGCAGTAAAGCACGTGGGGGGCTCTCTGTGACTACACAGGCGACTCACCCACACTGTTTAATAAGCCGCTCTCACGATGAGTGTGTGCTTCTCATCCGAAGCCTGGGGGAGGCGGGGTCAAAGCAACTTTTTCCAAGCACCCACTGGAGCCAGCCAGTAATGGTAAAAGATTCAAGAAATGACATACTTTGTGCCTTTGCCCAGAGGCTCGAGTGGTGAGTGAGGTGAGATGCTCAGACAGGAAACAGCTATAGGTGTGAGATGTGTCAAGCCAGCCATGCAGAACTGAAGACGAGAGAACGAGGAAGCCAGAAAAGAAAAATCTCAGGCACAGCAAGGAGACTTACGCTTGGTCTTGAATGAAGTAAGGATTTGGAGAGAAGAAATGGGCTGGGAAGCCAGGAAGGAAAGGGAAAGGCAGGAGTTACTTCATTACCCTTCACAGAGGCCACAAGACCCTGAAGGAGCAGTTCTGACAGGTGCAGTCTCAGGGAGGAGAAAGGAGAGCAGTTTCCCTGCACCACCCGGCACAGATCCCTCGCCACACTTCCCGAAACTGACCATGGGTACACCCATTCTCTTTTCAGGGCAAGAAAAGCAAGCTGAAGTTCCTACTTCTTCCTTCCGTGTGAAAGCAAACACATAACTGGAGTCTGAGAGTGCGCCAGGGACCATGGCTCCTCTCAGAACGGCCTGTTCCCCTGCCCCATCCGGCTTCCAGCTCCGGCCCCCAGGAAGCAGGTGGCCCCCTGAGCCATGCACACCCCGGCCAGGGATCCCAGGCAGGTGGCTGCCAGGACAGCGAGACAGCAGGTGAGCACACGCACAGGCAGAGAGGCCCAAGCTGGGCGGGCCTCGAGGGCTCCTTGGCCAGCCTTTCCAGGTGCTTCTGAGGTCTATGCCAGACAGGGGGCTATGCTGGCTTTATCGGGTAGCAAGATCTGTCCTTGAAGAATGGGGCAGGTGTTCTGCAGTAGACTGGGGCAAGAAGGAGGAAAGATGCCGCCCAAAAGAAATGAGACAGGAGGGCAAGCACCGGTGCCAGGATATCAAAGACAGACACCCTGCTTGTTTCTCAGGGGTTTATTCGCCTACACGAGATCCTGATTCTCAGCCACCACCACCAAACTAGAAACACGGGCTCCTCCCAGCAGCCCCTCCTACCCAGAGGCCCCAGAGAACCAAGTGTCACCATGAGGACTCACCGCAAGGAAAGGATTCTCTTCTGGTCTGGGGACTCGGCCTCAATGGATGGGCTTGGGGACTGGACTGTTGGCGACTTGCAGATCTTCTTTTTCTCCTCCACACCATTCTCAGCCTCTGAGCTGGAGAAGAGAGAAGCACGCTTGATCTTATACATCCGGAGAAGGGGGTGGAAGGAAAACCGATGAAAACACCTTGCTTTCGGGAGGAGGGAATAATGTTCAATCCCCATAGCAGGCCGAAGTCAACTTGGATGGCAGTGCCCTTTCCAGATGTCCATTCTGCTGCCTCTCGGCTGATCCCTCAAGGGCATGAGCTCCAGGTCATGCCTGCTGCAACAGGTAAACGTCCGATTTTGTGGGAACTGGGTGGCTCCCAGGTGTGCGCCCGTGGGCCCCACACTGCTCAGCTCCACCAGGCTAGCTGTGTGCTGGGGCAACAGATCACCCAGAGGCTGGGAGGGCCTGTGTACACACGTGCTCAGCACACACGCTCACGCATGGCCTTCTGCCAGGTGTGAGCCTTTCTGCTGCCAGCCCCCACCCCTTTGTTTGCATTTCTCTTGTGTCATTTACCACCCACTGTGGTAGTTATATATAGGTCCCACTTTGGGTTGTTGATATTTTAACCAAGCACTTCTCTGAGCCATTTACGGTCTCTAATCTACGCAGCCACCTGGGCTGGGTAGGAATTATGACACCCCCTCTTAACAGATCTGGAATCTGAGGCCCTCAGATATCATCCACCTTGCCCAAGTTCACACAACCAGTATCTGTCTGAGTTGGGATTCAAGCCAAGATCTGTCCATCGAGGATGCCTCAGGGTACACACCCATCCTCATATCCTCTTCTCTCTTTCCCCTGCCATCCACCCACCCCCTGCCCCAACCACCTGTCCCTCCATCGAGCCCCCTCATAGCTCTTCAGTGGGAGAGCTCCAGGGTGGGGTAAGGATCTTAGTGATTTTTATACTGACCACACGGTTTAGGTGAGTGCTGGTATCTAATCATGATCAACAGGTTTTTAGACAACGAGGGCTGACTTTGGTGACAGAAGGATTAGAGGGGAAAGCAAGTGAGGAGGGTTTGCACCCTGTACCACTAACAAACGAGGGTAACCAGTGCGGTGGACATGGGAGCTGAGCTCCCTCAATCTTAGGGACCAGGGACACTAATTTCAGTTTGGGAAAGAAACAGGAGGGCGAGGAATGCGGGAAGAGAGAATACATGGTGTTTTACATGGACCAGACCTCCTTCTGTACCAGTCTGCAAAGCACAGAATTCACAAGACACATTTCTGAGAAGGTGAGAGCTCTAGGGTGGCTGAACATGAAAGGAAACATATTAAGATAGCATTGCGATGACCGTTTGGCTACTCTGAATCCTCATTTCCCACCATTTGGTGCCTTTACCTGCACATGACCTCACAGGCAGGAAATGTGAGTGGTTAGCTGAAGCTCTGTGGTTGCTTGCTTACCACTTCTCACAGTATGTGACAGTTCCAGCCCATTCCAGTAAGACTGCAGTAGTGTCAAAATCAAGACCAAGTGTATCTGACAAGGTAGCCAGTTAACCATCCCTACAGATGGTGGGTGTTCTTCCACTGGGAGTTAGCATTCCACTTCTGAGTATATCAACATTCCCCAACCTTCCATGTCTTCCATTCTCAAAGTGCTCAATAGTTCTTAAGTATGTTCAAAGAGCTTAGTCCGTAACTGAACTGCATGATGTGACAAAAGGCACATGGAAGTCTTTGACATATTAATAGGAAGACACTGCTTTGGTTTGAAATAGAGGTTTTATTTAATTTTACCATCAAGCTGAATTCACAGACTCTGAATTTTAGAAGGTTAAGGGGCTTTAGAAGATACTTCCACCCACCCTAACCCTCCCCAAGACACACACATTATCCCCATTCTTCAAAAGCATCAGATGGGGGACACCTGGGTGGCTCAGTTGGTTCAGTGACTGCCTTCCTCTCAGGTCATGATCCTGGAGTCCCAAGATCGAGTCCCATGTGGGGCTGCCTACTCAGTGGGAGTCTACTTCTCCCTCTGACCCTCCCCTCTCTCATGATCTCACTCTCTCATTCTCGCTCTCTTAAATAAAATCTTAAAAAAAAAAAAAAAAAAAAGCATGAGACGGTAATCCACTTGTGAGGCCCTCCTTAAGTAGGGAGAATAAGCGTGTGTAGACCCTTCATAATCCATTTGACATTTACTTATGTGTTTCCTGAATTTTGTGCACGAGTCTGAGGTGCTGCTATGCTGTACAGCACCTCTGCATACTGAGAAAGGACCCTCCCCCAGGAACCACTCACCAAAAGCTACCCATCTGTTTGGAGGAAGCCCTATTGCTATGTGGCCTGGCAGAGCTAAGGTACCCCTAGCTTGGGGCAAATGTCTTATTTAGCCAACTCCTAGACTAAATTCCTTATGCACAGGGAACATCTGAGTTTTTCCATGGCTCTCAGCTCAGCATTTGGCTCCTAGTGGTCATTTATACATGTTGACTGATGTGGGATTCATTCTGCAGTGTCTCACACAGAAATTCATGTAGGGGCCCATTCAGTTTTAGAGTTTTGTCGACTTAAAGATGGCACAGGGGCACCTGGGTGACTCAGTTGTTAAGTATCTGCCTTTGGCTCAGGTCAAGATCCCAGGGTCCTGGGATCAAGCCCCCGTCCCTACTGTCAGGCTCCCTGCTCAACGGGGAGTCGCTTCTCCCTCTGCCCCTCTCTCCACCCCCCATGCCCCATTCATGCTCTCTCTCTCAAATAAATAAATAAAATCTTAAAAAAAAAAAAAAAAAGATGCTACAGAAAATCAAGTAGGTGAATTCCTAACACAGGAGAGCTCACTCCCACAAGCACCCCTCCCCCTTGAGGTCTTGTGGCAGAGGACTGAAACCATAATAGAATCCAAACAGCAAAGACTGGCCGAGCATGGGAGGGCAATGGGATGATTCCACAAGGCCCCTCTGTCACTTTAAAATTACTGTCAATAAAGCTGAACTCACTGACAACGGAGATGAAATAACAGGTCTTGTTTAAATCATGAAAAAGAAGAAACCAGGTATTTTTCTGTCTTTTTTTCTAACCAAGAAGATAAGGCCTTTCAGGGACATTGGCTACAAGAGTCAACTAAAAAACAAGACAAAACCAAACGAAACCAAAAGAAAGTCTTCTTTTTTCCTTTCTCTCTCTTTTTGATACATAAACAATTTACTAATAGATAAAGCCTCAAGATTTAAATTTCCTCTTGGACACACCCATGGTGCGGCCTCAGCAGCCTATGATCTTAAGTGTTGGCCTCGGACACGAAGTCCCCAAAAGTGTTGCAGCCCTGTGTGAGCCCGAGTCTTTTTCCGTTGCTGCAGGTCTTCCCAGAGTTTGCTGTACAGACCATGAGCCAGGACCTGGCTGTATTTTTTTCCATGCTTAATATCCTTTAGTGTGTTCAAGAACCAGTCTGGAAGCTTATACTGGTATGGATTCTGCATAATGGCAATCACACGTTCCATCTCATCCTCCGTCAGCTCTCCTGCCTTCCTGGTGAGGTCGCTATCTGCTTTCCACAATACCACGTGAGCCTGTCTTCGCCCCACACCCTTCACTGCAGTGATGGCAAAGGCTCTTTTCTGCCCAGCCATCAAAACTGGTTTTGAGTTCTCACAAAATATGCTGAACTTCTCAGGGATCACTAGAATGTGGCCCTAGTGGTGACACTAATGGCAGATAATCCATCCTTCCTCTTTCCACAAATGTTTACTGGAAGGGTCCCTGCTAGGACAGCAGGATGCTGAGCTGGGCAGGTGACACAGAGATAAGTGACTGACAGTTTTACTGTATCCTCAGAAGAACCAGATGCTGGAAATGCACGATCAACCTTCACTCGGCCTTAACGAGTTATTTCTTCTCCCATCTCCAACCCAATGTAAGTATCACTTGTGGGCCCTGAAAGCTTTTCAGTGGAATTCCAGAGCACTGAGACAGTCCTGCTTATCCCAACCAAGCCTGACGTTACCCTTTGGGGGAATGCATTTTTATTACCAGCTAGGAGGTACTGGTTTCAATAAGACACTGCCCCACACTGTTACACAATCTATAAATAAAAAAAAAAACAGGCTGGACAATCCCTATTGAGAGGACAATATGAGTCAATTCCCAGACCTCATTAAGCTGATGATGAGATGACTCAGATTTCACAATTTTTCAGAATTGGAATTCTTATATTCCTCCTGGGAAGAGTGTCTCTGAGTTGAAGGGTAAACTCAGCATTCCTTTCTCCCATCCCATTAATTTCCCCATCACTTTGTCCCTCATGCTGAGAATGAGCCATCATCCCAAGTAAGTCAAGGTAAGTACCTATTGGGCAGAATGGTGATTAAGGTGCATTCCAGGTGAGTAAGTGGCATCTCAGGTAAATGAAAACAAATGCCTTCTATGGTTCAGTCCAGGCAGATGTGTTCCTTTCTAATCACAGTGGTGAATCCCTGGAGTTGAATCTACCTTCAAGTTAAATCAGTCTAAGCTAAAGCATAAGAAATGTCGTCAACTCCCTTATAGTAGCATGGGTGAGGGTAGTTTTAAATCCATTGTCTCTTAAAAAAAAAAAAATCCCTGATCACTGTATGCTGAAACCACAGTTTTGACCAACAAGGTTTGGAAGTGACTTGAAGATAGGCTATGTTTCACCAGAGGATCTCAAGGGGATAAAATTCTGGAAAGGGGATCATAGTGATTAAGGCCAGGTCTGTCATAATACAGTGCTGTGCTGAAACCCTATATTGGAAATGAGGGTACACCTGGTGCCAAGACCTAGGGCACCAAACCCTTGTTATTCTATTTTTTATTTTTTAAAATTTATTTTATTTCTTTAAAGATTTATTTATTTGAGGGGGTGGTGGTGGGGGAAAGGGAGACAGAGAATCTCAAGCAGACTCTCCACTGCTTACAGATCCCAACATGGGGCTTGATCTCACAACCCAGGGATCATGACCTGAGCCAAAATCACAGATCAAACAATCACCTGAGCCACTCAGGTGTCCCACCAAATCCGTGTTTTTGGTGTGTTGTTTGCTTAGTGGTTTCAAGGCTGGCTGGCAGGCAAGGGCAGTACTACGTGGAACCCAAGAGATGGACTACAATGTTAGAGGAGGGATCTATGGGAGGCTTGGCAGCAGCCATGGGACAAATCAGGAGACATCATGGTAACGGTAAGAAGGGTGCAGAATGGGGCACAAAGGTATAGGAGGTGGTGATGGACACCAGAGCCTCTCTAAGACCCCTCAGCCTCTCCAACTGCAAAGTAAATGCAAAATCTCCCAAACTAGATTTTCATAAGCCAGAAAGAAGTCTTTCATCTACAATTTTGATACAGTAGATCTTTGTCTAGAAACTTTAAATTTTATGTATCTACATATTCATTTCTGTGTAAGTACCAGAAGCAAAAGTACACAATACAAAAGTTACAAATGGAACTCTGAAAACTATAAACCACTGATGAAAGAAATCAAAGATGATACAAACAAATGGAAAGACAGCCTGTGCTCATTGACTGAAAGAATATTGTTACAATGTCCACAGTAGTAGGACAAAGCAATCTACAAGGTGCAATCCCTAACAAAATACCAACAGCGTTTTTCACAAAACTAGAACAAGTAATCCTAAAATTTGTATGAAATCACAAAAGACCCTAAATACCCAAAGAAACCTTGACAAAGAAGAATAAAGCTGGAGGTATCATAATCCCAGATTTCAAGATAAACTACGACACTGTAGTCATCAAGACAGTATGGTAATGGCCCAAAAGAGACACATAGATCAATGGAACAGAATAGAAAGCCCAGAAATAAACCCACACTTATATGGTCAATTAATCTATGAAAAAGGAAGCAAGAATGTACAATGAGGAAAAGACAATCTCTTCAGTAAATGGTGCTGGAAAAACTGGATGGCTACATGCGAGAAAAGGAAACGGGACCACTTTCTGACACCATACACAAAAATAAACTCAAAATGGATTAAAGACTTAAATGTGAGACCTGAAACCATGACTTGTAGAAGAAAACATAGTGAATAATCTCTTTGACATTGACCTTAGCAACATTCTTCTAGATAGGCATCCTTAGGCAAAGGAAATAAAATGAAAACAAACTTGGGACCACACCAAAATAAAACGCCTTTACACAACGTAGGAAACCATGAACCTACTGAATGCAAGAAGTTACTTGCAAATGATATATCCAATAAGGGGTTAATAGCCAAAATATATCAAGAACTCCCATAACACCAAAAAACAAATAATCTGACTAGCATATGGGCAGAGGAGTGGAACAAACATTTTTCCAAAGAAGATATACAGATGGCCAACAGACACATGAAAAGATGTGACAAAGCATCAGCACTCATCAGGGAAATGCAAATTCAAACCACAATGAGATACCATCTCTTACCTTTCAGAATGGCTAAGACTCAAAAAGACAAGAAATAACAAGCGTTGGTGAAGATGTGGAGAAAAGGTAACCCTCATGCACTGTTGGTAGGAATGTAATTTGGGACAGCCACTGCAGAAAACAGTGTGGAGGTTCCTCAAAAAATTAAAAATAGAAATACCACATAACTCAGTAATTCCACTTCTGGGTATTTACACAAAGAAACAAAAAACATGAATCTAAAAAGATATATGCATCCCTAGGTTCATTGCAGCATTACTCACAATAGTCAAGCTATGGAAGCAGCCCAAGTATCTACTGATAAATTAAAGAAGAAAGAAGACGCAATACAGACACACAATGGAATATTACACAGCCATTAAAAAGAATGAGACTTTGCCATTTGTCACAACATGGGTGGGTCCAGAGGGTGTTATGTTAAGTGAATTAAGCAGACAGAGAAAGACAAATACCTTATGATTTCACTTGTATTTGGAATCTAAAGAACAATACAAATGAATAAATACAAACAAAAAGTAGAAAGAGACCCATAAATACACAGAACAAACTGATAGCTCCCAGAGAGTAGGGGTAGGAGGACGGGCACAATGGATGTAGAGGACTGGGAGATATAGGCTTTCAGTTATGGAATCAATAAGGCAGAGGGATGAAAGGTATAGCATAGGGAATATAGTTGATGGTGCTGTAATATTGTATGGTAATGATGCTTGTGGTGAGAGCAGCATAATGTATAGACCTGTAGAATTACTATGTTGTACCCTTGCAACTCATGGAACATTGTGTATCAACTCCACTTCAATTAAAAAGTTACAAATCACAAAACAAATCTCCCTACTATCCCTGTTTCATGGTGGTCCTGTTTGTCTCCCAAGAGGCATCCACTACTATTCCTAGTTTCTGTATGTCTTTCAGCAACAATCTGTGTACATACAAGTATATGTATTGTCTAAGCACAAATGATAGGATACTATCATACGGCTGGCTTTCCCCCCCTTTTTACTTACTATATACCTTGGTGCTTTGCCTATCAGTAGACACAGAGCTTCCTCTTTCTTTTTAATTATTGCACAGAGTTCCACTGAGATGGATAAATTATAACTTAACCAGTTCCTTATTGATGAACATTTAGGTGGATTTCAGTCTTACTACAAATACAAATAACACTGCAACAAATGTCCTTGTATGTTTCATTTCCTTCTATGGAAATGAAACACCTGTGTCAAAATGTACACAATTAAAAAAATAGTTATTGCCAAATTGCCTTCTGCAGAGGTTCTGTAACCCACACCCACAATACAAAGCAGTGTTAACACATTCTTAATAATAAAATGTTAAACAAAAAAGAATTTTTTCCCAAGTCCCTAGCAGAGTACCTACATATAACAATAACAAGCACATAAAATAACAAGAATAATTTGAATGAACACTAGTGTTAAATTTTTGATCTTTGCAAATGTGAGAGGTTAAAAAAAATCCATTACAGTTTCAATTTATCGTTCTCTATGAGTAAGGTTGAGAGTATTTTCACGTATTTTGAAATTTCCTGTTTTGTGATTTAACGTTTAAACACGTTGCCAATTTTTCTATTGGGCTGTTGACTGAAACATTCAAGAGCGATACTTCTTTTCACAACTATATCACTGATTCTTGCAATATTCTAGAACTGACTTTTTAAATAACTGATGTTAAACAATTAGAAGTTAAGTGGATATTAGGGTTGGGCCTAACATTAAAATAAAACGTCGATGACAAATTGACTTTTTGATAGGCTTACTGGCAGGTAGGGAGAAAAATGCCCAAAATGTAGTATTCTTTGGTTTCAGCAAAACCTTTCATGAAACCTCACAGGCTTCTAGTTCAAGAGGGAGGAATGGAGCACAAATGTTTGCCTCTCCTTTCTGAGGCCTGTTAAAATAAGTATAAAAGAAGTAATACTCCTGCTTATAATCCTGGAGGGAAACCATCAACAGAAGAGTAATTCCCAAATTTCTGGTATATGGAAAGTACAAAGTAAAGTACAGTATTAACTCATGCAGCCAAGTAAGGAAGCTGTAGTTAGGATATGGGCATTGGGGCGCCTGGTGGCTCAGTGGTTAAAGCCGCTGCCTTCGGCTCAGGTCATGATCTCAGGGTCCTAGGATCGAGTCCCGCATCAGGCTCTCCGCTCAGCGGGCAGCCTGCTTCCCCCTCTCTCTCTCTCTGCCTGCCTCTCTGCCTACTTCTGATCTCTCTCTCTGTCAAATAAATAAAATCTTAAAAAAAAAAAAAGAAAGAAGTTATAGAATATGGGCATCAGTGGAAGGTAAGAGAACAGTAATCTGGTCTGTCAAAGTCCAATGAGGGGGCTATAAGAGGAAGGCTAAGAAGTTGATGAATACATTAGATTAAATTAAAGTTGTGTGTAAGAGATCTTTGATGGCCTCCTCTTGACCCCGGCCCCCATCATCAGGCAGGAAGACCATTAGCCATGGAGGTCAAATATCAGAAGGGATGTCAGTGAAAAGACAGAGTGAACTTAGTTGTACAAAGCCAGGGTACCCTGTATGGAGGGTGGAACCTTACAGTAAACCCTTCTTATCCTCCCATGGGGAATCGGTAGTCCCCAGGCTAGGTGCCAATCCACTACCCAGGCCCTTCCAAAGGTCCCAGAAGAGCTCACTAGTCCCTCTTTCTGATATATGAAATGACAACAAAGGATTGCCAGACCCTTGAAGAAAACCTGAAGTCTTAATGACAAGATCGAGATAAACCAACAGGATAGTAAAACCCTTAGGGAACTGACTTCAGAGAAGAGAAGAAAACTTAAGGTAAACAAGCGAACAAGAAAAAAACCCCATAGCCTTCCAATGAATATCTTCAAAGAGAGAAGACAGCACCCAGGAAATGGATCACAGTAGTATGGCAAGGGAAAACCCTCCTGGACTCGTAAATTCTCCCAGAATCCAAGTCCTCTGGAGCTTACAGGCACTTGGTGACCTGCCCTGTTCACCCCTCCTCAGCTCCTGACCCCCTCACTCACTTCCTTCCAACCACAGTCCCAAACTCTCACGAGAAAACCTGTGCACTGGCTGTTCATCAAATATAGATTGATGTATTCTTTAAAAAGGTAAAAGAGAAAGTAGGATTTAGAAAGAGGGATATGCCTAGGCAACATTAGGAGTAGGCGGACCGAGGCAGGGAGCTAGTCTGCATTGACTCTTATGTTCCATCAAAACAGGAAGTGAAGAGATAAGGTTTAAATATTAATAAGCAAGAAGGAGCAGGATACAAACTTTTTACAGATAACGAAGTAACCACTGCAACTAAAATCAGGCACAGTTAGAAGAAGCTACTGGGGAGGCACACGGAGAAGAGGGGTGGTGAAATTGAGTTTGTTATAAATTTTAATGCACTTTATTAATTTGTGAACACTTAAAAACAAGTTAATACCTTATAAAGAGGATGTAAAATACAGCACATATCATAAAAATAGGTGGATTTGCTGTCTTCAAATGTCTGAGCTCCTGCTATGTACAGAACATACTGCCAGGTGCTGCCCTTTCCAGGACTGTGGCCTCTACTGGGAATTTAAGTTTAGCACCTAATTAACACATAATACAGGTTATAAGTGATGGCTACCATACACGCAGTGCCTTGGGAATTAAGAAATCTAGCTGTGAAGAGGAGAATCAGGGAAGATTTGTGGAGGAAATCAGCATGACATTGTGGGCTTTTATGAGGGGAGGGCAGTATTGCTTTTCTCATTAAGCTGTCAGAAATACATTGCAGTACAAGAAATCACAAGTGTAAATAGTATTTCTATTAGTGCTGTAAATAAAAAAATAGACCTGTTCCTTTGGATGGAGAAAATCAAACCCTTCCATTACCACACAGTAGTCATCTCTGCCACCTCTCTACCTGGAGAGACACTGTATTTGTGCAACCGTCATGGGGGAAGGATCAATGTTTGAACTGGGGACGTACAAGTTAGAATTGGCTGAGATACCAAAAGGGCACAGAAATACAAGGAGAGGCAGTAGCAAAAATAGGCAGACAAGGAAGAGTTACACATGCACAAGAAAACGGAGTAGGCTGGTTTTCTCTGGAGTGCAGGCAGCAGAAAGAAGTGGACATTACATTGTTGGAAAGTTTGATTCCTAATGAGAGTGGGCTGCTTTTAGTCTTCACTTGGTTGGCAGCAGGGATAAATGAAACTTTTTTTTCTTAATTTTTTTTTTAAATTTTTATTTGATAGACAAGCAGGCAGAGAGGCAGGCAGAGAGAGAGAGGAAGGGAAGCAGACTCCCTGCCTAGCAGGGAGCCCGATGCGGGGCTCGATCCCAGAACCCTGGGATCGTGACCTGAGCCAAAGGCAGAGGCTTTAACCCACTAAGCCACCCAGGTGCCCCTAAATGAAACATTTTTAAGCAGAAGGAATGAAGCGGCAGGGTGTGAAGCGCCCATCTTTTCCCACACAGCCATCATGAGGGTCTGAAGAGCTACGGACTCTGGAGGGATTATACTATATCAGTGGCTAAGCACGGGGTGGGGGTAGGGGGCTGAGAGTGAAGGCAAGAAGCAGTAGACCGCACAGGAGAATGAATCCAGAGATAACACTAGAAGAGAGAAGAGAGCAAGCAATGGAGAGCAATATCCAAGATAACCCCAAGGTTATCTGGAGGATGGAGAAGATAGGATTGCTACCAACAACTAGAACACAAGAGGAAATGTTGGGTGGGAGGGATTTTGCAAACCTAGTTTCAGAAATAACAGATGTCTATTGTTAGCAATAGACGTCTAACATATCGTGAGAAAGCCGTATCTAAGAAACCAAAACAACCCAAAGAACAACAGCAAAAAGAGTAACTGACTGCAGAGGAGAGATTCTGCCAGCTGGAAACTTCTTTCTGCTAAGTCCCAAGCACATGGCCATAGACTAGAGCAACAGCTTCAGCTGCAGTATCCTAGGCATAGAGGAGTGGCTCACCACGGGCCACCAACTGGGCCCAACACACCTCTTTAAACTGGTCCCACAGAGCTCCCCTCTGCTTGTATTTCAGTGGACAAATATCTGTCCCAGAACCCATCGCATGAGTCACTCCCACCTTTCCACCTTCTCCTAATTCTGTTTGCCTACAACACTGCTTTGCTTTCAAAGCCTAAGGCAACTCAATTCCAAAAAGCATTTGATCTCCGGGATTCTGGTTCCGAAGGAAGAGAAACCCAACTCAAACTAGCTTATGTTTACAAGAAAAGAAAAAAAACAAAAAAAACCCCGAAAGGGCTTTTGTCCTTGCTTCAAGATGAAGTCACCAGGGCAGAAGCGCTGCAGCTGCAGACCTTTGCCTTCAATCCCTGAACACACAGCAGTGATCTCCGGGGTCCCCCTCCACAAGTCGCCTGAGCCATCAATGCCCAATTCATCCTCCAGAGACACCGCCTCCCCTGCGTCAAGCCACCGCTCTAGAACCAACAATGGCTTTCTAATGGAGCATCTGGATTGCGGCGTCTGGATATAAGCCAAGACCTGCCAGAGTTATGCCGTGTTCCTCTACTTTTCAACAAAAGTTCTGCGTTCCAGCCAAGCTGGTCTTCTCCCCATGACCTCACTTACATCATGTTCCATCCTCCCTCTGTGCCCTGGCTCCAGCTGGGCTATCCTCTCTGCCTCTTCCCAACTCCCCACAACTACACACTCTCCTCTCTGCCCCTTCCCCACTCCCCACTATCCTCTCTGCCCCTTCCCCACTCCCCACAACTACACACTATCCTCTCTGTCCCTTCCCCACTCCCCACAACTATACACTATCTTCTGTCACTTCCCCACTCCCCACAACTACACACTATCCTCCCTGCTGCTTCCCAACTCCCCACAACTACACACTGTTCCATGCCTGGGGCATGTCTAATTATCGACCTTTGTCACACTGGCCCCCATCTCTTTAGCTACGGTGTCTGGGTATAAGAAATTGTGCAATTAATACTTACTGACCAGACAACTTCGAGTGTATTTGCAGTACAGGACAAAAATCAGCATTTTTTAAAAGTAATCTCTATACCCAATGTGGGGCTTCAACTCAAGACCCCAAGACCCAGAGTCACATGCTCTACTGACTTAGCCAGCCAGGTGTCCCCAAAATCAGCATTTTAAAAAGTGCTTTGGCTTACATTTGCTTTCAGCCTACGTTGTAAACTCTTTATCAGGTGTGCCTTACAACTTCTATTGGAAGGGGGCCGTGTTGAAGGGGCCAGAAGGGAGGAAAAGGTCGTCTTTCCACTTTCCCTTACACTGAATCAGCACTGTGTACAGCCTTATTCCTCACACTAATCATTAGTTAGGTAAGCGAGAATTTGAATCCCTGTGACAACTCAGACTGTCTTTATTGTTGGAAGAAACGAGGATTGCAAGCAGAATTATAATCAAACTAAGTAACTTCTCAGTAGTGGTACTTTGAGGCCAAGCACAAACGGAAAATAACAAAATAAAATGACAAGAAAATACATCAAGGAGACAGCAATTGACTTTTCCAATTTCCAGGAAAGGCAAATTGATGATGCTGACAGCGAGTTCCCTTTCGTTACTTACAAACTCGGCGTGTAAATAGTATTTTGTATGTTGCCTTGCTCAGTGCTAACAAAATTTCTAAAAATATGTTTAATATGGCTCCTTTAAACAAGAATATAATTTTCTCATGGGCAAGGGCTTTAAAGAGTTTTTATATTTCTATCTCCACTCCTTTTTTGAAGTTGTTCTCCATGAGCAATTGCTAGATGTCAGAATAAGCCATTTTCATGTATCTAAGATATATTCAAGGACATTTATTAAAGCTTTGGCCTGAAGGATGTGTTTGGGGAAGAAATAAATTTTAAAAGCAGAATGAAACACTTAGAAAAGCAGAAAGGTAGGAATACAAAAGAAAAGGTCATGATGGGGTGTCTGGGTGGCTCAGTGGGTTAAGCCTCTGCTCGGGTCATGATCTCAGGGTCCTGGGATCGAGCCCCACATCGGGCTCTCTGCTCAACGGGGATCCTACTTCTGCCTCTCTGCCTACTTGTGATCTCTCTCTGTCAAATAAATAAATAAAATCTTGAAAAGAAAAGAAAAGGGCATGAAATCCAGGAAAAAATTACTTAGAGAAAGTACAGTATTAACAAATCTATAGCTATTATGAAAAGTACTCAAAGTATCATAAGTATTAAATAAGATCAGAAAGTACCTCACATACTTGAGAAATAACTAAATTAAAACCTAGAATATGGAGAGCAACTGGATCACTGGGAATGTATTGACAGAGCACGATACAGAAAAAGAATATGCCCTAAGATAAAATAGCCATTTGCCATTACAGGCAATTCTGAATGATAAAAGCAAAGCTGTTTTATATAAGTTGGACTTCTAACTGCTCAAATTCATAAATGTGCTTATTGCCCAGAGCAGGAATGCTAGAATTTAAGGAAAATTAAGAAGTTCTTTCAATGAGCTTGGGGGAGGGCCATAATTTCTAAACACCTCTATACCAGAAGAGATCTGATATCCAAGATAAATAGCCACATGCCTTGTCTTTGAACCTACCACATCCTGAACATGGCAAGGAAGGAGGGAAGAACAAATATTTAAGGACAGTCTCTGCTCTCAACAGATTTACATTTGAAATAAAGGCAATTGGCACACATTAAAAAACCCAAACCCGCTGTTCTATCAACCTCATTAAAACCCGGATTAAAGATGTTAATGCCTGTGTGCGTTTCCATCAAAGAATAACAATTTGGAAACACATTTTGAGGGAAAAGAGGACCAAGGATAGTACGAAGCTGGGAGGATAAAGGCTTTAGGCAGAAGTCGTAAAACGTTAGAGTGTGCAAGGAAAGAGAAAGGAACAATTAACATGGATCCTGGGAGTGCCAAGGAGAAGGTGTCTTTAGCGGAAGGGCATGAGAGGCGAGTGCAATCAGAAAAAAATCAAGTGGCTGAGGAGAAAGGTGTTGGTAAGCAGAGGAGCCTCAAAATTCTGAGAAAGTAACAGAGCCCTACCCTAAAATGAAGCACAACTTTTTTTTTTTTTTTGAGATGTTTTTGACAGAGAGAGATCACAAGTAGGCAGAGAGGCAGGCAGAGAGAGAGAGGGAAGCAGGCTCCCCCCTGAGCAGAGAGCCCGATGCGGCGCTTGATCCCAGGACCCTGAGATCATGATTTGAGCCAAAGGCAGAGGCTTAACCCACTGAGCCACCCAGGTGCCCCAAGACACAACTTTCTTAAAAGGATACCTGTGAAGGGTACCTGGGTAGCTCAGTTAGTTGAACAGCTGACTCTTAATTTTGACTCAGGTCATTATCTCAGGGTCGTGAGATGGAGCCCCATGACACCGGCTCTATGCTCAGTGAGGACCTGCTTGAGATTCTCTCTCCCTCTCCCTCTGACCCCCACTCGCGCACACATGCTCTTTAAAATATATAGATAAAAAAATATTTTAAAAAATGATACTCCTGAGATAATGACATTCTAACCTCTCATAGATGGGTACTGGATGAGATGAATGTGAGGGAGTCTGGATTTATAGGTACTCTTCCAACAAAGAGAAGGTAGAGGACCAGGGGGTAAGAGGGAAAGGAAAAAGTATACCTCTACCCCCTACCCCCAGGCCAAGCAGGACATCCCTTATAAGCAACATGGGCAGAACATGAATTGATGTTAATATAAATACCTCCTGGGAGTACCTGGGTGGATCAGTGGGTTAAGCCTTTGCCTTTGGCTCAGGTCATGATCCCAGGGTCCTGGGATCTAGCCCCACATTAGGCTCTCTGCTCAGCAGGGAGCCTGCTTCCTCCTCCCGCTCTGTGTACCTCTCTGCCTACTTGCGATCTCTGTCAATTAAATAAATAAAATCTTAAAAAAAAATACAAATACCTCCTGAATTAAGTTTCATTTCTCTTGTTACCATGCATGAGAGTAACTTTTATTCCGGAGACAGAGGGGATGTATCATGTCATAAATACATGTACTTAACCAGAAGGGAATATTTCACCTATTAATAGCACAGTACCATTAAAAAAAAAAAAAAAAAACCCACCCCAATCCAGGGCCACTGGAAGCCAACTTGAAGAGCAATGTTTGTTCTTGTTTTGAGGAGCCCCCACTGTGTCTGTGGAAACAGGCTGTGCTGCTTTGGCCCTCAGCTGCTGGAGGAGGCATTTGCATGGGAAGCACGGGAGACAGGAGAAAGGGGCCGCCTCGTGCCACCCTGGCTGTCATCTCTGATGATGCAAGGGCTTTCTTCCCTCTTCTACCCTTCATTTCCTGGAACTCTTTCTGATCTATGCAGGTTAAAAACAAAATAAAACAAAACCCAAAAAACATCAAAAGCCTGAGAGCTGAAAGACCCACGCACATGCACACTGCAGAAGAGTTAAAAGTTGCCACAAGGCTCCAAAATAGCACCAGAGAGCACTCGGGAAACCTGTCTCTCCTTTGTTTCCCCCACTCAAACTCGGCAGTGCTATGTCCTCAGGCTTCTGTCCTCTGATCTCACGGCTCAGAATTGCCTGTGTGTGAGGACAGCTCAGGATGTTCGCCGGGCTGGGCCATACAGGAATTTCCAGAAGTTGGCTCCAGACTTCCTGCCACATCACCCCCAGGGACCGAAATGGACACAGGCTCTTTGGATGTCACCAGTGCACGAGAAAATTCTCTTTGCTTAAGTGCTTTGTATTACTAAGACTCAGGGCTTCTTTCTAATGAAAATTAATGTCTTGTCAACCACTAGACAAGAAAGTCACTGTCGCTTTTTGTTCTTTATTTACTTGCAAACTAAAATTTTTAAAAATATTTATTTATTTGAGAGAGAGCGAGAGAAAGAGCATGTGAATGAGGGAGTGGCATGGGTCAAGGAGAGAAGCAGACTCCACACTGAGCATGGAGCCTGATGCAGGGCTCCACCTGACAACCCTCAGATCCTAACTTGAGCGGAAATCAAGAGCTGGATGCTTAAAGGACTACACCACCCAGGCTCTCCTGTCACTTTTTAAAAAATGCAATATCCATACGTTAGAGAAAACAGTTTCCTCTAAAAAGCCATGGTTTAACCAAAAATGCTTCCAAACAAGATACTTAAGCAAAGAACAGTTTATGCTACCCTATGGGAATAAATAATAAAAGAGTACTTTCTTGGTTACTTTGAGTTTTTTTTTTTTTAAAGATTTTATTTATTTATTTGAGAGAGAGACAGTGAGAGAGAGCATGAGCGAGGAGAAGTTCAGAGAGAGAAGCAGACTCCCTGTGGAGCTGGAAGCCCGATGCGGGACTCAATCCCGGGACTCCAGGATCATGACCTGAGCCGAAGGCAGTCGTTCAACCAACTGAGCCACCCAGGCGTCCCGGTTACTTTGAGTTTTAAGATTCAAAAGTATGAATGTAAGCTCCTCACGAAAGTAAACCCATTAACTGTATCTTATCTGGGTTTTTCTCCCCTGGAATCCATCCCCATGTTTTGTATGTATTATTGCCAGAGAATTATTTGACATTTATATCATGACATATAAGTAACATATCATATGTCATATATTAATACCATGATCTAACATATAGATGGTAATTATCATATGTATCAACATATGTAATAGAGTAACTCCTCACTGTTGTTGAGAAGAAATGTTTATCCCAGTATTTTAAAGATAACTAACTTGCACAGATACAAGAATTAGAATTAGTATAATTTATACATGAAAATTAGTACCTTTTTCAAGAAAACATAAGCAGTAAGCCTAAACAGATTTTTTTTTTTTTAAACTCAAGTACCTAAGATCTAGATCTGAGCTGAGATCAAGAGTTGGATGCTAAACCCACTAAGCAACCCAGGTGCCCCTTAGATACATTTTAACAGATCTTACCTTTGACATCCTTATTTCCTGTTCTTAATTTCTATCACCACAAATACGCATTTTCTCTACCTGTGCTGAAAATACACTGCTTGGCCAAACACCTCTTCTCTACCTCCTCTCTCTCCCTTGCCACCCCTTTCTTTTGGATTTTCCGAATCCTTTAATTTGCACTGCTGTTCGCAAAAGAGCATGTACAGCTGTATCATGCATGATACCATACCAGTGTTCATGAAATGTGGACAAGGCGAGTGTGTACCACACCAATTATCCAAATGTCACAAATAAGGAAGCTAAATAAGAGGACTGAGGGACTGCCTACACAATACCCTAAGTGCCTAGAACCTCTGTAACCCGTATGTTGACTGCCTGTTTCCCACCAAACTCATTCAGACACCAAGACCTGTGGAATTCACCGCCTTAATATTCTCCAGTTATGCCCCTGCTTATTTGTTCCCAGTTTTGCTGGCTTTGCCGGGATCCTCGAGGCCTTCTGCCTGGACCCCTGTACCTCTCTACCTCATCTGAACTCTGACAGACACTTCCTCCATCTCACTCCTTCTGTCTATATGGAAGATCACTTTACCGTGTGATCGTGGAAAAACCCAAATATGATAGGATAGTTACATCGTCTCCCCACCCACATCCCATCGAAGCCCTTCTGGTTCTCCAGTGCCTACAGGATGCAGCTGAAGACGAATTAAGGAGGCCCTCTGCAATTTGGAACCTCCCTCTTTGGATTTTAACCTCCTGTCATGTTGCCCCAGTCATAAGCTTGGGCTGCCTGAGACATCTTTCCTGTCTTCAGCATGCACTGATTATATTCCAAGATTTAGCTCTGGCTGACCATCATCCTATAGGGAACCCTGCCCAGTGCCCAGTGTGCCATGAGGACTGACTCTCCTTTTCAGATGCTCCCTCCCAGTACCCTATAAGATATGGCTGCCATGGCAACTGTATGCTTTAATGGGAGGTTTATTTTGAAATTATGAATGCCTACAGTTTGCTTGTCTTTTCCCTCCTTGGATCATAAGCCCCTGGAGGGCAGGGTCCAGAGTTTTCTGTATCCCTTGGAGGAAAGGGCTCTCTTCATTTAGCTTAAGTATTTCATGCTCCTCAAATCAGCACTAGAGGCCAGGCATTCTGATTTCTAGCCCAGAGCCCTTTCTGGCTCACCAGACAGCATAAATAGCAACAGGAAGGGATGTACTTCACTGGGGATTCCTGGACTTGGGAAGATTGGCATGGGAAAGACCAGAGAAATTTTCTACTGGAGGGTGGACCCTGTTTTGGCAAACTTGGACCCAACTGGTCAGGGGTGGTTTTAATGAGGCAATGGCCTGCCTTTCCAATTCTTCCAGGCAAAGATATGACAAAAGGATACAGCAAATACTGTGGGTCAAGAAGGAACCTTTCCATTGAGGAAGCTTTACCATTTCTTCCCAGAAAACTGGGTGACAGGTAGGAGAGTCAGCCTTATGGAGCCAGCATGAGCTCATCATTGCTGATGGGAGGGGCCATCACAGCTTAGTTGGTTTTATTGTTTGAAGAGTCTAAAGGGCGATGCTTAGATATTGCTATTCCAAGAAACCCAAAGAACACAAGATACCTTTTCTTCATTTTGCATCTCTGAAATGGATAAGACTCAAGGAAAAGAACCTATTCCCGGATCGGTGGCTTCCTGAGAGCAGCCCAATACGTGGTTTCTGGGAGGGGCATCTTCATAAGGGTTGTTTATCACATTTCAGTTTCTGAATGAGATTCTGGCTTTCTTGAGTCCACATCAGGTCCCCATTCCCGCAGCATGTACTACAGAGCTGCACGGCACAGAGCTGCTCTCTTCCTACCATGCTTGATATGAAATTTTTCCTATCATGCTTGATTAGAGATTTTTCCATTTTTAAAAATTTGGGGTAAAGGAGCATAGGGTAGTGTATGCAGTTTCTATTTGGCCAGTGAAGGTAGGTGGTGTTCATAGAATAGTGACACTGTTTAAAGATCGGTCATAGATCTCATTAGAAAAACTCAGGCTGGCCTAATTTTGGAGATTAATACTTAGTTTACATCACAGCTAACTGAGTAATTAAAAGTTCCCACTTATTTTTGTAAATGATTAGAAAGAATTTCCAACTGTTTACTCTGAGTTTTATGATATATACAAAGTAGACAAAAGAATGATTATTTACTCATGGCCAATCTCATTTCATCTACCTCTTGTCCCAAATCCTGTTTATTTTGAAGCAAATCCCTACATTATCACTGCAAAGATAAACACAATACCAATATCAAACCCAAAAAGGATTAACAATTGTAACTGATTAAGAAAATAAGTGAGGGGCACCTGGGTGGCTCAGTGGGTTAAGCATCTGACTTCAGCTCAGTTCATCATCTTGAGGTCCTGGGGTGGAGCCCTGTATGGGACTCTGCTCAGCAGGAAGTCTGCTTCTCCCTCTCACTATGTCCCTTCCCCCAACTTGTGCTTTCTCTAGCTCTCACAAATAAATAAATTCTTTCATAAAAAAAAAAAAAAAGTAAGTGAAATCTAGCTATTGTTCAGGGAAGGTATTATCATTACATATTATTATTGAAGAGTATAGCAGGACACATCACCCCAAAAGATGCTGCTTCAGTGTGTGGACTATTTTGAGCTGTAGGTATTTGAAGGAGAGCAAATGCATGAAGTGGCTTTCTCTGACCTCCACTTCCCTGCCTAAAGACAGATTCTCCAAAGGGATTTCCCTGGGAGTTCCATCAACCATGAAGGATTGACTCATCACAAAAGAATAGGCTAGAAGTTCACAACACACCACCCAGACAAACCATCAGAAATTGTTATACCTCCTGCCTATTCTTCTTCAGTCCCTTCATCTTTCATAAAAATCATTTACTGTCCCCTGAGAGGCCCATATCCTCCCTCCCCTCTCCTTATTAAGATGGAATTTAATACTGAGGTCTAAAGACACCTCTTTGAGTTACTCATTTTTCCCTGGGTATCTCCCACATATACATAAGGCCAACATGTTAATAATGTTCTTCTCTTGTGAATCTGCCTTTCATTGTGGAAGTCTCAGCTAAGGACTCAGAAGAGTAGAGGGAAAATTATTTTCTCCCTCTGCAGTATTTAGGGTTAGAGTGAACTAAATCATCTCTGGACACAGGTTGGATATTCAGAGTATCCAGTATGGGACTTGAAAGAGTTCACACTTCCCTGCATTAATCCACATGGCTGTCACCAGCTTGGCAATAGGAGGTAACCCTTTGGTATCTCCATGGGCTGGGGTCTCTTTTCTTGGGGGCCTAGCTGCTCTGGCTACTTTGGGGAGAAGAAACAGAAATAGCCCCTAATCTCAACACCTGGGCCAAATTAGGTCTTCTTGGGGATGAAGGAAAAGAGATTTGCAATTACATGGGTCAACAAGAAGCTGGTTGTCATTGTGAGCACAATGTATCAAAATGGATGAACCACTGTGACAGTGGATGGGATATTAGTGCCACAAATATATCCTGCCTGCAACTCATGCTACACTTGTTCTTCTCTACTCCCCCGCCAAACTCTGCCTTTCAAAATCCAAGCGATATTCTTGAAAGAAACCTGCTGCTCAGCAGACACACATGGGGATGTGACAGCACAACCATCCATTTCCTCTAGCCCATCAATATTATTTGTCAATGAGGTCCTGGGCTGTGCTAGTACTTGAGGCTGTCTGGGCTTTCCTTGCAGGGTTAGGTCAGCCCTCCTGGGTACAGGAAAGGGATGGAAGGTAAGCATCTAAAAAGAAAGCAGTATGTGGGTTTGAAATAAAAAAGGGCATTCTAGGTGCAAAGATCAGCTCTCTCTCAACAGTATTTGGTTCTCAGACTTTGTCCATCATAAATGCATGCCACAAATGATGACTGCCCCCTGATCTTTGCAAGAAGTTCTTGCCAATTCTTAGAACAAAACCCCTAGAATCTTGTCCATGAAAAAGAGCTTTAATGTAACAGTAATTCCTACTCTCTCTTTGAACAGCTTCAAATACTAAATTGTCAGGTTATCTTAGAAAGAAGGCAGAGGCAATGTCTTTTCTAAGCTGAAGGCTAGCTTGTTTCAAGAGTAGCTACCTGCACAGTATTGCTGGCTAAATTGTGGGAGAAAATGGCAAGCCCATCTTTTGTAGTATATCGGGTTTTTTTTTTTTTAAGTATATGTGCTGCCGTAGCGAGCACTTTTGTAGTATATCAGAATCCCCTTTCCACCACCCCTGTTGCTCCTCCAACCCCCAACCCATTGTCCTCTCCTATATTTCTTTGGAATAATCTCTGAAAAGGTAAGCCAGACCTGGGGAAGGGGTACTAGAAGGCATCTCTCTCTTTTACTGTTATGAACATACCACCACCAATTCATGAAGTCACTGTTAGCGTCCTCCTGCCACTGCTGAGAGAAGGCTGGTTTTACAGAGGGGGCACAGCAGTAGGTGACCAACTAAAGGGGTGTCTTTGGAGACAGGAGGAGGAAGATGTGGAAGAGAGTGTGAGCAGACTGTAGCCTCAAGCTTTTGCCTGGCGTGTCCTGTTTTCTTACTAATTAATGGGAGCCTGGCCTAAGATAGGAACACACAGAATGAAACAACTCTTAACCAAAACTAGGACAGAGAATACAAATAAAGCTGAAGCCCTTTCTTCTCTTCCATGACAGGTCATTTTGGGTAGGCTTGAGCCATACGGTTTCTGGTAAAATCTGACTGTGAACTTCATAAATGAGTGGTTCTGAAAGTGGGGCTTAAGCACTTTCTATGTCAGAACCACCTGGGAGATAGTGGGTGGGCTGTAAGAATGAATATTCTTAAACCTACTTTTTTTTTTTTTTTTTTTTTTTAAAGGGAGGAGGTGGGAGATGGGAAGAGGGAAAGAGATCTTCAGCAGGTTCCATACCCAGCATGAAACCTGCATGGAGCTCGATCTCACTACCCTGAGATCATGACTTAGGCTGAAATCAAGAGTTGGATGCCTGAATAACTGAGCCACCCAGGCACCCCTATTTCAAACCCTTTTAAGACTTAAGTCTCTTGCCCACTAAAATCTTCTAACTACTGAAGTGAATGGAAACCAAGCCAAAGATTATTAGGCCAATCAAGAAGCAAATTGGTTTGTTTTTATTCTTTCTCGCAGTGATCTTACAATGTGGGCTGGGAAAGAGGGGTAAATTTATCAGCACAAACTAGTACTTCTAGAAAAATAATCTTCATTAATGATAAGTATGTAATGCCACCTTCAGGTATGAAGTTCCTATATTAGTCAAATGCACTATCCAAAATCAAAATACAAACCATGTTTGAATTTTGTTTTGGAAATAAAATTACTAGTGATTTCTATTTTTTGCTACGATCTGTGGTGGTCAAGATTATTACCATGAGCTTGTTCTAATCACACATGTTAATCTGTTTAAAACGTCTTTTAAAAAAAGAAGGAAGAAAAGGGACAACATTGGATTTTGGGACACCGGTTATGCTCAATGTCTTAAACCAGAACGGATTTCAAATAAATGTTTAGGGGGTAATTTTAAGCATGAGCCTTACAGGAAAATCTCTAATTTTATAATGCATAAATTTGAATACACCTTCGAAAATACATTTTAAATAAGGTTTTGACGGAGTTTGTTTCAAAATTATGAGTGATGCAAATATTCAGTTGAAGGTGGCTGGCGATGACATCAGGAGTTAACAGGTTAGATGTGCTAAAGTTAAATCCTAGTGGTGCCTGGTGGGGGCGGTCAGTCAGTTGAGCATCTGCCTTTGGCTCAGGTCATGATCCCCAGGGTCCTGGGATCAAACCTCTTGTCAGGCTTCCTGCTCAACAGGGAGTCTGCATCTCCCTCTACCTCTGTCCTCCTTGCTGCTTGTGCTTGCTCTCCTTCTCTCTCTAATAAATGAAAAGAATAAAAATAAAGGTGGTTGGTAATGAGATCAGGAGCTAACAGATTATATGTGTTAAAGTTAAATCCTAGAGCTTGAGAATCCATCACAACAAGCCACAAGTCTACCTTCTATTATTTAGATTTAGCCTGGATATTCTCACAGAGTAATTATTCTTTCAGAGGAATTTTAGATTCAGTTTATAACACTTCAGAGAGTCACTGAAATTTAAGGAACACAATTATCTATACGATGTCAAGTTTTTCTTCCCTTTCAAAGAAGGTACATCTCTCCATTAATTAAGTTGTCTCTGGTAGCTGTATTATTTTTAAGTCTTCTTAAATTTATTTCTGGTTATTTCATATTTCTTGTTGTTTGTACATTTTCCTCCAATTTGTTTTTAAAATTTCTTACTGTTGGTAAGAAAAGTAATTGATTTAAAAATATTTTTTGATGACCAGTTAACCTATTGACTACTCATTTCTATTTGTGTTCATTCACTTGAGTTTAAAAAATGAAGTCAATTATCACTTCTCACTATACAGAAAGGCCAACCTCCTGTGGGTTAATCTTGACAGAGCTGCATTTAATGTTCCTTATTGTCTGCATCTTCCAACATATGGACCACCTCCCTTTGAAACCTGGATCCTTCAACGTCCACATGAATGGCATCTGACCACTTGGTATTAACTCCATTAAATCATTGCTCAGATTACTCCATATAGAAATGGCTCTCTCTTGCTGTCTGCCTGTAATCTTCTATCATCCCAGTTCCTGCCCCTCACCACTCCCACTACAGACAAAGATAATAAATAGTCTTTGATATTCCATGTTCTCTTAGGCTGAGCAATGCCTTCTGGACTTATTTCCTGAAGCAGCTCAGACTACTTCTATGACAGATTCACCCCTAGTTTCCAGGTATGGCAGTCCTTCTGCCAGCATCAACACCACAAGATCAGCTCAACATCAGCCTATTCACTTTCTCAATCCTAGATGGTGAGCACTGCTGAAGGTGGAAAATTAGCCCTTTCTGTGGATTGAGGCTGCTGTCATGGGCCCATCGGCAGTCCTTGGCCACCTCCCCCTGCTATTCCCTCAGCTTGCCTTCTAAACACTCTCCATGCTGCCAAGCCCCTAGCCACACACAACCCATCCCTGTGGATCAAAGGGGCCACATCACAACTTAGCTAGAGAAACAGAAAACTGAAGTATTCATAGGAGTGCAACAACATGTGTTCCCCTGATCTACAATGGCATGTATCTGATTCTACTGCATCTGTGTGTCCCCCAAGTTTCAGAAGTTTCGGAAGACAAGGTCTTTCTCCTACTGATGTTCAAGCCCATTTTCCCACCGCTCTGGGCTTGTGATACAACTTCATCTTTCCCCTCTCTGCTGACTTTCTGGGAGTTTATATACAACCTTACAAAGTTCTCTCATTTAAAAACCAAAACCGTGAGCCAAGTCCAAGATAGAGAGAAGACGTTAGTTTTGTCTGTTCCCAGGAATCCAGCTAGATAGCTATCAAATCTTTCTGAACACCTGCAAACTCAACTGGAGATCTAAGGAAAGAATAGATGCACCTCTACAAATAGAAAAGCAACCACTTTCTGCAAGAATGACAAAACAGAAAAACTCACCTCAAAAAAGAGAACAAGAGGCACTACTGACTGCCAGGGACATAATCAGTATGGAGATAAGCTGTTGGAACGAGAGTTCAGAATAATTAATATAAAGACACTAGCTGGGCTTGAAAAAGCATAGAAGACACTAGAGAATCACTTTCTGGAGAAATAAAAGAACTAAAATCTATTCAAGTTGAAATAAAAAAGGTTATTACTAAGAGGCAATTAAAAATGGAAGTTCAATTAGTGATATAGAAGACCAAATGATGAAGAATAAAGTAACTAAGAAAAAGAGATAAACAACTATTGTATCACAAGGGGAAAATTTGAGAGATAAGTGATACCATAAAGTGAAACAATATTAGAATAACTGGGATCCCAGAAGAAGAGGAAGGAGAAAGAAAGAAAAAGAGAAAGAGAAAAAGAGAGGCAGAAAGTATATTGGAACAAATTATAGTGGAGAACTTCCCCACTCTGGGGAAGGAAATGGGCATTCAAGCCCAGGAGACACAGAGAACCCCTCTCAGAATCAATAAAAATAGAGCAACACCTCGACATATAATAGTGAAGCTTGCAAATCTCAGAGGCAAATAGAAAATTCTGAAAGCTGCTCAGGACAAGTGGTCTGTAACCTCCAAAGGTAGAAACATTAGACTGACAGTAGACCTATCCACAGAGACCTGGTAGGCCAGAAAGGACTGGCATGATATATTCAGGGTGCTAAATGAGAAAAATATGCAAGCAAGAAATCTTTATCCAGCAAGGCTGTCATTCAAAATAGAAGGAGAGATAAAAAGCTTCCAAGATAAACAGAAACTGAAAGAATTTGTGATCACTAAACCAGCCCTGCAAGAAATATTAAGCATGATGAGACGGCCCAAAAGTAACACAGACCAGAAAGGAACAGAGACAATAATCAAAAACAGTGACTTTACATGTAATACAATGGCACTAACTTAGTATCTTTCAATCATTACTCTGATTGTAAATGAACTAAATGCCCCAGTCAAAAGACACAGGGTATCAGATGGCATAAAAAAACAAGATCTATCAATATGCTGTCTGCAAGGCTCATTTTAGACTAAAGACACCACCAGATTGAAAGTGAAGGGGTAGAAAACCATTTTTTAAGCTAATGGACATCAAAAGAAGAGGGGGTAGCAATCCTTCTATTAGACAAATTAGATTTTAAAAGAAAGACTGTAATAAGAGATGAGGAAGGACACTGTATCAGAATTAAAGGTCCATCCAACAAGAAGATCTAACAATTGTAAATATTTATGCCCTTAACATGGGAGCAGCCAATTATATAAACCAATTAATAATAAAATCAAAGTAAAACATTGATTAATAATACAATAATAGTGGAGGACTTTAACAACTCACTCAGGGAAATGGACAGATCATCTAAGCAGAAGAATAAGAAAGCAAGGGCTGTGAACAACCACTGCACCAGATGGACATCACAGATATATTCAGAGCATTACAAACCAAAGCAACAGAATACACATTCTTCTACAGTGCACATGGAACATTCTCCCAAATAGTTCACATACTGGGTCACAAATCAGTTCTCAACTGGTACCAAAAGACTGGGATCATTCCTTGCTTATTTTCAGAACACAATGCCTTGAAACTTGAACGTAATTACAAGAGAAAAGTCAGAAAGAACTCAAATACTTAGAGGTTAAAGAACATCCTACTAAAGAATGAATGAGTCAACCAGGAAATTAAAAGGAGAATTTAAAAAAAAATCATGGGGCGGGGGGCGCCTGGGTGGCTCAGTGGGTTAAGCCTCTGCCTTCAGCTCGGGTCATGATCTCAGGGTCCTGGGATCAAGTCCCGCATCGGGCTCTCTGCTCAGCGGGAAGCCTGCTTCCCTTCCTCTCTCTTTGCCTGCCTCTCTGCCTACTTGTGATCGCTCTCTGTCAAATAAATAAATAAAATCTTAAAAAAAAAATCATGGAAACAAATGAAAATGAAAACACAACTGTTCAAAACCTTTGGGATGCAGCAAAGGCAGTCCTAAGAGGGAAATACATTACAATACAAGCCTTTCTCAAGAAACAAAAAAGTCTCAAATACACAACCTAACTTTATACCTAAAGGAGCTGGAGAAAGAACAGCAAATAGAGCCTAAACCCAACAGAAGAGAATAAAGATTAGAGTAGAAATCAATGAAACAGAAACTAAAAGAACAGTCGAACAGATCAACAAAAATAGGAGCTGGCTCTTTGAAAGAATTAATATTATTATTATTCAAAAAGAAAGTATGTTAAAAAATATATATTCAAAAAAGACAAAGGACCCACATAAATAAAATCATGAATGAAAGAGGAGAGATCAAAACCAACACTGAAGAAATACAATCCTAAGAACATATTATGAGCAACTATATGGCAACAAATTAGGCAATCTAGAAGAAATGGATGCATTCCTAGAGATGTATAAACTACCAAAACTGAACCAGGAAGAAAGAGAAAACCTGAACAGACCCATAACCAGCAACAAAACTGAAGCAGTCATCAAAAATCTCCCAACAAATAAGAGTCCAGGGCTGAATGGCTTCTCGGGGAATTCTACCAAATATTTAAAGAAGAATTAATACCTATTCTTCTGAAGTTGTTTCAAAACATAGAAATGGAAGGAAAACTTCCAAGCTCATTCTATGAGGCCGGCATTACCTTGATCCCAAAACCAGAAAAGACCCCACCAAAAAGAATTACAGACCAATATTCCTGATGAACATGGATGCCAAAATCCTCACCAAGATACTAGCCAATAGGATCCAACAGTATATTAAAAGGATTATTCACCAGGACCAAGTGGGATTTATTCCTGGGCTGCAAATCAATCAATGTGATACACTACATTAATAAAAGAAAGGACAAGAACCACATGAATCTCTCAATAGATGCAGAAAAAGCATTTGACAAAGTAGGGCATCCCTTCTTGATTAAAACTCTTCATAGTGTAGGGATAGTGGGAATATACCTCAATACCACAAAAGCCATATACCAAAGACCCACAGCAAATACCATTCTCAATGGGGAAAAACTGAGAGCCTTTCCCCTAAGGTTAGGAATACGACAGGATGCCCACTATCACCACTGTTGTTTAACATAGCACTAGAAGTCCTGGCCTCAGCAATCAGGTAACAAAATTAAATAAAAGCTATCCAAATTGGCAAAGAAGAAGTCAAACTCTCATTCTCTGAAGATGACATGATACTCCACCTCAAAATTGCTAGAACTCATAGTGGAATTCAGCATGGCAGGATACAAAATCAATGCAGAGAAATCAGTTGCATTTCTATACACTAACAGTAAGACAGAAGAAAGAGAAAATAATGAGTCAATCCCATTTACAATTACACCCAAAACCATTAAGATACCTAGGAATAAATCTAAGCAAAGAGGCAAAGATCTGCACTCACAAAACTTAGAATACTCAAGAAAGAAATTGAGGAAGACACAAAGAAATGGAAAAATGTCCCATGCTCATAGATTAGAAGAACAAACATTGTTTAAATGTTTATGCTACCTAGAGCAATCTATACATTCAATGCAATCCCTATCAAAATACCATCAACTTTTTTCAGAGCTGGAACAAATAATCCTAAAATTTGTATGGAATCAGAGAAGACCCCAAAATGCCAAAGGAATGTTGAAAAAGAAAACCAAAGCTGGTGGCATCACAATTCTGGACTTCAAGCTCTATTACAAACTATAATCATCAAGACAGTATGGTACTGGCACAAAAACAGACAGATTAATGGAACAGAACAGGGAACCCAGAAATGGACTTCAACTCCATGGTCAACTAATATGCAACAAAGCAGAAAAGACCATCCAATGGAAAAAGGACAGTCTCTTCAACAAACGGTGTTGGGAAAACTGGACAGCCACATGCAGAAGAATGAAACTGGACCATTTCCTTATACCATATACAAAAATAAATTCAAAATGGATGAAAGACCTACATGTGAGACAGAAATCCACCAAAATTCTGAAGGAGAACATAGGAAGCAACCTCTGTGACCTTGGCCTTAGCAACTTCTGGTTAGACATATCTCCAATGGCAAGAGAAACAAAGGCAAAAACAAACTACTGGGACTTCGTTAAGATCAAAAGCTTTTGCACAGCAAAGGAAACAGTCGATAAAACCAAAAGACAACAGACAGAATGGGAGAAGATATTCACAAACGTTTTATCAGATAAAGGGCTAGTATCCAACATCTACAAAGAACTTCTCAAACTCAACACCCAAAGAACAAATAATCCAATGAACACATGGGCAGAGGACATGAACAGACGTTTCTCCAAAGAAGCCCTACAAGTGGCCAACAGATGTGTGAAAAAACGCTCAACATCACTCAGCATCAGGGAAATAGAAATCAAAACCACAATGAGACACCACCTCACACTGGTCAGAATGGCTAAAAATGTCCAGAAACAACAGATGTTGGTGAAGATGTACAGAAAGGGGAACCCTCCTAAATTATTGGTGGGAATGCAAGCTGGTGCAGCCACTCTGGAAAACAGTATGGAGGTTCCTCAAAAAGTTCAAAATAGAGCTACCCTATGACCCAGCAATGGCACTACTGGTATTTAACCCAAAGATACAAATGTGATCAAAGGGGTACCTGCACCCCAATGTTTATAGCAGCAATGTCCACAATAGCCAAACTATGGAAAGAGCCCAGATGTCGATCAACACATGAATGGATAAAGAAGATGTGGTATCGGGCGCCTTGGGTGGCTCAGTGGGTTAAAGCCTCTGCCTTCGGCTCAGGTCATGATCCCAGGGTCCTGGGATCAAGCCCCGCATCGGGCTCTCTGCTCAGTAGGGAGCCTGCTTCCTCCTCTCTCTCTGCCTGCCTCTCTGCCTACTTATGATCTCTGTCTGTCCAATAAATAAATAAAATCTTTAAAAAAAAAAAAAAAAGAAGATGTGGTATAAATATACAATGGAATACTACTTAGGTACCAAAAAAAGAAATACTGTTGTTTACAATGAAGTGGATGGAACTAGAAGGTATTAAGCTATGCGAAATAAGTCACTCAGAGAAAGTCAATTATCCTATGATCTCATTCATACGTAGAATTTAAGAAATGAAACAGAGGATCATAGGGGAAGGGAGGGGAAGAAAAATAAAAACCCAGAGGAAATCAGAGAGAGAGAGAGAGACAAACCATAAGAGACTCTTAACCATAGAAAACAAACTGAGGGTTTGCTGGAGGGGAGGAGAGTGGGGAAAAGGGGTAACTGGGTGATAGATATTAAGGAGGGCATGTGATATAATGAGCACTGCGTATTACAAAAGACTGAGGAATCACCGAACTCTACCTCTAAAACTAATACTACACTATATGTTAATTAATTGGATTTAAATTTTTTTTTTAAAAAAGGCCCTATCACCCATGATGAAGCTGAGATAAAGAAAGGCTCATGTCTGAGCCGATCACATTAACCCCTCAGTTCCCAATTACAGGCCCTGCTTCTGAATCTACCATGATTTTTTAACATTCAGTTTTGGTTGAGCTTCAGTCATGAACAGCTGTGGGGATAAAAGCTCAGTTTTCATCATGTCACTGTTCCAGGATGGTCATTATCTTTCTAATTTTTTCAAAATAAAGTCTTTGTGTGTGGGAACCCCTCCTCCCCAAACCTTGCACTGTATATGAACTAGAATTTAAATTAAAAAACAAAACAAAACAAAACAAAACAAAAAAACCCACTTTCCTCTGACCTCACTTCCTCTAGTTACCTTCCTCCCCTTCCTTCATTTCTCAGTGGAGTCTCTTGAAACTACAGCCTACCCATGCTGTGTCTGCTTCTTTATTTCCCATTAATTCACTAGAGTCTAAGCTCCATTTTCCATGCTCCACTAAAATTTCCCTAGCAGAGTTCCCTGGTGATCTCTGTATTGCTAAATGCAAGGGCTCTTCAGGAGTTCTTCTGATGCTATTGGTAGCTCCTGCTCATGCTATGCCTTGGGATTCTTCTTCCCTTGATCATTTTTTCATGATTCTATTCTATGCATTTAATATTATTATTGCTTTGTTTTCTGCTGTGCCATTTATTTTTACTTCACCTTTGTGCCCTCTTCTTTTGTCCTTCATTCTAACATAAAATCATTCCTAGGTTCTCTCTTTGGGAGTCTACTCTTCTCTCCATTTGGAAAATTTCAACCATTCTCATGATTTACTTTATTTACTCAGTCCCCACCCTGGGGTACTTTCTCTCCTGCTATTCTTTTAAAAATAATTTGTACAAATTCTTATTTATCACAATAGATTGAAATTCATATTTAATGTCATATTAAGATATTGCTCAAATTGTAGTGAAATCTGTTCTAGAGGGCAGGGTCCGTGTCTAATGCAACTTAATATCCTTATAACATAGTACTATGAACCTTAATAAAGGAAACCTCATGGAAAATGGAGTCAGGAGGCTGGAACATATGGAGCTCAAGTTGTACCACTGGTTGCCCCACTTTGCAGACTCAACAGAAAGAGACAGACCTTGCATTCTCCAAAGGAAAAAACCCATTTTACTACCATGGGAGGAGGTAGGAAGATTTTCTCCTTGCCTGGCAACAGCCCAGCCAGTGACAGACTGTTGCCAATCAACCAAAGAGTTTACACCAATGGCCTTTTGCTTATAACAGCCCCTCCCAACTCCCCTATTTTCTCTGTAAAGGAGCATTCCTTTCCTTTGTTCTGTGGACTTGCCTGGCATTTGCTAGCATTTACTTGTCCCAGATTGCAATTCCTCTGCTGTTCCTGATTAAACCCATCTGATGGTAAAATAATTGGTTATTTTATTTTAAGGGGGACAGTACAGTACCTAACAATAGTAAGTTCTCAGAATATGTGCTAAATTCAACTACTGGTGTAAATAAAAGTACTTTAAAAAATATAATATTTTTTAAAATGCTGAAGTAATTATTAAGTTGAAGTAGTAAACAAGTATCACTGGCTTCATCTCTGAGGAAAAAGGTTTTTTAACCTTAAATTTTCATCTGTATTCCAGTATAATGGTATATTATTTTCAGACCTTAACTACAGCTGAGAAGCTTGCAGTTCTACTGGTAAGAAGTTTGGTCTCCCTGTGTGTTATGGGTTTGACATTAAGTTACCTGATTGGACATTTCTACTACAACTGGTCCAGAAGGCATTGTGACCCTGACAGCTGCATCCAAAGGGCAAAGCAGGGATGTCTGAATGCAACATGAATGTTGATAAGTATCTACAAATTTGTGAGAGGACAGTCTAGGTATGTACAAATGACAATCCTGCCTTAGCCAGGTGTAAGTTTACCTAGGGAAAGGAAGGAAAAAGATAAAAGAGGATAAAACCAAGTAAGAATGCAAGGATTCTATTCATACTCAAAAAACTCTCCTTGGTTTGTTCCAGTCTGATAGAATTCTTTACACAAAGGCTACAGCAGAGTGCAGAGAAGTAGGGCAGTTTCTTCAAATACTCTTCCTTTTCAGGTTGGAAGCAACCTAACAAATCAAGTCATTCAGTCCTCCTTTTTTACAGAGGAGGAAAGTGAAGACCAGAGTGAATGACTTCCCTAAAGTTCCAAAGACTCTGTAGCAGAGCCAAAGTCAAAAATGAAGAAAGAGAACAAAGCCAGGAAGAGCATTCTAAATGGGGGCTCCAGGTCTGCCCCGACTCTGTTCTTTTTAGTTCTCCTGGCCCCCACTATTTGAGCCACAGAAAACCTTTACATACGTGTCAAAAACATGATTCTGAACTCTCAAGCAACCTATTTTTGTTCTTCCTTCTGCTTGGAATAATTTTCCCCCTCAAGCTGAGGCCAGATTCTTTACTGCCCTTCAACCACACTTCAACATCACTTCTTACTTCACCTCACCTTAAAGAAAACAAATTGCCTACAAGTCTGTTTCCATTAGCAGTAGACAACTACTGTGAAATTTCTATCACATGGTATTAGTTATATGTGTGCACCCATACCCCCACTCTCTTCTCCTCAGACTGTGAGCTCCAAAGGCCACTGCACACATGTCATTTAGCCTTGTATGCCCAGCAGAGAGTAAGTGGTAGGCAAATGTCTGTTGAATTCCAGTGGATTACAGAAGAGCGAAGACAAAGTACATACAGGTTACCAAACACTACACAGCATTAAAATCAGATATCAGGTGAAACTGCTATGCTAATAAACCCATTTGGACCAAAAGCTGGGAATGAGAAAATATGCTTATCTTTAAGAAGGCTCTAGAACTGGGGCACCTGGGTGGCTCAGTTGTTAAGCATCTGTCTTTGGCTCAGGTCATGATCTCAGAGTCCTGGGATCAGCCCTGCATCGCGCCCCCTGCTCAGAGGGAAGCCTGCTTCTCTCCCTCTCCCACTCCCACAGCCTGTATTCCTTCTCTTGATGTATCTCTCTCTGTGTCAAATAAATAAATAAAATCTTAAAACAAACAAACAAACAAACAAAAAAGAAGGCTCTAAGACTTAACAGGTAGTAGTAGATCAATCATCTCACAGATATTAACTAACAGGGGACACTCAGACAAAAGTGGAAAGCTTCACACTGAAAACTGATGGCCATCCTGTGAAAAAGTCAGGAGTGATGCCTGGCATATATGAGAAAAGTCCATCTGGTGTAAACCTCTGCTATGGAGAGAGGGCCTGAAAAAATGTAATTAGCATACCAATTCCCTTAGTCTATAATGACAGACAAGATAATATAAGAAGATTGTGACATGTGAACTTCACTTACTTTAAACTAAACCGAGGGCAAGTTTTTCACAAATTGTTTTCCCTAATACATAGAGAATACACTTCGATGAAAAGACATCACATGCTACATTTGCATACTCAAGTATTTTTTTAATGCTTATGTCTAACACCAACCTGGGTATACTGTAAACACTAAAAAATGATTTTAGGACAGAATAAAAACTGTAATATCTTCCTGTTCTCATAATGAGATTACAAAATAATAACCAGAATTTGGACATATAGAAACGAGGTTGTAAATACCACTAGAAACTTGGTCTTATTATTCTATAGTCACAACTTGTTTTTGGATCAAAAAGGATCCTATCCAAAAGTGTTTTAAAGGCATTTAATTTATCTTTGTCCACCTTATTCACCACATTTGGCTTCAGGTTGTTTCCAGAAATTGAATTCATTCTCAAAGGACAAGGATTTGCCAACCTTATGACTATTCAAAGAATGGGCTCCAGGCTTTGGAAGTAACTCTGTAAGAAGAGTTTCAAAAAGGTTTTGTGCAATTGCAGCATTTTTGGAAAAGTTCTTGGGTTCCTTTGGTGACTACTTTTAAAGAGACAACATTCACATGTTTTTATAACAAAGCAATCACATTACTTTGTAGAAACACTCTGTGCTTATGCAAGGAAGAACCCAACCACAGTTTTTAAAAACCGGAATCTATGAATGACTGTTGCACAAATCACAGTAGAAAGCTGAAACTGCAATGATCAGGTTCCCGGTGGTCAGGTTTGAGCAGAAGGAGCCAGACAGGGATACCTGTGTCTGACAACACACAGACAAAGTCCCAGTGCCCCGGAGTTCACTGAAGATGCTCCCTCTATCTACCCTGTCCTCTGCATAACATTAGAGATACTTTCAATGTTAGAAGTGTTGAATGGAAAGGAATCTTGGATTTATAGTTGAGAAAACAGACCGATCAAAGTCAAGAGATCTACTCAAGGATCAGAGACACTTCATGGAGGAATCCTGCCTTCTGTGCCTCTACCCTTCCTAAATCTACTGAGGTTGTTTGAGTAAGGAACCATCTAAGGGGGCTGGTTCAGATTAGACTGCTAGGGCATTTGAATTTTGGCTTCAACACTTCACAAGCTGCTATGATCTTGGGCAAGTTGCTAAGTCTCTGTGAGGCATAAAATGCAATAAGAACCGTACCTACCTCATATGTAAAAGCACTCTGGTGTCTACCACATAACAATGATATCACACCTTATCTAAGCTTTAATATATTTTCAGAAGCTACCTTGTCTCTCCTTTGAAAAAAATTTAATCTCAAAATATTCCTTTCCTCTGCTCTTATTTTCCTTAGGGGCAAAGGCCATATGTTCTTCATCATGGTGACTGCCATGACACGCAACATGGTATCCAACATACAGAACTACCTGGTCAATGTCAGTTGAGAATAGGAGCAAATCTCTCAGTTATTATCAGCTGTTATATATTGCCTTTCTGCTACGCCACTGATTATTCTCTCATTTCGGGTATTGATGAAAAATCTGATGTTTTGATTTTAGTATCTGATTTCCACAAAGGTGCTGTGATTCTTTGTAAAATTTTTAGAAAAGATTCTGATCAAGTCAAGAGAACAAGTGTAAGAAATCTACCAACTTCATGTGAAAACCAGTCTAACTTTATATACTACAGAACTTTATTCTAAGAGGAAAGGAAAATATTCTTGATGTTTCCTGTGAGCTCTCGCAAGACCACATTTCATGTTATGCAGCATAATAGTTAAGCTCTTAGGATCAAATGAGGTGCTATTTTCCAAAGATTTATAGAAACAATACTGTGATAATAAAAGCTGTCACAATGAATTAGTTTTTCATCACTGTTATCCTATAGCAACTCAATTCGCAATACACTCTTTATGGGACTACACCCTAGGGGTTTCAAAATAATTTGTAGGATCCCAAGATCATGGTCTTCAGGTAATAATCCCTAATAGTAAAGGACACAAAATTTAGGCTATTTCTAAGGTTCTTCCCAGTTTTTAACTCACTGCATGAGATGGAAGACATAATTTGAAAAATCCAGAAGATAACAAATAAGGGTATAATGATAAACCTGATATATAGGGACTTAAAGAAAACACCAACCTTTACACGTAACTCAGTATCTTCATGAGGGAAGAGGCATGTCTGCTAAACACTGCAGTGTCAGAGACTTCACAGACAGCATACAGAAGAGCATGTGGAGAGAAGAGGAGAAATAGAACAGGGAACCAGGGATCCAGGGGACAAATAGAAGATTGTATACATTAATGTTAAATTAGCATTTTTTCTTTCTCTTTTCCATGTAACTCGATATCCCTCCTGAGTTCTTCTTTCTTCTCTCCCCCATCCTTACTCACTGTTGCCACCTTCACATTTCCACTTCTCCGCTCAATCTCTTCTTTTTTAAACCCATCTCATCACTATTGTGCCCTTCATCTAGTTGTTCACATTGCAGCCCAGCTATAGCTACCTCATCTCATCAAGGGCCTGCCTAGTGTCCTTCGTTTAGGAGTGGGGAACAGAAGAGATGAGAAAATGTTTTGATAACTGGAGGACAGCACAGTCAGAAATCAGACTCTCCATAAGGCCACATTGCTAAGGTCCACTCAAAGTCACATTCTGATGGATTTATTTATCCTTCAATGCAGAATCGAGGAGGCCACTTTATTGGTAGATAAGTACTATGCAAAGAAGTTTGAGAAAACAGTGCTTTATGAGAATATCGTCTGCCATTTAGGTAGCTTGTGTACTAGGTATGCTGACCAAGTAGAGTATGATCACTCTTAGTCCTCCCACGGTCTTTCATTTTACCAAGTCCAACATACTTACATGCATACTGGGAGCTGAATATTCTAAAACAAATCAAACAAACAACAAAAAAACTTAATTCTGGCCTTAAGTGCCAACAGCGAGAGAATACAAAAACCTCAGCAAGCAGTTACCTTTGAGACAAGGGCATTTAACGTGGGAGACAGGAACAAAGCCCTCACTTTTCATTTTGTACACAGCTTACCTCGTTTTATTTTTCTAACCTTATACACATATTGCTTTAAAATAGGTCAACAAAGATGGAGGAGATTATGGTCCAGTTTTTAAATTTCATCTATTATTGTCATAAAATATGTGATAAATGTTTTATGAAAAATTTAAGAGGTTGTAGAAAATGTACCCAAGTATGACAGCCAGAATTATCTTTGGTAACATTGTAACACCTGTTCACATCTTCGATAACACTGCAGTTTGGAGGAGTTTTTAAAATTGTAAGTATGAATGTTGCTCAGTTAACAATCAACAGATGTTTATTATGTTATGGAGTATAAGTCACTGGTTTACCTTTAAAGTGCTTAGAATTTTGCTTCCCTGCACTGTGAAAGCATTTTCTCTTAAATCTATACCATGGGCCCTTACACATTGCTAGGAGAAACATCAAATGGTATAGCTGCTTTGGAAAAAGTCTGCCAGTTCCTCCAAAAGTTAAACAATTACAGTATGACCTAGCAATTCCACTTCTAGGTATATACTCAAGAGAATTAATAGCATATGTCCACACAAAGACTTGCATGCAAACAGTCATAGCATTATTCATAATAACCAAACGTGGAGACAAGCTAAATGTTCATGAACAAATGAAGAGACAGACAAAATGTGGCATATCTATATAGTGGAATACTATACAGCAATATAAAGGAATGAACTGCTGACATATGCTACCTCACAGATGAACCTCAAAAACCCAATGTTAAGTGAAGGAAGGCAGATATAAGAAATCACATACTGTGGCACCTGGGTGGCTCAGTCAGTTAAACATCTGCCTTCGGCTCAGGTTATGATCTCAGCATCCTGGGGTCGAGCCCCACATTGGGCTCCCTGCTCAGTGGGGAGGCTGCTTCTCCCTCTCACTCACACACTCTCTCTCTTATAAATAAATAAATCATAAAAAAGAAGAAACCACATATTATATGATTCCATTTATATGAAATGCCCAGAAAAGGCAAATTTGTAGAAACAGAAAGTAGACAAGTGTTTACCTGGGGCTAGGTGGGAATGGGGAACAAATAGGCCTAAGGAATCTCATTGGGGGGGGTGAAAATGTTCTAAAACCAGGTATGCCAATGGCACACCACTTAGTAAAGTTACTTAACTGTACACTGGAAAAGAGTAAATTTTATGATATGTTATATATATCGCAATAAACTTGTTAAAACTAATCTGCCTCTTGAGACATCATGTCCCATTCTGAATGGGACACAGAGTGACTTATGACAGCATCCAAATTAGTTTCTCTTACGGAATGCAGCTGAAGTTGGTTCTGCTTCTCTGCTAGGAGTAAATAATCAAATTTAAGTTCAGATAAAAACACCCGTTGTCCTTTGAGGAGAAAGAACGGTCACTGAGGTGACTGTGGCAGAGTCTTTCTTGAGGACCTCTGCTTTACGCCATTTGAAAATGTGTGAAATGCCTAGAGCTGAGCATTTAAAGAATCAGAAAGACGGTGAAGCAGAGTTCTACTGGAATGCAGCAAATGAAAAACAATCAGCAGTTTAAAGATGAGGAGCGGCAAGATAAAACTCAGTGCCAGGAAGCAGGATGTGAAAATCAATGGCTTGTAGATAACAGTCCTGGACAACAGATGGGATAACAACCAAAGCAGTAAGCAATATTTAAATAAGCTGGTAGGTCACTGAACAATTACAATAGGAGATCCTTTTAGCATAAACTAAAAACCAAGCTGCCATGTAGATTTCAAGGAAATGCTCAGGTACCCTCCCAAGTGTCCTCAAGGTCTAACTGATGCAACAGAGGCTCACTGAGTACATCACAAGGGCATGAGACTATCAGGCAGGCCTGCTGAATTTTGATTAATTACTTTTTATGTCAGCCTTCCTCCCTGCTACCAGCCTACCCTCCCTACCTCCAGGCTACCCTCTATCGCGCAGCAAGCCCCAGACCTTCAACAGCAAAGATGAACATAGCTATGGTTACTGAGAGCTCATGATGTCAGGCGTAGGGGAAGTGAATTTCTTACATTTCTCATTTAAACATGAAAGCAAGCACCTGTGAAACAGCTGACTTAAGTTTTCCCCTTTACAGATGACAAAAGGGAGACTTAGTAGTGCTAAGTAACTGGCCGGGGTCACACTTCGGGAGGCAGGAAAGTTAGATTTCAAATCCTTGTTTCCCGAGCCTACATTCTTAACATCTTTATGAACTACCTTGATAAATCAGTGATCTCCCTGGATAGTACCCTCAAGCCAGAGGACTGATTTGACTCATTAAATCCCTTTCCAAGAACATTTTGGACCAGCACACTGTTTGATTTTTCTCCATCTTTTTAAACTCCTCTGATTGTTTCACTTTAATAAAATTTTAATGGTTTCTAATGTTACAGTATTTTATTCCTATTCCAAAGTTTCTATTAAAAAGTACACTAGATAACCTGTCAGAATTGGTGACCTGGAAATTAGAATTTTAGAAAAATGTGGACACACCCACACGTACACACACGGAAAGAGAGAGAATATATAGGCAATATACAATATGGAGATTTTCTTTCTAAATGAGCACTTTGGAAGACTGGAATTAAACAAGCACTAAAAAAATCAAGCTATCCTCAAACATTATTTGTTTTTGCTCCTCTTGCCTCCAAACCAAGACCACGTCTTAACTCCAACCCTTATTCTGTTTGTATGATAAATGCTTTTGGGGCAGGTCACTTATTTTTACTTGAATTCACTAATGTCAAACATGTTCCTAAAATCTTTACTACTTCTTGCTAATACAAGAGTTTGCTTTTGAGGTAAATGTTTATGTTGTCCACATCCATCCTCTCTTTCTCCATATATATCCAGTTGAATAAATGTCTAGAATTCTTATGTCTCAAATTATTAAAGTATGTTAAAAATTAAAACTGCATTAGAAATACGCTACATGTGATAAAATTCATTATTTGAAATATGAATCAAGGTAAACTTTTTCCCAGAAATATATCAGTCAATTTAGATCCTTTTTGCAATTCATTGAAAATAACTTAGCTGGGCACCTGGGTGGCTCAGTCATTTAAACGTCTGTCTTCCGCTTAGGTCATGATCCCAGGGTCCTGGGATCAGGTCCCACATCAGGCTCCTTGCTCAGCGTGGAGCCAGCTTCTCCCTTTCTCTCTGCCTCTGCCTGTTGTTCCCCTGCTTGTGCTCTCTCTCCTTCTGTCAAATAAATAAATAAAATCTTAAAAAAAAAAACTATGAAAATAACTTAGCCATTAATAAATGAGATCCACAAGAGACTTTATGAAATTGAAGTGTATCTGAGAAAATGTGTGTCAAAAAAGTTAGGTTTGTTATAAATGTCTATACATTGGGAACAGAACATTCAGAATGAAAAAAGTACTGAAAGGGGAAAACTAGGATCTCAAAAGGAAATATACAGCTAAATTAATGCATTTTGGTGATGAATAAATGTGCAGCCTCACCTCACTGCTAATACAAAGATGAGTAATTGAGTCAAAATTCTTGGGCCGGTACCTAAAAATTCTAACTGCTACAGACAGAAAATTTGATTAAGAAACTTTAAAAGTAAGATTTCCCTGGAAATATTCAAGCGGAATATCAGTAAGTAGATTATATACCTTAATTAGAGGGCTGGGGTGTCAGCCTCTCTCACTCACTAAGAGACAGACATTGGAAGAGATTATACATTGGGCACTCTGAGAAAATCAGTAAGAAAAAATATGATGTGAGTCTGCTAATATGTCCTGGATTAGTACGTGAGTTAGTATCTGTTAACAAAGTAGTACTTTGTACATAATAAATGTCCAATAAACATTAACTATTAATTAACAGCAATAATAGTGACAGCTAAGTTCTCTGGGGTTGATCACATGCATGCAAGGTGAGGCCAGATAAGAGAGAGCTAAGTATAGCCAGTGACAAGGAAAGGCTTTCAAGAAAGGAAATTTTGAGTTGACTTGTAGAAGTACACTGAGACAAAGAAAAGAGGGAATTGCTTGAGAAAGGAACAGAGGCGAGTAGGGAGTGAAGGGAAACTAACTCAGAAGTACCTTTGGCTCATCTGTTTCTTATTCTTCCGCATCCTCGCCTCCTAAGTACAGGGCCACTAGTGCAACTGCTTAGCTATAAAGATGTGCATGCTAGTATTAGGAATGAGACTGAAATGGTTTATGTGTGCTCAGATTATGAAAGGTCTGAACTTCTTGGCAGAGGAGAGGAGGTCATGGAGGGCCATCAGAGATTCTGGAATACAGAAGTAGGGATAAAGTATTCAAGTTCCGGACTAGAGTGAGCTGTCCTGGCCTTGAATTTGAGCTGTTCTATGTTAACTAGACCTCTGCCTAGTTGTTTAACTTCTTCTAATGTTCTTATTTGTAAAATGGAAATGACAGTATGTGCCTAATCCTGTATGAAAATGAACGTGCAGTGTTAAGCACCCTGCCTGCCACAAAGCAAGTTTTCTCAGTAAGGGCCAGCTATTATCAATTACAAACCTAGGTTCTAGGTGATAAGGGCTGTGTAGGAAGACAAGCCATTCTAACACTAGAGAAGAAAATGTCCATCGGGACACTCGGACTCCAATGACTCTGAGCTTAGTGATAATTAATCTAAGTTACAAAGTTCAAAACCAAGAAGTTAGACTGGGTTTCTAAGCATCAAAATTTTGCTCCTCAAATGACTGCGGGTATGTAATAATCATAATGCACGTAACACTGACAACGTATCTCTCTCCCTCTTAAAAATCACTCTTATTCCATCACCAAAGCAAGAATTCAAATGCTCAGGAAGTAGAGAGTGTCTGAAGTTTTTGATTGACTCAGAAGTGACTACAACAGGCCTAGAAATGACCACTTTGTAACAAACAAAATAAACAAAAATCTCCATAAATCTAGAAAAATTTACTACAGAGTGCCAAATGGGCAAACATCCTAACTGTGGAGAGGCTTCAGTTATAGGCCAAACTTTTTATAGAACTATCTTGTTCATGGGTTTAATATGGCCAGGGACCCCAATGTCCTCTGAACTTCAGTAATAGATACATACAGATAAATACAGAAATATCTGTATATGTATGCGTCTCCTCAACACAGCTCTTGGGTTCCAGAAGGGCAGATACCACAACATCTTCATTCCGTATTCCCCACCATTATGGGGCCAAGAGTAGGTATTCCAGTATTTGCTGAGCTGAAATGAATTTGTCAAACGAAGGTGTTCCAAACAAAGGTCTGGCTGTTTGGGTTCTTCTGCTTCAATATGGTTAAGATTATCTTCTATAAAATTAGTTTGCCAACATCTGAAGAGTTTTAAGTTAAGAGAATTCATCTAAACAGCTAACAGACTTTCTCAATCTACTAAAACGATATCCTTAACTGAGTAGACTATTGGGAATGTGAAGATGTAAAAATTTAGGAGCTGCTGGGTGGACCTGAATCATTCCGCTTTGTGTAACAGGAACATAACACTGCCTGCGGTGGACTCCTGGACTAGGGGGTCACAGTCCTGGGCTCCAGCCTTATCTGTGCCCCTTAATACTCCTGTCACCTCAAACATCTATCAAGGGCTGTTTAAAATGCTACGTATACCTCTTTTTAAGAGAAGCTTATAAAAGAATGATTAAGTGCAAAGGAGATAGATGGTCTTTGCTAGTTTACCTTTTTCTTGGGCTTGAACAATTAGAATAGAGTTAGGATTTTATTTTAGGCTAAGAAAACAAAAACATTTTTTAAGGGTTATATCTATGGGATTTTTTTCCTCAATCAAGTGTTATCTATCATTGAAGAGGAAAGAGTATCAGCTTAAGTTGACAAAGCTGAGAGGCAGAAGAAAGGGTAGCCAAGGAAAGCAGACACTGGAAGAGAACACAACCAAAGCCTTTGAAATAACAAATCAAAGCAGCTAATAAAAGCTATTCCTTTTTCAAAACTTCAGCCCAAACTCTGATACACTGATGGAAGATGCTTTTATAAACACAAGTCTTTATGTGGAACCAGGCTGTGTCATAAAAAAACGAGTACATGTTGAAATTAAGCAGATAGAAATCTAACTATTTTTTAGGTGCCGCCCAACAGGTTGGTACCAAAAAAAAATTTGGGTTTATTTGTTCATCTTAACATTTATATATTTATCTTAGTATCATTTAAAGTTTTAGTTTATAAGTATCATTAAAGTTATAGATAAAGGTGCAGCTGGGTGGCTCAGTGGGTTAAGCCTCTGCCTTCAGCTTAGGTCATGATCTCAGAGTCCCGGGATCAAGCCCCAAATTGCGCTCTCTGCTCAGCAGGGAGCCTGCTTCCCCCTTCTCTCTTCCTTGCCTCTCTACCTACTTGTGAGCTCTGTCAAATAAATAAATAAAATCTTAAAAAAAAAAGTTACAGTGATACAGAAAAGAAGCGAATAACGAAAGATTCTTTTCATTTTTCAAACAAGAAGGTTTGGGGATAATAACCATGGAAATAATACTTACAGCTTTTAAAAAAAAAGCAGGGAAGATAAATAAGTTTTATTACAGGAAGCTAATCCTTGTAACCAAAATATTTCAGTTTTCAGTTTCTAAAACCATAGGAATTTATAGGCCCAACAATGTGCAAATCCTATTATGAACATGGATCCTTTAAGAGGATAGTCAGAACCCAATATTTGAAGTGTTTTATATTATATATTCCTGTGCTCCTTCATCCCACTCCTACACCCTCTCTCAAAAAAAAAAAAAAAAGAAAGAAAGAAAGAAAGAAAGAAAAAGTGTTGAAGAAGTTTGTGTCAAGTTCCCAAGCAAAGCCAGACAGTCTCTAAGGAGAAAGATAAAGCATAGTCCATGTTTTCCACCACTTTCCCCCTCTCTTGAGGGGAAACAGGAAAGGGGATGGGAGAAAGACACCCTGAAGCTCTGAATCGCACGACAAAACACGCATCACCGCGACGCTAACGACCAGATGACATCTATGAGGCAACTTCACCTTCCCACACGTCACTAAGAAGTAGGGCAACAGAAACAAATGTTGGCTGCTGCTTCCTGACCGGCCTTAGAGATCTGACGGCTTGCCCCAGACGTCCCTCGGGAACGACCAACCTCCAGTCGTTGCCTTCGGGTCCAATCCTTGACATCCCCACGGGACTGCAAGTTGCAGCCCACTCCTGACCCACTACCGTGCCTTTTCCTCTAACACAGCATTGGAAAAGGGGAGAAAAAAAGGCGACCCGGCGCCACCGAAAGAATTCAAGCCACAGGGCCGTCCGTCCCCCCTCAAGTTCCACTCCAAACCGGTCCCCGGCAGAGACGTCTGGGCAGCGCGCTCTCAGCCGCCGGGGCTGGGTCCCCGCGGAGCATACTCACTGGGCTGAGCCAACTTTGCTCTCTCTCTTCGCGAGCACTTTGGCAGGCTTTGTGTCTTCCACATCTTGCTGTAGTTCGGTCATCGGGGCCGCCTGTGGAGGACACCTTCAGGCGTCCCTCCGCGGCTGCCGGGGTCCGGGGCGCAGGCCCTGCGAAGCGCGCCTTCCCCACGCTGTCCCCGTGCGCTCGTGGGCTCGGCGCATTCAGGCCGGCCCGGCGCGGCGGGGTAGCCAACCTGGACACGTCCGGCCCGCGGCGATTGGTCCGCTCAGGCGTGCGAGCCGGGGAGGGAAGGGGCGGGAAGGGGCGGGAAGGGGTGGGCCGAAGCCGAGTGACAGCCTCTTGCACCAATCGGGAGGCCCGGGACGCGCTCGAGGAAACCTGTTGAACTAGTCCGGGCTGGCGGGGAAGGCAGCTAATTGGCCACGCAGGTGGAACTGCGCTTAACTAGGCTCCGTAGATGTAACCTCCCGATGTGGGGGGCTGTGCCTCCCAGACTGGAACCCCGGGGTTTGAGAAGCAGGCGGCCAGGCTGCGGCTCCAGGAAATGGTTACGCCTGCGAGAAGCGCTCTCGCACACAGATGTGCTGTGTGGGTTGACTTGGGGCCTGGCCTAAATGATTCACACAGGATGTTGCCTCATTGGGGACTGCTCCGTCGGGGCTTCATCAGTAGGTCAGTTGAGCTGAGTGACAAAGGTAGTGAGACCTGGTTGTCTCTAGGGGTGGTCTGGTGAACCCTTCCAGGGGCTTGCGGCGGGGATGGGCTGGGGGTGGGGAGGCATCCTCAAAACCTCCTTAGCAACTGAGCAGGGGCTGTGCCCCCGCGAAGTACAATGAATGCCTCTTCTTCTTCCAGCTTTTTGGTGAGGTTCGAACGTGGTGAATCGATCTGAAGTTTTGCATTTCAAACATCATTTATGGCGCAGGTTTTTGAGAGCTACCGTGTTCCAGGTGTCGTTCTAAACATGCCCGTATTACACCAAGTGAAGCATGTGTTGGTGGTTTTCTACTTCTCCAGAGTAGTTGAAAGTAAGAGTAGTTTTACTTGCTGGAAGCCCGCATTTACTTTAAAACAATGACAAGGGGCAACAGTAGCTCATGACATGGCTGGGTGGGGGAGGAATCACCAACTCTGTGCTCTTCCTGGAGCTGCAAGTCCTTCATTTTTCTCTTAAAATTGATTTTAGATTTCAGAATAATGACGAAGACTACGGAACCGTAGCGTTCACATGTATGTATGTATATGTGTGCATATATGGTGTGTGTAAAATAAAACACCTACCTTTTCAGATAACTGCAAGCATTTGGGGGATCAAGTCCCTTCCAAAGTTCTCTTTTTCCCCTCTCCATTTATTAGCTATATGATTAGGCTGAGAGAACAAAAGCATCTTTTAGTAGCTCGCTTGCTCCAAAATTGATTCTCTTGACACTTACAAAATAAAACTAAAGAAAAACGTTTACGTAAATTCCATGAGAGTTGGCCTGGTAGGTTGTGCGCTCTCTCTCTACCCCCAGATTTTTTTTAAAGATTTATTTATTGGCACACATGTACCCCAATGTTTATAGCAGCAATATCTACAATAGCCAAACTATGGAAAGAGCCCAGGTGTACATCAACAGATGAATGGATAAAGATGTGATGTATGTATACAGGGAATATTACTCAGCCATCGAAAAGAATGAAACCTTGCCATTTGCAATGACATGGATGGAACTAGAGGGTATTATGCTAAGCGAAATAAGTCAGTCAGAGATAGGCAAATATATGATTTCACTCATATGTAGAATTTAAGAAAACATGAACACAGGGGAAGGGAAGGAAAAATAAAATATGATGAAATCAGAGACAAACCATAAGAGACTCTTAACTGTAGAAAACAAACTGAGGGTTGCTGGAAGGGAGGTAGATGGGGGGATGGAGTAACTGGGTGATGGGCATCAAGGAGGACACTTGATGTAATGAGCACTGGGTGTTATATGCAACTGATGAATCACTAAACTACCTCTGAAACTAATGATATGCTATATGTAATTAATTGATTTTAAGTTAAAAGAAAGAAGATGTTGGTTGAAAAAAAAAGATTTATTTATTTTAGGGAAAGAGAGAGAGCAAGAGTGGGAGTGCAGAGGGAAAAGTGGAAAGAATCTCAAGCAGACTCCCAGCTCAGTATTTCATTCTTTTTCATGGCTGGGTAATATTCCATTGTATGTCTATTCCACATTTGTTGATCCGTTCACCTGCTGATGAATAGTTGGGCTATTTCTGCTATTGTTGCTCTTGTGAATAATGCTGTTGTGGACATTGATGTACAACTACCTGTTCGAGTCCCTACTTTGAATTCTTCCGGGTAAATACCTAGGAGTGGAATTGGTGGTCGGATGGTAGTCACATGCTTAACCTTTTGAGAAACCCCAGTCAGGCCCCTTTGGATGCCTGAATAAGGGCAAGTGTTCAGAACTTCCTCGGCATGGGCTTAGAGCTCATTTAGTGAGCACACGAGTACCTTAGAACTTGTTCTGTAGTGTGTGGGATGAAGACTTAACAATAATTCAGTCTTAAGTGAGAAAGGAGGGGAGGAGGATGGGTATGCGGGCAGGTCAAGAAAATAGCACATAGGCCTTTCCTAGAGTGGAGAGGAATTAGAAGGGAGCAAGTAAGGGGTGGCTGGGTAGCTCAGTCATTTAAGTGTTTGCCTTCTGCTCAGGTCAAGATCCCAGGATTCTGGGATCGAGTTCCATATTGGGATCCTTGCTCAATGGGGAGTCCGCTTCTCCCTCTGCCTGCAGCTCCCCTGCTTGTGCTCTCCTTTTCTGTCAAATTAACAAATAAAATTTTAAAATTTTAAATTTTAAAAAATAAAAGAAGCAAGCAAAAAATATTATTTTACATAGTAATATTTGCCTGGGTTTAAAAGACATTCTCAAACAGCTTCCTTTCAGGAGGTAGGAGACTTCTACTTAACAGCTTGGAATATTGATCGAAATTGTTGTCTTTTTGACGTTGATCAGATACACTGTACATCTGTCCATAGTCTCAATGGCAGAGTTCAAATATGAGCTTGGAGATTTGAGTGGAGATGATGGTATCATGTAATTACCTAATCTGCTGGGTGATGTTTGGGTCAAGTAATTACCTAATTCATACCACGTGGCAGGCTATGTACTTATTAACCAATATAGGCACATATCAAATGTCATCACATGCTTGGGATTTTGTGCCTGTTGTCTGAGGACATGTTTAAAAAGGTAGCTGATGCTCTTATCAAGGTATAACCTGTAATAATTTAGCTATGCACAATATTCAATGTATTAGGGTCCTAAGTCAAAGAATTTCATGAGCATCGATCAGAACACTCCTGTTTTCAATTTAAATTCAATATCCAAAGGAGAAAATGGGAAAACAGAGTTCAGCAGCGCGCCCTACGGTGACACTGAAGAATTTGATTTTAAGACTTCTAAATAGGGTTTTAAGAATGAAAGTTGAGAAGCATTACATGAAGGGGATCTTTACTGACATGAAAGGCAATTTCCTGATGAGTACAGCTATTAAAATTGCAATGGAAAGCTACAGTATGGCATGAAATCTCGTACTCTATAGGCTTTTGAAAATAGTATAAAAAAAAAAACACACAGAATGGTTGTAACCCAGTATTTTCCAAGTCAGGTTATACTGCAGATGGGAAAATTTGAAGTATTCTCTTCCTTTCTCTTAGGGATTAAGCACCAACCAAGCTTAGGACCCGTGTTTAGAGAAATGGACAAAATGGTGGGGGCTTGCTATGATAAGAATAGGTGGTGGTTGGCACACACTAGGATTAAGTCTGATTCTATGAGAAAGCAAAAGCAGAAAACAAAAAAACAAAAAAAAAAAAACAAAAAAAAACCTCTTCCAGCCCCATATTATTTAAAAATTAAAATACACGATGCCCCATAAAGAATACATTAAAATCAATCCCGAAGTTTTAAAGTAGATGTCTATTTTCTGCATGGTTAATGTCACGGATCCCATGTGAGGTAAGGAGGCCTCTGAGACCATCCCTTATTGTGGTTTTCACATCAGGTTCTGGAGGAGTCAGCTGGATGGTTTGAACTAGAGAGCAGGGGAGCTGGTGATTGAAGGTAGGTCTCATGACACCAGCCTCCCTCTTCCCACCACTCAGACACACAGCCTCTCCTGCCTCTGCTAGACCCCTCTCACTTTATCTCTCGTGTATTTGTGTTCTATATTGGGTTCTACTTCAGGGAGGGGGAAAGGGTTGCCTGCCACACACTAAACAAAATTGAAAAGTAAAATCTGCAGTCATTTTTGAGAGAAGAGCCTGAGCTTCAGAGGGTGTAGGGACTCGGCCAAGATGACAGTGATCTCCTGAGGATGAAGATGCAACTTTCCTGACTTTGGGTGGTTGTAGGGGTGCAGAAGAACGGACAGGGCAAAACCAAATTTCATTAATGGCAGAGACGCACACCTTACTGGAGAGTGTGTGTGAAGGAAAGCCCAAGGACACTGACACATCTGTAATGTTGGTGGGGAAGGAAATGTTTGAACCTAGAGCTGTCTTTGGTGGCTGCCCTTTGGAGTTATCTATTGCTGCATAACTACCTCAAAGCTTGTGGCTTAAAACAGTAATTTATTATTTCTGCTCCTGGTGCAGTGGGCCCTGAGCTGGAGGGTTCTCACTAGGGGTCTCTCATGCAGTCAGTGTCAGATGGTGCCTGGGTTTGGAGTACCATCTGAAGACTCAGTTGAGTTTCAGGTGTACTCCTATGTCTGGTGCTTCAGCTGGGATGGCTAGAACAGGTGGGGACTAGCTGAGCATTTTGTCTCCCTCCATGGCCCACCACATGGCTATCCTGGGCTTCCTTACAACATGGCCATCTCAGTATATGTAGATTTCTGACTTGGTGGCTGGCTTCTCCAGGGTACGTGTTGTATAAGGCTAAGGGAGAGTCTGCAAGGCTTCTTATGTGATAACCTTGGATGTCAGGTGGCTTCACCTCTGCTGCTTTCTCATGGTCAAGGGTGAGCTACAAGGCCGCCCCACATTCAAGGTGTGAATAACAGGAGTGCATTTCACTGGGGACCATCTCTGGAGATGGGCTACCACAGTGCAGGTAATAGATGATGCCCTCTGAGTTTAGATACTTTGTCAATGTGGATGTGGGTGAATGGGCGTTTCTAACAGCACTGTTCTAAATGCATGAGATATACAAGTGAACAATATAGGCAAAACCCATGGTGTTTGGTGGGTCTTGCATTCTAGTGGAGGAACTGAAAATGAGAAACATAAGCACATAAAGAACACAGTTTCAACAGATGGGAGGTACAAACAAAATAAAATAGAAAATGATGGAGAATGAGGGAGGCCCATTTTACATAGGAAGCCCAGGGAAGCCTCGTTGAGAGGTGATGTGTCAGATTTGAAAGAGGGGAAGGAGGGAGCATGTGAAGTCTGGGTGCAAAGTTTGGCAGCCAGTGGAGAGAGCATGAGTAGAGGTGTTGAGGCAAGTCTGAGTTCAGCACATTCTAGGGACAGTAAGAAGGCCCACGTTCTCTACTCTGGAGTAAAAGGAGGGAAGAGAAGGTTGGTGGGAGGTGATCTCTGAGAGATACTATCTTCTCTGTCTATTTGTTTTTTTTAATCTGTCCTCTTTCTTGAGATTGGAATCTTCCCCAAAACAAAGAACTTGGGTGTTGTGTCTGCCACTCCATCCACAACACCTGGTTCCTATTAGTTGCTCAATAAATATGTGTTGAATGAATGAAGGAATCACTGGGTCATTGTTTCCAACCAATGTTGCTCAACCATGATCTTCTGGAACTCTAGGGAACCTGAAATGTGCTTTTCTTTTCTTTTTGTTTCTCTTTTCTTTTCATTTTGGAATTTGCAGGGAAAAAGAGTGAATGAAAAAAGAAATTTAGGGGTGCCTGGGTGCCTCAGTGGGTTAAAGCCTCTGCCTTCGGTCCCAGGGTCCTGGGATCGAGCCCCACATTGGGCTCTCTGCTTGGCAGGGAACCTTCTTCCCTTCCTCTCTCTCTGCCTGCCTCTCTGCCTACCTGTGATCTCTGTCTGTCAAATAAATAAATAAAATCTTTAAAAAAAAAAAAAGAAATTTAACTCAAATTCCCCCCCCACCTCAGACCTCCAACTAAAAAAAGAAAAGTAGCTTATGCTACTTATCACTTGTCTGCTAGTGGATGGCAAGTGTTTCAAAGGGGTCAGAGAGGTCCCATGACTCCCAGATGGTCTGGCTCCAAAGTATGTCCAAGAATCACTGTTTATAATCCACAGGCAGTGATTTAAAGTTAGGGAATCTTTCATGTTTTCTTAGAGAAACATTCATACAGCAACTTCCTTTCCTTGTTTTGGGAACTAATGATCATGTCATGCTTATGAGGACTTATCTTCCCCTGCGCCTTGGTTTTACGTGCTCTCTTTTCCTTCCTGGGAAATGTTCTGACGATGTAGTTTGCATGGTGCAATGAATACATTGGAAGCAGTTAATACTTAATTATTCAAGGAGTTTCTGCATGTTACTTTTTTTCTTTATATCACCTATTGCACACTTTTTTTTTAGATTTTCATTCTGTTTTACATACTTTTCATGTTATTCCTTTTTGACAATTCCTATTAGCATTTTGTTGTCTTTTCTTCCAATTTGTCTTCTAATAGTATTCATTTTTTAAAAAGATTTTATTTATTTATTTGACACAGAGAGAGAGATCACAAGCAGGCAGAGAGAGAGGGAAGCAGGCTCCCTGCTGAGCAGAGAGCCCGATGCAGGGCTCGATCCCAGGACCCTGAGATCATGACCTGAGCCGAAGGCAGAGGCTTTAACCCACTGAGCCACCCAGGCACCCCAATAGTATTCATTTTTAAGAATTATTTAACAAACAAGAAAGCAAAAGAGGAACAGGGAAGAAGTGAATACAGAAAACACCTCAGGCAAATAAAGTTTTTCTATTTCCCTCAAGTAACCACAGCTTTTACTTTGGTTTTGTTTAAATTTTATAAACATACCCTTCATTTGAGGTAGATTGTGCAGTCTGTCCTTCTTTTCTTCCTTCCTTCCTTCCTTCCTTCCTTCTTTACTTCCAACCTGTTTTTTTTTTTTTTTTTGCTTTGTATTTTTGGCAAAAAAAACAAGCTATATTTCATGTGCCAAGCTATATTTCATGTGATGGAGATGTAAAAATAAAGAAGTACCTATGTGCTATAACGGAGTTCATTGTCCACAGGGAAAGAGTTCAATAAGTGGTTATTTACAAGATACATGTACACAGAACTTGAGTCCAAACCTATCACAATTCTATATCACAACCAGACACTTGGATCAGACAACTGGGTAGTAGATGGTGGGAAGGGGCAGGGGATGGCCATGGGATGCTTCACGTTCTTCTGTTTTGGGTCACACACAAGTCATACCCACTCCCCACCTAACCCCCTTACATATCCACACAACTTGTTGAAAGGCAGTAGGCTGGAAGTCAGAACTGGGCCCTAGTCCAGGCAGTGTGCTTTGTGCTGGAATGTGCATCTATTAATGGAATACAGCATTGAAGTTAGAGAATGCTGGCCTCAAAGAAAGGGCTCTAGACTTCATGCTTCCAGCTGTGTCACTTTTTGTCTTATAGAGACTAAAAGAGGGAAGGGGGAAGAAACTGCTTTACACAGAAATGTTGGAAGTACCTATTGTGGAATGACAGTTTTAAATAAATTTCATGAGGCAAGAGTGCTTATTAAAATTTATTCACTTGGCAAACTAAGTGCATTTACCTTCTTTCTATAGGGCTTTCTGCTTCTTTGTATGGGCTTCTACCTTTAAAAGCATAGCAGATGAAAACAGAATGTTTCCCTGTGTGTTGCGATCACAGGCTGACTAAAATCAGAATTTATTCTATTTCTAGTAGTAGTAGTAGTCAAAGTAATAAAAATTCATCTTTCCTATTTATCAAAAAATAAATAATAAGCTCTTCAGTAAAACACACATTAGAGGGAAATTCAGATATTGGAAATGCTTGGTCCTATAGAATCCCAAGCCTCCAGATTTCGAGAAAATGTATAAATTACTAGTAGGTACTACAAAGAAGCAGAAGGTGAGAGCAGGTGGCTGTGGTCTTAATTCCTGGCTTCTCAGTTGCACTTCTCATGTAGTCCTACAGAATTTGCTATTTTGCCCCTTCTGTCTGAGGGATTGTCCATGGTCTCCTTTCAGGAAATAGCCCTCCTTGTTTGAGCTCCTTCAGGGAATTGTCCTGTGGCAAAAGAGTCTCAGCAGGGGAGGGGTGGGCATGAGGAGAGGTCAAGTGATTGAGATTCGGACTGATCTAAGAGTCCTAATATGCACTTGACCACCTTGGGCACCTGGCTTACCTCCTATAAACCTCCATTTCCTCATCTGGGGGGAAAAAAACAGAAATAGCAGTAGTATCTATGTTATAGGATCACTGGAGAATTTAGAAAGCTTATGTATGTAAAGGAATTAGTAAAGTATGCCAGGTACCTAGTAAGCACTCAGTTCATTTAAACTCTTGATTATTATCATCATATTATTACTGACCAGAATAATATTTTAACTGCCCTCCCTCATATCATCAGCCCTCAGTATTTAATGAAAACCCACAGTGTGTGGAGTATTACGTGGTTTGCAAGAAGGCATCACTAAAGCTGTAGAAGGTGTAACATCTATTCCCCTCTGAGTTCTCAGCCCTCTTCAAGCTGATATCTGTATCAGAAGCTAAGGCTCCATCCTTAGATCAGTGATATCGATATGTTTAGCTTACTAGATCTCATCTGTAATCTCTCATATGTCCTGGGTTTTTTCCCCTCTCAAATATCTTTGCCACCATAAAAGTTTTAGTTTAATAGTATAGAAGTCATTGGATTTAAAAGGTAATTAATAGGAATTCTGAGGCTTATGGAGGCTTATGAGAGCTAGGATGACTGAACATTCTCATTTGTTTGAGAGAGTCCTGATTTATTCCCACTCTTATGGCTTATTTATAGTATGGTCCCCTTTTTAAAGGTATCCCTGTTTGGAAAACTTATTGACAGGTAATCTACAGTTGGACCAAACTAAAATATTGTATTAGCTCAGGTGTTTAGATTAAGCATGAACTCTTGGATTTGATTGCTTTTCTGACTGGTAGAATACCCTCTGTCACTCAATGTATTCCCAAATTTTACTAAATGACCTGAAACTTACCAGAACAAATGTGTTGCAAAAAATATTTTCAGACCATAGTTCTATGAAACCTGAAGTCAAATATAAGCAAAATTTGGAAAGCCCACAAATACATGGAGGTTAAAGGACATCCTATTAAATAATGTAGCGGTTAACCAGGAAAATAAATAAGAAATACAAAAATAATTGGAAGCAAATGAAAACGAAAACATGACAGTCCAAAGCCTTTTGGATGCAGCAAAGGCAGTCCTAAGAAGCAAGTATATTGCAATAGGTCTGCAAGAAAAGTCTCAAATACATGACTTAACAATACACCTAAGGGAGCTAGAAAAGGAACAGCACATAAAGCCTAAAGCCAGCAGAAGAAGGGAAATAATAAATATTAGAGCAGAAGTAAATGATACAGAAACAAAAAACAAAGCAGTAGAACAGATCAATGAAACTAAGAGCTGATTCTTTGGAAGAATTAATGAATTTGATAGCCCCCTAGCTAGACTTATCAAAAAGAAAAGAGAAAGCACCAACTCAATAAAAATCACAAATGGAAGAGAAGAGATTACAACCAACACCACAAAAATAGATAGAAGTATAAGAGAATACTATGAAAAATTATATGCCAACAAACTGTGCAATCTGGAAGAAATGCACAAATTCCTACAAACCTACAAACTACCAGCTGAAACAGGAAGAAATAGAAAATTTGAACAGACCCATAACCAGCAAAGAAATTGAATCAGTAATTAAAAATCTCCCAACAAACAAAAGTCCAGGGCCAGATGGCTTCCCAGGGGAATGCTGCCAGACATTTCAAGAAGAATTAATACCTATTCTTCTCAAACTGTTCCAAAAAATAGAAAGGGAAGGAAAACTTCCAAAGTCCTTCTATGAATCCAGCATGACTTTGATTCCAAAACTGGACACAGACCCCACTAAAAGGGAGAATTACAAGCCAATATCCCTGATGAACATGGGTGCAAGAATTCTCAACAAGATATGAGCAAATTGAATCCAACAGTACTTTGAAAGAATTATTCACCGTAGTCAAGTGGGATTTATTCCTGGGTTGCACAGATGGCTCAATAGTCATAAATCAATCAACATGAGACACCACATTAACCAAAGAAAGGATAAGGACCATATAATCCTCTCAATAGATGGGGATAAAGCATTTGACAAAATATCGCATCCATTCTTTTTTTTTTTTTTTAAGATTTTATTTATTTATTTGTCAGAGAGAGATACACCGAGAGAGGGAACACAAGCAGGGGGAGTGGGGAAGGGAGAAGCAGGCTTCCTGCCTTGGAGCAGGGAGCCCAATACAGGACTCGATCCCAGGACCCTGGGATCATGACCTGATCCGAAGGCAGATGCTTAAAGGCTGAGCCACCCAGGTGCCCCTGTAGCATCCGTTCTTGATAAAAACCCTCAGCAAAGAAAGGATACATGGAACATACGTCAACATCATCAAGGCCAAATACAGAAGACCCATAGCTAAATCACCCTCAAAGGGGAAAATCTGAGAGCTTTTCCTCCAAGTTCAGGAACAAGACAGAGATATCCACTCTTACCATTACTATTTAACAGAGTACTGGAAGTCTTATCCTCAGCAGTCAGACAACAAAAAGAAATAAGAGATATCCCAATTGTAAGGAAGATGTCAAACTCTCACTATTTGCAGAGGACATGATCATCTACATAGAAAACCTGAAACAAATAGCATGGAGGACAAGGGGAGATGGAGAGGAGAAGGGAGTTGAGGGAAATTGGAAGGGGAGGTGAACCATGAGAGACTATGGACTCTGAAAAACAATCTGAGGGTTTTGAAGGGGCAGGGGGTGGGAGGTTGGGGGAACCAGGTGGTGGGTATTAGAGAGGGCACGTATTGCATGGAGCACTGGGTGTGGTACAAAAACAATGAATACTGTTATGCTGAAAAGAAATTAAAAAAAAAAAAGTAGAATTACCCTACGTTCTTGCAATTGCAACACGAGGTATTTACCCAAAGGATACAAAAATACAGATTTGAAAGGGTGCCAATGTTTATAACAGCATCATAAACATTAGCCAAACTATGCAAAGAGCCTAAATGTCCATCAACTAATGGATAAAGAAGATGTGGTGTGTGTGTGTGTGTTTGTGTATAGTCCATTGCACATATATGTGCAATAGACTGTTACTCATCCATCAAAAAGAATGAAATCTTGGGATGCCTGAGTGGCTCAATCATTTAGGCGTCTCCCTTCGGCTCAGGTCATGATCCCAGAGTCCTGGGATCGAGTCCCAAATCGGGCTCCTTGCTCAGTGTGGAGCCTGCTTCTCCCTCTGCCTGGCGCTCCCCTTGCCTTTGCTTGCTTGCTCTCTCTCTCTGGCAAATAAATAAAATCTTTTAAAAAAGAGAATGAAATCTTGCCATTTGCAATGATGTGGATGAATCTAGAGTGTATTATGCTAAGTGAAATAAGTCCATGAGAGAAAGACAAATACCATATGATTTCACTCATATGTGGAACTTAAGAAACAAAACAGGTGGACATTTGGGCAGGGGGAAGAAGAAAAAAAGGTGGGAGGGAAACAAACCATAAGAGACTCTTAATGATAGAGAACAAACTAAGGGTTGCTAAAGAGGAGATGTGTGGGAGGATGGGTTAAATGAGTGATGGGTAGTAAGGAGGACACTTATGATGAGCACTGGGTGTTATATATGTAAGTGATGAACCACTGAATTCTATTCTTGAAACCACCATTGCACTGTATGTTAATGAACTAGGATTTAAATCAAAATTTGAAAAGAAATGTATTGCAAAAAAGAAATGTATGTAAGAATGTCAAATTATCACAGTTAGAAAAAAACTCAAAGTTCATGCTCTGTTGATATCAAATGGGAGGCATCTCTGTGTACAATTGATGGCTTCATGATCCAATCAAGAGTATGGTCCTAAGTGACTCATGGTTATTACCTATCTTGGCTTGGCTAACCGCAAAGCTGAATTTGAGTCACTAATGAGTCATTCTTATCGACACGGAGTTTGCAAACAATCTGGCTTAATTCTCCCAATGCTTTCCTTAATCATTTTCCTCTAGAAGAAAGAAATAGATCATTAGACTCTTCTGGAATAAGAACATCCCAGGCTGTGGCTTTCATTTTATCATCCAGGGAGCGAGTTCCTTAGAGCCTTGAGATTCTCTGGTTACTAAACTGCCTGTGAGTAGTTTTTATGGTGAAAAACTCTAGCACACACCAGAAGACACAAATTAGGTTTAGGACTCCTTTACTTTTTCATTGATCATTGCCTATTTTTGTTACAGTGCTGAATTAGGAAGTGTGGATAGAGGTTAACTTTTGGTATCTGCAAGGGGGTTGGGAACATTCAGGAGTGCTGAAAATGTTCTATATGTTGATCTGGGAGATAGTTACTTAGGTGTGTGCCTATGTAAAAATTCATTGAATGTACACTTAGGATTGGTGTACTTTAATATATGTAAGTTAAACCTTAGATAAAAAAGAAGTAAAAAAGGGAAGAAAAGTCTCAAATCTCTTGAGCCACCACTGGTTAAAAAAATGTATTCTGAGTTAATGAAAGAAGAAGTAAAACCTCTGTTTATATATTCTTTTTTCCTCTTGGCTATCAATATGGTCTCCGTCTTTTCTTTTCTATGAGTGTGCATCTTGATCTCTATCTTTACTTGATCTTTGAAAACAAAGCTTTAAATTATGGCAGGTGTTTTTGGATAGGACCTTATTGTCCGCTTCCTTTCACATTTATTTTAGTATGTAACATTACAAAGGTTTTCATTCTTTCAGCTATGCACTTTAGCATGACTTGAGGAATGCTGAAAGCTTCCTAGGCCATATGAATCATAACTTATAAATAGTACGTGCGTGTCTTCACCTCTTGGTTTCCAGTTGATCATGTGACTGTTCAGTAAGGTAGTTGAGTTGTACAAGGAAAGAAATCAAGAGAAGGACAAAGTATTTTACTATAAAATGGATGCATTGCAGATTAAAACCTTGCAGATATTTTGGCAAACATTTGATAGCCTCAAATATTCTTTTATTTTTTAATCTCCCTCCAAAGGGTATTCTACTAACGTGTGTCCAGTTGCACATCCAGGTCCCTCCCTTAAATCTAAGGTTTAAGGGAGTTCAAGAACTGAGATTTTTATGCAGCTGAAGAAAAGGAAGGGGGGAAGTAGAGACTAAATTTAATCGACTGTCCCCTGTGCGCCAGGCACTGTGTGTCGATTACTGAATCTCTACAACAAACTTACGAAGATTATCCCAGTGCACCAATGACGAAAACTGAGATTCAGTAAAGGTGCACAAATCTCCTAATGTCACATGGCTGTTATTGACTCATTTTCTTCCAAAGTTCGCTCTTTATGTACTGTTTCTGGTGATGTCTCTGATGTCACAAGAGGTGACATGTTGAGTTCTGAAGTGATTAAAAGATTCAAAGGAACCCAAGAGAGAAACTCATCAGTCTTACTCAGAGATAAGGAAACCAAGCCTAGGGACCCAGTTATTTTGTGGGAGGTTATATTGTGTTCATTGAGGCACCATAAAGCTCAATTGCCCTTTCCTCCTGGAAACTCCCATTTCTTTCCCCACCTCCCTTCCTCATCCTGCCCCCATAACTCACAACAGACAGAATTAGAATCATTTCCATGCTATACTGTGTGGTGGGCATCTGGAGCCTGGGTTTAAGTCACTAAAATACCACTTAGGAGCTATGTGACATTAGGTAAGTTACCCAGCTTCTCTGAGCTTCAGTTTTTTCACTAAAATAGCAGAATAATAGGACCTGTCTCATAGATTGTGATAATTAAATGAAATAAAACATGGAAACCCCTTTAGAATGGGGTGTGGCATGTAATGGATGTCTTGGGAGTATTAATGATCACCTTTAGTTATTATGCTGCACAATACTCTATTTATGGTTATATGTACCTCCCCAAGGAGATGGAGGTGATATGTTGTACATCTTTGTGATTCTCCCTTCAGTGCCAAGATTAGTGTCTCATAATTGGAGACACTGAACAAAGGCCTACTGGGTTTATTTCACTTTCCTAGTTAATGAACTTCCAAATTTTCCATATTGTCCAAATTTCCCCAGTGAAAGACCTCACCAAATACAGAATCCACACTTCCCAGACCTTATTCTGCTACTCTTGAGGATCCTGATTATCGCTTTCCAGGCTGGCATTACCATCCCCTGGGAGTTCTCATTGCATTTAAAAATCTGAAAGTAGAGAGGGAGTTGCATATGCCCATGATTCATTTCAAGACTTAGTTGTTTCTTTGTTGTTTCTTCAGGGGCTTAACATCAAGTATGGACTGACTTTCTGTCCTTGGCATTATGTGGCTGATGCAATCTGGGTTAAGACAACAAGCACGTAATTCTTCTATGTGTTTTCTACCTACAGCTTCCCATTTGTGTTGACAATGGTGTCTTCAACTCCCCCTGGGAGCTGCCTTGTGGAGAAGTAAGGCCTCTTCTCTTTTCGCTTCTCTTCACATGCACCCTCTACCAAATACCACTACCATGAAAAGGATGTGTGTAAGACCAAGGCTTTGTTTCCTTGGGTTGTGTTGTGGGATACTGGGATTTCCTGATTTCAGGGAAGGTAGCTGTTATTTTTTGGTTTCCACTTAGAAAATCTAACCTTGGCATTTCAATAGCGCTAGGCTATTGTTTTCAGAAGGTTGGTATGTAGAATGTTGAGACAGGTTTTCTAAAAATGTGGACTGTAGCTATCAGATCAGACATTAACATTCCATCTTCTTTTGGCAAAGTTGGGATTTTTTTTTTTTAAATGATGAATTTCAGCACTATTGTTTTAAGATTCAAATAGTGTTCTGTGTCTCACTTTTGGGAAAATGATGCTTTTATTCTGCTGAGACTTGGTAAATTGTTCTTTTCCAGGCAGCTTCTTTCTTACTAGCAGAACTTGGAGGAAAAAGATATGTAATTAGAAAGTTTCTTATGCTTGTGAAGATTTGGAGACTTTATGTTACTCAGTGTGAAACTTTTAGTGTGTCAAAAACTCTGGATCAGAAAATATGCAGCTGTTTTTAAATAAGATGAAACGCACCACAGGAGACTTGGGATGTATAGAATTACAACTAGAAAACTGTGACTTTATTGAGTACTTGATTTTACATTGAGAGGCATTTACTTTAATCTGTATTACATTTCTCCCCCTCTCATCTCTCTCCTTAGTGTCTGAACAGTGTGAGGACTGGTTCATTGTCTCCTGTTGAACCTTCTATTCCTAGAACCTGTTACAAGTGCCCCCAAAATATTTCTTGGACAATAAGTGATGGTGCTTAGAAGAACACTACATAATACTGCTAGCATACAACTTAGAAATGCGCTGTGTTCTACGTGGCATTTTTGAAAGCAGAATACATTTTCTCATGTAAAGAGTCATGTAAAAAGAATTTGGATTCCAAGTCTGGCTCATAAAAGTGAGCTTATTCTATATTGTGGATTCTATTGCTTTTGCTACTCCATAAGCAAACTTTTCTGGCTTAGTGAGGGAATCAAATCATCATTGAAAATTTTGTTTGTTTAGTGAGGGCAGTTCTTATCCTATGGTGAGCTCCCCACTGAATTCAGGAATGGATTTCCCACACTATACTCTCCTTCCTGGGTGAATATTAGCCAACAATAGACAAAGAGATGAGACGGCTAAGGGGTAAATATTGTCTTCTTTAGGGGGACACTGTACCCTAACCCCTGGCTTTCTAAAAGTACTCCCCTCCCATTAAATTCCCCACTAAATTATGAGGAATTCTAATTTCGATATGTGACCTTTTCCTTTTAGCCACAATATCCTGCATAATTCATTCAGCCCCCTGGGGGAAATAGTGAAGGAAAACTCTGGAATTAATTTTGAAGCTACTACAGATCCCCAGGCCTTGATCCAAAACCCATGGGGCCAAAATTGTTTTGGATACAGAGAGATTTTTGGATTTTAGAAAGCTATATGACACATATGCTGCATGTTAGAAAATATCCCTAGCTTGATTCAATCAGATAAGATTTCTTCCACTAAACGTGCGAACATTCCCACTAAGTGAACTAAATAGGTGTTGCTTTGAGTCTCACAGCACTTGAGTTCACATTCTCCTAGCAAAGTTACAAAAGTTGTGTGGTTTTAGAGCTTTTTCTACCTCAGATTCACTGGTAGTAGTTTGGGGGTCTGTAGTACCATAGAGATTATGCCTCAAATAAGAAAACACTGAAGCCTGTTCCCATCTCAGCAGGCTGGGTGGGTTCTTGAGCAGCAGGGAACCTAGCTAGAGATAGAGGAGAATCGCCTCCTGGGACCACAAGGCTGAGAATATCTTTCTCGCTACCATTCATCCACACTTCCTGGTTCTGCAAACTCTTAGGTTCATTAGCTTTAAATTTCTTACTCGTGGGCCTCCTTGCTGATGAAGCCAGGCTTTCTGAGTTGGCTGAAGGAACTGTCATACTTGGAGAGAAGACTTCTTTCCCCTTGGGGTGGGGTGATAGGAAGGCCCATGGGTGGCCTGGAACCCCAGTGGGCATGTTGGCAGAAACCCCACAGATAGAGGAAAAGGCAAGATACAAGGGAAAACGCCGGAGAGGGCTAATATTAGGACAGGGTTGGGCCTGAAACCTGATTCAAGGACCTGCGCCTACAGTTTTGATTTTCTGTCTAGTTCCACTGTTAGGAAATAGTAACCCTCAGCTAAGTAAGCCAACCAGTGTGTTTTGTTAGAATTTGAAAGCCTAACAATAAACTGAAAACTTGCCAGTTTGCCCTTAGCCTCATGATCCTTATTATCTTACTTCTGTGATTTATTCATTTGTGCATGTGTATGACTAGGGGTCATAGGTTTATCTAAGTATTTAATTGTCTGAGTCTAATGGGCAGCAGAGATACGGTCTGCTCAAGAATATGGTTAGAAAACTATATAATAATGTAAAGTATCATTGTTCTTTTTGGTGTAAACCTTTCTCTTTAAGTACAAGGTAAAACAGGTCTGTATCTAGAAGTTTCTATAAAGCATTCCCTCTTCTTCTGGAAACTGAATAGCAAGTTCTCTCCTGCTGCTTATGACTTTTCAGTCCCTGACCTTGTTCTTTTTCTTGTTTTTTAAACTTTTAGCATTCTAGCATTGATTAGTACATAATTTGCTAATAGATTTTTTTTGGATTAGTCTTAGTATTTAAAATATGCTAAAAAAAAAAAAAAAGGAAAAAAAAGAAGTGAAAGGAGCTTTTGTTAGTGCCGGTTTATTTTCCATGAAGACGTGTTTGTGAATTCTGTGTTGCCGGGAGCTATTCTGGGAGGCTTACTAAAGCGAACTTCCTGGAATTTTCCCAGAGCTTCTCACCTCTGCCCCTTGGTCAAGTTAGGCAAACCCGCAGGGGACTTGTAGCTATAACAGGTAATTTTTCCAAATCATCAGGTGGTCCAGTTTTAAGATCATAGTTGTGAAATTAAGATTAAGGTAAAAAGATCACATCTTGAAGTGTGTTGATTACCAAAGTGATTAGAAAATGAACTTCACTAATTAGGCAAGACTTGCTAATAGGCAAGACTAGATTGTACTTAATCAGCGTTGTGTGTTAAGGAAATAATCATGAGAATAAATGCAAACCATTAAGAAGAACCTTTTTCGTCTTTTTCTTCAGCATATACCAGTCTTATGTTATGTTCCTAATCATAAAATACTGTCATTCTATTTTTCGAAAGGCCAGCTATCTTCTAACCGTAAAGCATACGTAACTCTAAGTTATAAGTACTATCACCAACAGCAAGAAGATGATTCTAAGAGCTCACTTTCAGAAAATGGACTTGAGGCTTCTTCCTTAGGTTCTTTGGAGACCCACAGTTTAAAGTTTAAAGCCTTAATCCCAACGGTCTCCAAAATATTCTTTAAGCTAGCTGTAAGCTGTTCCATAACCAGGAATTATTAATCTGGCTGGCTCATTCTTGGCAAGAAAAAAAATATTTGGGGCTTTCTAAATGTAGAAAAACCCATGGCTTTATTTCATGGAATGTTTCCTGAGATTCAGAAAAACTTGACAGGTCCTATCTGAGTCCTCTCTAGCAATTAACTCAGAGTCTACCTCTGAGCCGATGACCTCACCAGACTCAGTTGGATAAGAGCAGGAATCGTAACCCTTTCATTCACCTCTGTGTAGCCAGTGATGAGCCTCTAGAGTGAACACTTAATAAAGGAATGCAAAATGTTGAATGAATCTATCAAATGCTTGAATACCTCAGGCTACAGGGAACTCCTTACCACTCACAGCATTCCCATTTCATCCTTGGGAATTCTGATTGTTCCAAGTTCTCTTTTATAGCGATTGGAATGTTATCTCTTCTTAGTTGTACCTTTTTAGCCCTTCAGGCCATGTACACTGACTCTGCCACATGACAAACTTTTAAATATCCAAGTTGACCCTCACGCCCTACTCTCCGCACCGGCTTCTGAGCTTTGCTTCTGCAGACAAATAGCCTTAGCTCTTGCACAGCTGACAGAGATCTGCATGTTCACTCATGCTCTCAGATCTCTGGGTATGCTCTAGATTGTCACCTTTCCATAGAACCCACGATGGTTCGGGAAAGGCCTGACACACATAGGATTGTTACCTATCCTAAAGTCTGCTTATGCTCTATGATACCAAATTACTTTTTCATTTTTTGGAGGAAGGAATTTTTTCACCTTTTCGGAGAAAACTTCTCTTTTAGTCCTAGTAAAACCCTGCCTCAGTGGAAGGCAAGTGAAATGGAAGGCAATTATTATCTTGGAGACAGGCTCACCTGCTAATGGGTCATCTTTTGTGTCTTGCATCTAAGTTGACTTTCTTAGATTCAAGACAGTTTGACTCTCTGTGAAGATTAAACATGGATAGTTAGATGAAGGGTCCTTCCCTGGGTGACTGATCTCTGCCAGGAAGGTCTCCTCCCTCTCCGTCAAGCCAATCACCAGGGCTATAAAGTCTGATTCTGGGAAACTCTGATTTTCCCATGTAGCTGCCTGATTTTGAAGGCAGAGCTTTGAAGATTTTGAAAGGCTGCTAAATAAGAATTTACTGTCTCTTTTTTCCATAGGGCTACAAGTAGCAAAAAAGAATTTACTGATTTTCGTGAACTTGAATATTTTTGGAAGGTACCATTAAAAAAAAAAACTATTAATGTGGAAGATGCAGGTACACACATATGCTAACACAGGAATGTTTATTAGAAATCATCTGTCAATGAGATACCATCTTGTATCTGGGTAATTCTCCCAGATATTGTCAAAGAAATTGTCAAAGAAAACAGTTGGCTGCAGATAAGTGAACCCTTGGAAATTACAGTCAGTTTCTAATTCTTTGGGGAGATGGGAGGGATGTGAAGGGGGAAAGAGGAGGAGGCTGATCAGTGAAAGAAATAAAAGGAAAACGAGGAACCCAGGATAATAGAGAAAGATACAGAGAAAGTAGAAAGTCTTAGAAATTCTAAGCAGCCACAGAAACCTAAACCATTTTCATGCCTGGCATGCACTTTGAGTCCTGCCCTTTAATGATGCATTTTGTAACTCACTGGTCATAGTTAGATAATTCTTATGTAACAGAAATATATTCTAGGGGGAAAAAAAAGACATCCCTTCCACTTTATTTTTCAAATACATTCTAGTTGATCTTTGGTAGTTACTGATTCCCAAAGGAGTTGAGACAGCAGTTTTCCAGTCTTCCATGAGATAAATTCTCACTAAGCATTTGCAGGAGAGAAAAGGATGACCTCATGTCATGTCATGTTTATTTCTTGGTGTTGCCTCTGTGACCTTTACATCTGGGCTACATGAACACCTGGCCTGGTAAGTGTTTCATGAACTCTGTTCTTGGTGCTAAACCATTTCACCATCTGTACATCAATGAGGATTCTTTCTTGAATACCACAGGGGAAGATAAAGGTCAGAGACCTTTGCACTTCATCTCTCTTTCCTTTTATCTCTCCTGCAAAAGACACAACTATTCCAGGAAAGTACTAGAGGAGGTGCCTTTGCCTGGACAACTAGAGAATGGAAGGCCATGGTGATGGTAGAAGCTAGGAAGCGAAGCTAGAAAATCCTGGGATCACTTCAAAATGATCAGGCCCATCTGGGCTTAAGGTTCTTCCTTGAACCAGTCCAATTTTTCCCAGGTTGTGGATGTGGGTAGACTTTTGATCTAGGAGCCAAACCTTACAGTGTCCCCTTGGCCTTGAATCCTCTTAGTCCTCTTTGTCTTTCCCTCAAGAATCTGTGTTTCATTGGATGGTGGTTTTGAGGTCCTGGTTTTCCACCCCTGCTCAGGATAGAGTTAATGTAGAATAAGAAGACCTGAGACTAGTCTTCTTAGAAAGGTATCTTTGCATGCCTGATACTTGGGAACTTCGGTTTTGGGGGTATTCCCACTTTTCCCAGGCTGATAAAAGTGGCTCATCAGGGGGTGCCTGGGTTCTCAGTGGGTTGAGCCTCTGCCTTCAGCTTGGGTCATGGTCTCAGGGTCCTGGGATCGAGCCCCGCATCGGGCTCTTTGTTTAGCATGGAGCCTGCTTCCCCCTCTCTATCTGCCTGCCTCTATGCCTACTTGTGATCTCTCTGTGTCAAATGAATAAAAAAACCTTTAAAAAAAAAAAGTGGCTCATCAGGCCTAGGCTGTGCAAGCAATATGATTTATGTTCAACATCTGCTTTCCTTCTGGGAGATTAAATTTGGGGCATGTCTAGGCAGAGGGTGCCTATGTGACTAGCCTCCAGTAAAAACTCTCTGATGGGCTTCCGTGGTCAGAAACATTGTACACCTGTTGTAGCATTTGCCTTGCTGGGGGAAGAAGGTATTTATTCTCTGTGACCCTTACTGTGAGGGAAAGGGTATAAGGAAGCTTATACATGGATGCCCCCAGATTCCACCTGCATCTTTTTCTGTTATGACCCAGTTTACTATGTCCCTGTGGTAAATCTTAGCCTTGTGTACTCTACTGTATGCTGAATTCTCTGAGTGTGTCTAGTGAATCTCTCAGTGTGGGCTGGTCTTGTGGGCCCCTGGCACAAACCCTTTCTTGTGGTACTTACTCTCTCACATCCTTCCCTTAACCTGGCACAATTTCAGTGAAAAGATGAAAGGGAAATGTTTTCAAAGACTTAAATGGTGTGTGCGACTCCTAATCTCAGGATTGTGAGTTAGAGTCACAAGTTGGGTGTAGAAATTACTTAAAAAAATAAAATCTTTGGGTCACCTGTGGCTCAGTCAGTTAAGTATCTGACTTTTGAATTTGGCTCAGGTTGGGATCTCAGGGTGGTGAGGTCGAGCCCCATGTTGGGCTCTGGGCTCAGTGGGGAGTCTGCTTGAGATTCTCTCTCTCCCTCTCCCTCTGCCCCTCACCCAAAGTGCATACGTGCGCGTGCGCTCTCTCTCTGATGAATAAATAAAATTAAAAAAAAAAAAACCCAAAAACTTAAAGGGCACCTGGGTGGTTCAGTCGGTTAAGCATCTGCCTTCAGCTCAGGTCATGATCCCAGGGTCCTGGGATCAAGCTTCCAAGCAGGCTTCCTGCTCAGTGGGGAGTCTGCTTCTCCCTCTCCTTCCCACTTGTGCTCTCTCTCACTATCCCTGTACCTTTCTCTCTCTCTCTTTTGCTCAAATAAATAAATAAATAAATAAAATCTTTTAAAAAGTTACATGGCAAATAAAGAAAATGTTGATCTAGAATATCTAGTTTAATAAAAATGTGTCATTCCTTTTGAAATCAAGAGGTCAATTTGTCGGTCATAGAAAAAGTTATTTTTATGTTTTGTACTCACAGAACATGAGTTGTTTTTTAAAAAGAATGAATTTTTAAAAATTTTCATTAAGTTTTTTTTAAATAAAGCTTTTTGAGACATAATTCATATACTGTGAAATTTACTCTTTCAAACTCTCCAATTCACTGGTTCAGAGTTGTGTAACTATCACCACTAATTCTAGAACATTTTCATCACTACAAAAAGAAATCCTGTAATCATTAGTAGTCAATCTCATTGTCCTTTCTTCTAGCCCCTGGGAACCACAATTCTACTTTTATCTCTGTGGATTTGCCTATTCTGGACATTTTATTTAAATGGAAGTATGTGGGTGGCTCATTCAGTTAAGTGTCTGCCTTCAGCTCAGGTCATGATCTCAGGGTTTTGGGATGGAGTCCCATGTTGGTTGTAGGGCTCTGTGCTCAACCGGAGTCTGCTTCTCCCTCAACCCCTCCCCCAGCTCATGCTCTCTCATGCGCATGCTCTCTCTCTCTCTCTCTCAAAGAAATAAAATCTTTTTAAAAAATGGAATCATGTGGCCTTTTGTGACTAGTTTCTTTCATTCACATTGTGGCATAGAATAGTACTTCATTTTTTTTTCTTTTATCCAGTTAATAATCCATTCTGTAGTCAAGCCACATCGTACTCATCAGTAGATGGACATTTGGGTTGTTTCCACTTGATGGCTATTATGATACCCATGTACAGGTTTTAGTGTGGGCATGAGTTGTTAATTCTATGGTTATGTACCAAGGAGTGGAATTGCTGGGTCATATTGTAACTCTATGTTTAACCTGTTGAGGAACTGCTAAACTGTTTTCCAAAGCGCTCCCACCATTTTGCATTTCCACCAGCTTTGTAAAAGGGTTCCAATTCCTCTGCATGCTTGCCAAGACTTGTTATTTTCTGTCTTTTTGAGTATAGTCATTTTGGTAAGTGTGAAGTGGTACCTCATTATGGGTTTTTTCTCTTGTTGTTTTACTTTGTCCTTATGACTAATGTGAAGAACCATATTGCATCTTATTGGCATTTATATATCTTCGGAGAAAAAAACTCTTCATATCCCTTGAATTTCTTTGTTTGTTTGTTTAAAATAGGCTCCACATCTAGTGGAGCCCAATGTGGGGCTTGAACTCATGATCCTGAGATTAAGACCTGAGCTGAGATCAAGAGTCAGATGCTTAATAGATTGAGCCCCGAGGTGTCCCACCTTTGCTTAGTTTTAAATGTGTCATCTTTTCATTATTAAGTTGTAAGAAATCTGTATATATTCTGGATACTAGTTTATCAGCTTCATGATTTGCAAATATTTTCGTTCACTCTGTGGATTGTCTTTCACTTTCTTGTGGGTGTCTTTTGTATTTAACTTTGATGAGGTCCAGTTTATTATTTCTTTTGTAGCTTATGCTTTTGGTGTCACAGCTAACTCCCACATCAGATGTTAAGTACCCCACTTACTTCAGAAGGTCTATATCCATTCACCCAATTCTGTTAGTCCACAAAGGAAGGCAATTAAGGGTTGCAAGAATGGGGGAGTACAGTGAAGTGGGAAGAACATGGGATTTAGAGTCTTAAGATGGAGTCCAACTCTTACATCGTGGGAATCGAGTACTTCATTTTTTTTTTTTAAACCTTGGTTCTCTATCTGGGAAATGCAGTCACAGAGTTCCTATTTCATAAGATTATTGTGAAGTCTGAATTAGCTAATCTGTGTAAAGGGCTTAGTATTGTACTTGGTACACAGGATGCATAGAATAAATGTTGTCATTTCTATGACAAGATTGTGGAACCAAGGCTGGTCCTTATTAAGAATTACCTCACAGAACTGTGGTCATCACACTGCTCTTAACCATGTATTTTTGAAAAGCTGCAAAAGTTACATAAAGCTATAGGTTTGCTTATGGTTCAATAGTGTCTGGCACTGTGGAAAAACCTGATAGGCGTACAGTAGAAAGATTTCACTTCTTTTGGATTCAAGAAAAAACAATGCTTTTGCTTTTGGGGATCCAAAGAAGGGACGAAAAACTGGTATTGGCATGATTGAATGTTTCATCACAATGTGTATTTTCTCTTATTTGTCATTAATTAAGGACCACTGATAGAATTACAAGGAAATTAACAAAACTCCTTCCCTGTCATTCAGGTATAAGACTTTAAGAAGGAAGGTTTGATATTTCCATTAAATATTTACCATGATTTATAGCATTACCTCAGAACTTACATATTAATGATCCAGTAATTTAGTGTTCACATGTACATCATGGTTTGGGGCCACAATAAAATACACTCTGTTTTATTACTGTAAACCCAGATATTGTTGCAAGTTCAAAGTCAAGTTAGCTTCTCAGTCACCTAGTCCTACAGGCTGACAAAAGAGGCAACTTCCAATAGACATGCTTATTAATTCATAGTTATATTTCCTAATGTGGACAATTTAGCAAATATTAAAAACCCTTTTGAAATAAAAACAAGTAATCCTATGCCATGAAACATTTAAATGACTACACAGTTTTCTGTTTTAGCTATTTCTAGATTAACCTACAACCCAAAAGGTATTTCTCTGTCCTTGCTAAGAAGAGAAGACTAAATAATACCTTTGGGGGATACCAAGATGAATCATATAGTCTTTTCCAGTAGAAATCATGCAATGTGATCTAGAAGCATGATGTCATTAGTGGGAGAATGACAGTCAAGTAAAATGAGAAATTTTCAGTCATTGCCCAGGGTGCTAAAACAGTTTGTGAGACTACCGCCCAAGGTAGAAATCAGCATAAAGTATTTTTATTTTTTATTTTTTAAAGATTTTATTTATTTATTTATTTGTTTATGTATTTGACAGAGAGGCAGTGAGAGAGGGAACACAAGCTGGGGGAGAGCAAGAGGGAAAGCAGGCTTCCCAATGTGGGGCTGGATCCCAGGACCCTGGGATCATGACCTGAGCTGAAGGGAGATGCTTAACAGCCTGAGCCACCCAGGTGCCCCCAGCCTAAAGTGTTTTTAAATAACATTTATGCAGTGCTTGCCTATGCTAGGTAGGTTTCTAGGCATTTCACAAGTAAGGCAGCTCATTCAATCCCTATGAGAACCTTATGAAGTAGAAGCTATCACTCCCTCTTTAAGAGGAGCAAAAACTGAAGTACAGACTTGCTGAACCACTTCAATGAGATGGGACCCCATGTCAGTCTACTTGCTTGCTCTCTCTTTCCCCTCTCTCCCTCCTGCCCTCCCGCCCTCCCCCACTCCTTCCTTCCTTCCTTCCTTCCAGATTTTATTTCTTTATTTGAGAGAGAATGTGTGTGCGTGCAAGTCCGGGGAGGGAGAGGGACAAGAATGCTCTGCACTGAGCTGAGCTGATCCCCAAGTGGGGCTGGATCTCAGGACCTGAGGTCATGACCTGAGCTGAAACCCAGAATCAAAAGCTCACTGGAGGGGCCACCCAGGCACCCTGTGGGGTCGACGTTCCTAACTACTGTTTTATGCTACTTCTCACCTCAGAGAGGAATTATTATCGGTACAGCAACTTTTGGATTTCTGGAATCTATATTTCTTTAAACCCCGCAATGTGTGGTATATAATAATATAGATAGAATATTTGATAATATTTTTCTTCTCTTTTGAGAAGCAACATATGCTACCACCTTTATCTATGTTTTATGCTAAAATTAAATTCTACATTAAATATGTTATATACTCTAGTATATGTGGTTCATGAATTATATGGTTTATGTAATGTGACCATCCTGTATAAATGACAATATGAATATTGTGAAAAATAATACACGCACGTAGGGGATACGTTGTATTTCCATCTATTCCAGGAATCAGTCATTTTGGAAATACCCATTCATACTATAGTAATAGTTTCTTGTTAAGTTTCTTACATAGATTTGTTAAGCTGTTAGTAGGATATTATCTCACTAATGATGATGAAACACCGGTGATACCATTAGAAAATTGGTCTTGGTTGAAAAATGTGTATTTATGTTTAGAGCAGCAACTGGGGCAGATTCAGTTTTGTAGGGCCTGCAGCTTATATGATATGGGGGACTTCTTTAAAAAAAAAAAAAAAAAAAACGTGAAAATCAGGTGCGGACAGAGAATATTGAATTAGAAGAGGTTAATTCAGGTGATCAGCCCTAAAAGTTCAGCTTCATTAGCTTTGTGGTAAGTCCCCCACTTCAGATAGCAACTAAAATAAATATTAAATACCATAAGAATAAAGTAATCCCTGAAAAGGATTCTTCATTTTTTTCCCCAGAAGGAGCTTATAATTAAATATCTCTGTATCTCTATATCTATCTCTCTATATTTATTTATCTCACCTCATTTCATTCCCCACCGTCCCTTAACTTCCCCATTGTCTGGAAAAAATCCTCTTACTGGTAGATTTCTCCATTTTGTGAGATGAGGAAAAGGAGGGGATCAGTGATTTGTTCCGGGTCCCAGAGGGCTGTCAGGGCTAAGCCTGGGCTCTTTCTACTTAAACTTTCTGGACACAAATTTGGAGAGTTAATATTCTGAGTACACACATGAAGAAGCTTCTTCTCATAGGGTCCTTACTCTTATTTTACTGCGGAAGAAATGAAGGGTGGAGAAATTTGCATCAAAGGCAAAGCCCAAACTCAAATTTCTGAGTAAAGAACATACTGTAACCTTATAAACCAGTAGCCCTGTTGAAAAAATGTTTCATTTTGACATCACACACCACTTGACCACTGGAACTTGTGTTTTTCTCTAGAGTTAATCACACTTCTTCCCAGAAAAACTGTGATTTTGAGAAAACTCATGAATGCAGTATATTCCCTCCACCCTTACCTTATTTCCAGGTTTCTTTAAGGTCATCAGAGTATGGATTTCAGCCATATGGGAAAAATGCAAGAGCCTGACAGCTCTTGCTGTCAAGTTTAGATCTTAAAGTTTTCATGTTTTCTACATCTATTCAAATATATAAACAAAAATACATGTTTTTTAGCTTTATAAACTGCTACAAACCGTGTTTAGCTTGAAGTCGTTTATAAATTATAAAAGAATATATGAGGAAGGGGCACCTGCGTAGCTCAGTCGTTAACCGCCTGCCTTTGGCTCAGGTCATGATCCCAGGGTTCTGGGATTGAGCCCCGTGTCGGGCTCCCTGCTCAGTGGGAAGCCTGCTTCTCCCTCTCCCACTCTCCTTGCTTGTGTTCCTACTGTCAACTGTCTCTCTCTCTCTCTGTCAAATAAATAAAATCTTTAAAAAAAATTTTTTTTAAAAAAAGAATATGAGGGAAAAGAAACAAATCCAAACAAACCCTTAGAGTTGACCCAGGGTTGTGTGGGTAAAGACTTCCAACTGTGTTGCTATAGTAACATTTAGCCTACTTTGTAACTATAACAGTTAACCATTCTCCAGTATTCGCCACAGTATGTACATTCTCCATACCTAATCCTCAAAAACAGTCCTCAGATGTCGGTGTTATTTTTCCATCTTACAAATGAGAAAGCTGAGGTTTAGAAAGTTCAGGTAACTGGACTAAGGTGACACAGCATGTGCCAACATTGTGATCAAATACAGGCCTGTGCAAATAAACAAAAAACCCCCAAAACACAACACAAACACAGGCCTGTGCAACTCTAAGCCGGCTGTCCTTCCAGCATATACTGCCTTCAGATTAGAAATATGTGGCAACCTTGATGTCACCCCCATACCCCTTATAGTCACCAGCCTCCAGGATGGCTCCAAATGATGCCTCTTTCTTGGCATTCTCACCCATGGATTGTCCCCTCCCACACCGAATACATAGGGCTGACCTATTTCACCAACAAGATATTGCAAAAATGATGGTGTAGTTCAGAAACTGGGTTCTTAAAGATATTGTGTCTTTCACGGTCCTGTCTCAAGAATCACTTGCTCTGGGGAAAACCCCAGCTGCCATGTTGTAAACAACCCTCTCTCCAGTTGGAGAGGAACTGAAGCCTCCTGCAGATACCAGCACTAACCCACCAGGTGTGGTTAGAAATGCACCCCCTTAGCCCCAGTCAAGCCTTTGGATAATTGCAGCCATGGTTGATAGCTGACGGCAACTTCACCAGAGTCCCTGAGCTAGAACCACCACGCTCTTCACTTCCAGATTCAAAACACACAGATACTGTATGAGAAAGTAGATGCTTATGATTTTAAGAGGTGAAGATTTGGTGTAACGAGCTGGGAGGCAGCTGGTAATTCATACAGCCTTTGTTGGCCATTCTTCCCCACTGTGGGGTGAGCCTCCTGGTTAAACTTCATGTTCCCCTAAATGAGTGATTTGGAGTTGGATTTGCCTTTCGATGTTGGGCGGTGTGGAATCGTGCAAGGGTCAGCGGGCAGAGCCTGGGTGCTGATGGTGAGGCACAGCCACGAAAGAGAAAAGAATATCTTTTGTTCTCCAGAGGTGGCATTGGAGGCAGTGACTGCTAACTTAGAATTTGTATTAGTTGGATACAGTCTCTGACAGGGAGAGAAATAGGAATGATATTTTTTTCTGGAGGGTGTTTTATTTTGTTCGGAACTTGGGACAAAATTCAGCTTCTGAGCTTCATTTTTATGCTTTGGGAAAAGTGTGTCTGGGTTCTGCATCCTTTCCTCTGATTCTCCCGCCCCCTCTGTGTGCTCTAGAGACACAGGGTTCTGTCAGCCGTCTGAAACGGGGGTTCTTCTCTTCCACAGAGAATAGCAAAAGGCTAATTCCTCAGTGTTAGGTTCTAGCTCTTTCTCTCTTTGCCACCCCCTCGCCTCATGCTCAGCTCACCTCTTACCTTCCATTTCTTTTTTTTTTTAAGTATTATTATTTTTATTGAGATATAATTGACAAGTACCATTGTGTAAGTTGGAAGTGTGCAACCTGGTCATCTAAGACATTTCTGTATTGTAATGCAATTACTGAGGTAGGGTTAGCTAACACCTATATCACGTCACAGAATTACCATTTCTTTGTGCTGGGAACTGCGTCTCCTCTGCCATTGCTTTAAGGCCTGGAGGCTGGGTTTCTGCCCTTTGGTCCGTTTACCTGTCCTCCTCTATGCAAGACACTCAAAATCCTGCCCGTGTGTGACTTCCTCTGAGGAGAGTAATTCAAGAACACAGGCCACCCTTGTTGTATTCACCGCCGGATTTCTAGTGATGTTGATTTAGTGCTCTTGGAGGGAGATGTTACTCCGGGCAGAGAGAGCGAGCTTAGAGGCATGAAGTCAGGAAAATGTGCAGCGTTTGTGGGGATCATTCCTTAAATGAAAAACTGATGTTTTGTTTCATTCTTTTTTCTTTTATGCTGAGTTTAATTCAATTTTACAGTCATTTAGTTTATTTGTAAACTGAATGCAGTGTGAAAATACATTAAAATCAAGTGTGCCCTTCAATTTATGGAAACAGAAACCTCAGCCTCTATGGCTCCTTGTAATTCTTCCCCTCTCTTTTCCCAACTGCAAGGATAAAACATTTGGGACCACAGTATAGGCAAATGCTAGTTCAGCTCTAATAATCAATCACTATGGAACAGCGAGAAGGTCCAGAACGGTGAGTCAGAAGATCTGATCCATCCTTCGGCTTTGTCTCTAGCTGCCCTCCTGCACCGAGCCGGCTCCTCCCTGTGTGCTCTCACTGTGCTGTGGAGCATCAGCCTTCCGGGGCCAGGCCTGCTGCACCCCAGCAAGCACCCCAGCAGGGGCCAGGTTTGCCTGTCATCTCAGGGGGAGCTCCTCACTGCTCTGTCCCCCACCGCCCTCTGACATTTATTGTTGTCTATTTTGTCCCGGGAACTGTGCTGAATGGTTGGGTTAGAAATAAGGCAGCAAAGTGAGGAAGAAAGAAATGTAACAAGAGTAATGCAGCTTGTGATAAATGTGGTCATGGAAGTAAACAAAAGATACTACACAGCCGAGAAAAGGGTGTCAAGGGAAGCTTTCCAAAGACAGGGATGTTTGGTCCAGTTTCAAAGGACCACATAGAATTTACTCTGCCAGAGTGTTGTGGGCAGCTCAGAATGTGCAAAGGCGGGACTCGCATGCATGAGTGGAGTGGAAGCTTCCTGGAATAAGATATAGGACCAGGGAAGCTGGCCAGGTCACAGCCGGTATTTCCCAGCGTTCAAAGGACAAGTCTGGGAGATAAATGCAGGCCCTGGTATGATTTCACCATTCTTGCTTCTGGCTTTATTACCCTTGTACAGGAGTGTGTTTGGAGTGAAGCTTATTCATGGCCCACTGTTCTGCCCCTGTGGGTTTATTGGAAGTAATAAAATAGGGTTTTGGGTTTTGTTTTGTTTTTTGTTTTTTTTTTTTCTCCCCAGGAACGTCCTGACAGCCATCACCTTTTCACATTAGGTAAGGTTTATTTTGTGGCACTAAGCATTTGAAATGTGCAGTTATTTCTAGATGTAAGTTTTGCAACATGGGGATCAGCCATAAACATGCTGAGGGAAATTACAGATTGGAGAGTTAGGCTAATAATACAATCTTCCTAATACATGCACACTGCCTGCCTTGTATAGTAGCCAGCAGGTGTGTCTGTGACCAACAGAAATTGGAGCCCCTAAAAGCAGGAGCTGGGTTTGCAGCCATTTACTTACTTTGCAAGGCTCTCTTCTCATTATAGAGTTTCTTCTCTGTGCCAGATACTATAGATGGAGAGGCAAGGATGTGTTTCTAGCTTCTAAGAGTTCTAGGTGGTGAGTGAATATACCATTATTCCTCTGTAGATCTTCTCTCCTGCCTTATAATCACCTTGTTAGAACATTTGCTGTCCAAGCACTTTGTATATTGTCTTGTTTAATAGTATTGGCCATCTTAAGATTGTCCCCATTTTACCATCAAGGAAAGTGAGGCACCGAGGGTTTATGCCACGAGTAAGTATCCAAACCAGATATATACCAGGCAGTCCTCCTTCCATGCAGTATTATAGAAGGGATTCCATAGCTGTTTGTTAAATGAAATTACCCATCATACTTGTTCTTTCACCATTCCTGAAAATTACCTAAGACAAATACCCTTGTCTTTTTTTGCAAATAAATTTCACCAAAACCCATAGAATCACATAATGGGTCAATAGAGAATAGAGAATTCCAGGTAGGTCTCCTTAACTTTCTTCTTTCAAAGAGAGTCACATGCCTACTTCTGAGGTTGTGAAAGTCACCCTGGGTGGGCTGAAGAAACAAAATTAAATGACTCTTGAGGATAGATTTGATTTTTTGGAAATAGCCCACATAATTTGAAGTCACACCGGGTGAATATATTAATCAGTGAAGTTGGATAACACCATCCTGTTACCTCTCTGGCTGTGTGTTCACTACCTGAACTAATTTCGTTAGATTTATTTTGCCAGACAGCCACAGCAGAAAACGTCTTTTCCTTTTTCCATTCTTTTCTTCATTATCTAAGCACTAAAGAGTAACTACCATAATCCACCCACCATAGCAAAAAGCCGCTAAGGTTAGTAAGGTCACATCTGTAAAAAGTTTCCACGAGTAAGACACTGTGCAAATAGTAGAGGTTATTTCTGTGCCGTTAACTATAAAGAAGCCCTCATTCATCACTCCTGTACTTCTTGGCAGGGCTGGCCAATTTGCCCTCTTACAACTCCACATAGTTACCCATGGAGGGAACTGCTGGAACTTGCAGCTCAGGTACACTTGCCTGGCTTTACATTAGACATGGAGGAAAGAGAGAGGGGGGAGAGAGAGAGAGGGAGGGAGGAGAGGATGTAAATGAACCTGATTGATTTTTTTTAAAAACCAGTTAAGATAAAAAGCTTTTAATGAAAGTAGGAACTTAAAGATAAGCTCATCCAAAATAAATTTTCGTGACATTTGAAAATGTCGTTTAAAAAGTGAGTCAAGTGAGTCAAGGCTTAATGCATAGGTTAGTAATTTTTAAAATTGTTTTTTAAAAACAAGTTTAGGTGTTATGAAAATTTAATGAACTGGACACTGATGAGAAACATTTGTATAAACTTAGTTTTTCTATAAATATGTTCAAGATCACCCCAAATGAGAAACTTCTAACAGGTAGTCACTAAGAAGCCAGCATGCATTCCACTAACGGATTCATGCCTAGGGAATCACATCCATTCCTTCATCAGCACTGTAAGTATAAAAGAATAAAAATAAGATGTGGTCTATTATATGATACACACACAAAAGCAATTGCTGTTTTTAGTATTACCTTGGGTTTGTGTCCCATAAAGACAGAAATTCTGATAAATCATGCAATTACCACCAAAGAAGAAGAAGAAGAAAGTTCGGTGTACTTAAAATGATATCAGCTACATTATCAAGTTTATAGTCCTAACAGGAGAGAACTTCTGTTTTGTGTTGGCATTAATGAGGACAGAGTCCACCACATCTGATGACTGGAAAAATTTACCAGAAACTAGCTTCTGGTCCTATACATATCGAATCTTGTTTCTCTTTCACTGCCTACATACTGCTGATAAACTGTACCCGGAGGACATATTCCTATCGTGATCTCATCTCTGACCCTTCATGTGTGGTGGGAATATTCCAGGAAGCCAGGTTGGCTAGTAACAACTCACACATGACGAACCACATAAATTAATTCCAGCAATCCCAAACGAAATGCATCTCCAAACAACTTCCCCTTAGCTCATAATGTCAAAAAAGCCCTTGCCCACTGGATAGGAGAGAAAATCGGAGTGAAGAGAGACAGCAGTCATAATGGTAGTTGAAGTATTGTCCAAAAGCTTTACAGAAAGGTATGCCTATCTGAGGAGCTTGCTACAGATACTCCCAGGGCCTTGGAAGGGGCCTGTGTAAGTGGGGGTGGAAGCTTAAGCTTCACCGACTTTGTAAACCGTACCCCTCCTGACAGTCCATTCTGATAAGTGGTTAATAGTGGATGGGATGTCAACAAATAAAAAAGGCAGCTACTTCTGAGGGGTGGAGGTAGAAGTTCTCCCCAGATGTTAGAGAAGACCTTTCTGGAGGTGCAACTTGAAAGATGAATAGGAATTTTTGAGGCAGTCAAGGGAGGGCTCCCAGCGTGTTTGGAAGCCTGGTGCAAGGATAGAGCATGTGTGCTGACAGAATATTGAGTGCTTGGTATACATAGACTGTGAGGAAGTGTCTGGCAAAGTTTGGGAAAGAAACTGCAAGTCCATTCTCTCCGGGCCAGGTTAGAGGCTGGGGAGTTCTCTTCTTTCCTGCTGGGAAAATTCTACCCCTCCTGTCAGAGATGCCGGTTGCTCTTTGAGGAGAGGCATCTCCTCATTCTAACTTCCACAGCCCCATTTCACTAGTATACTTCATCATCTCTTTTCTTTCTGATAGTCTGCTCTTCAAGCTCCCCTGAGGCTCAGCAGAGTTCCCAGGTCCTGCCAGTGAACCTTGCCCACTAAGAATAGAGAGGTATGCCATTTGCTGAAACACCCACACCACGCTTAGGACACTACGACTGCTACTACTATATCCTCTTAACACAGTCCTGCTTTCTTTGACTGTTACCTGTTCATCCCTTCTCCTAGGGAGGAAAACCCATTTCTCAGAACTCAGCTCCCTCCAGATTCTAAATATAACCCTTACCTCTACAAATCCCAATGAACAGGAGCTGGGATATGGACTCATCTAGTGAAAATGGGTCATAATATGATGCCTACAGTGTTCCTCTTCTTGAGGTACCAAAAAGTGCTCCTGCTCTTTCTCTGATAGCGGGGGAAGTGAGTGTGGCTAAGAAAAATCAAGGCTGTTGGGAAGAGAGAGAAAAAGGGCCAATATTTCCTCTGCCATTCACTGGTGGCAGCTGGGACAATAGATGAACAGGGACAGAATCAGTGGGGCCACTGGGTGGAGGCATGAATGTGACTGTAAGGCTACCTTGGACCTGCCATGGTCATTGTTGACTGCAGTCTGGGGTGATCCCCAAACCAGAGCACTGAAGGAGTCTGAGGAGGCCTAGGCTGGTCCCACCATTGTCCCACCATGGTCCCACATTCCAGCATAGTGCTGCCTCATCTTTTCGGAGTTTGTTTTCTTTGATCTGTCTCCTCAGGCGAGGGCAACAAACTAAAAAGCTTTTGCAGAGTAAAGAAAACCACCAATAAAATGAAAAGGCAGCCTACTGAATAGGAGAAGATATTCACAAATGATATATCAGACGAGGGGCTAACATCCAACATATACAAAGAACTCATACAAAAAAAAAAAAAAAGCGGAAAAAAACACAAAACCCTATTAAAAAATGGGCAGAGGACCTGAATAGACCCTTTTTAAAGAAGACATCCAGATGGGGATGCCTGGGCGGCTCAGTGGGTTAAGCTGCTGCCTTCGGCTCAGGTCATGATCTCAGGGTCCTGGGATCGAGTCCCGCATCGGGCTCTCTGCTCAGCAGGGAGCCTGCTTCCCTCTCTCTCTCTCTGCCTGCCTCTGTCTACTGTGATCTCTGTCAAATTAAAAAAAAAAAAATCTTAAAAAAAAAAAAGACATCCAGATGGCCAACAGACACATGAAACAATGCTCCACATCTCTCATCATCAGGGAAATGTAAATCAAAGCCATAATGAGATACCACCTCATGTCTGTTAGAATGGCTGGTATCGAAAAAATTAGAAATAACAAGTGTTAGCAAGGATGTGGGAAGGAGGGAACTCTTGTGCACTGTTGGTAGGAAATGTTCATTGGTGTAGCCACTATTGAAAACAGTATGGAGGTTCCTCAAAAAATTGAAAGTGAAACTACTGTAAGATCTAGCAATTCCACTTCTAGGTATTTATCCAAAGAAAACACAAATGCTAATATGAAAATATGTATGCATGTCTCTGTTTATTGCAGCATTATTTACAAAAGCCAAGGTATGGAAGCAACCTAAATGTCCATCAGTAGATGAATGGATAAAGAAGATATGGCATGCACACACACACACACACACACACACACACACACACACATAGAGCGGAATATTAGTTTAGCCATCAAGAAAAAAAAAAAAGAAAGAAAGAAAGAAAGAAAGAAAGAAATCTTGCCTTTTGTGGCAACATGGATATACCCAAGGGTATTATGATAAGTGAGACAGAGAAAAGCAAATACCATATGATTTCACTTATATGTGCATTCTAAAAAACGAAACAAAGGAAACAAAACAGAATCGGACTTACAGAATCAGAGAACAAATTGATAGCTGCCAGAGGGGAGGGAGGTAGGGAAATGGGTGAAATAGGTAAAGGGGATTAAGAGGCATAGACTTCCAGGGGTCTGATTAGCAGTGGATTTTTTATTTTGGATCAGGTCATGATGTCAGGGTGCTGGGATTGAGCCTGTGTGGAGCCCTGTGTGGGCCCCACCATTGGGCTCCATGGGAACTCTGCTTTATTCTCTCTCCCTTTCCATCTGCCCCTGCATGTGTGCGTACACACACTCTCTTTCTCTAAAAATAAATAAATCACTGTGTCTCTCTCTGTCAAATAAATAAAAAAATCTTTAAAAAAAATGTGTGTATATATATATGTATATATATATTTATTTGTATTTATTTCCAATGGCAACAGTGGTGTAAAGTATGTAGGAATAAGTATAAAAATGTGTAAGGTCTTTATGTAGAATATTCTAAAACTTTATCAAAGGATATTAATGAAAGCCTAAATAAATGGAAGGAAATACTATGTGCATGAATAGGTATATTTAACACAATATAAGGAGAAGTAGACTTAATTTCCTCAAATTAAGTAATAGACTTAAAGCAATTTCAACTAAGAATAAGTCTTCATTCGATAAACTGATTCTAAAATTTAAATGGAAAAGCAAAAGGGTCAAGAGTAGCCAGTCTTTTTTTTTTTAAGATTTATTTATTTTTATTTATTTGACACAGAGAGAGAGAGAGAGTGAGAGAGATCATAAGTAGGCAGAAAGGCAGGCAGAGAGAGAGGAAGAAGCAGGCTCCCCACTGAGCAAGGAGCCCAATGAAGGGCTCAATCCCAGGACCCTGAGATCATGACCTAAGCCAAAGGCAGAGGCTTAACCCACTGAGCCATACAGGTGTCCCAAGAGTAGCCAGTCATTTTTGAACTAGGTAAGGAGTTTTGTCTTACCAGACAGCAAAACTTTTATTATAAAGTTGTACTAATTAAGACAGCAATGTGTGACAGAGCAAGAAAACATACTTTTAGCAGACAATAGGTAAGAACATTCTAATGACCTCAGAGTAGGTCAGGATTTTGTAAACGAGTCACAGAAAGTGCAAATCATTAAGAAAATAAGGCATTGATAAATTAAGAATAAGAACTTGGATATGACAGAGAATGTGAACAGACAAATCATATGCCAGAATAAAATATTTACACCATACATATAAGTAACAAAAAATTAGTATCTGCAGTGTTTTTAAAACTATCTAAAAATTAAAAAAAAGACAGTATCCTGTCTTCCCACCTGCCTTCTGCCCCAAAGGGTCATAAATCTATAAGCAGGTATTTTATTGAAGAGTAAATGAAAATAATCAAGAAACATGTTGAAAAGATGCTCCTTTTGTATTAATAAGGGAAATGGACATTAAAACCCCAGTGAGATGCCATTTCACAGCTTCTGGATTAGAAAAAATTAAAAAGTCAGACAATGTCAATGTTGTGTAGGCAGCAGAATCATTGCAGGCAGGATCGTGAATGACACAACACTTTGGAACACAAGTTGACATCATGAGCAGGGTTAATCGTGCCTATAAACTGTGACCCAGTAATGCGTCTGCTGGCTCCGTACCTTACAGACGCTCTTACACAAGGTCATGGGGAGATGTGGGCAAGATCCAGTATCGCTCGGCAGAGCAGAAACCTGGAAATCACCCAGAGAGGGGCCTCTCTGGAGTCTCACAATGGGGAGTCTCACAATGTGGTGTTCCCTTTAGAAGGGCATTCTAGGGGCGCCTGGGTGGCTCAGTGGGTTAAGCCGCTGCCTTCGGCTCAGGTCATGATCTCAGGGTCCTGGGATCGAGTCCCGCATCGGGCTCTCTGCTCAGCAGGGAGCCTGCTTCCCTCTCTCTCTCTCTCTCTGTCTGCCTGCCTCTCTGTCTACTTGTGATCTCTCTCTGTCAAATAAATAAATAAAATCTTTTAATAAAAAAAAAAAAATAAAGAAAGGCATTCTAAAGGGAACACCACATTGTGAGACTCCCCTATTCTAAACCACCCAGTGGTTTCCCACTGCAGTTAAGAGAGAATCCTAAACCCCTTCTCCAGTTTCATCAGATGCTTCTCTTCCCAGATTCCTCAAGACTTATGATCTTTCCCTCCCTTTGGGCAGCATGTCCTTTCCATGGTCACTCCATGGTTGGCTTTTTTCATCCTCGAAGACACCTGAATTATTAATTCCTTAAAGAGTCCTTCCCTTGCCATCCCATCTAAGTTAGTTTTCCTTATCTGGCTCTTTTTCTCAGTCCTGTAACTGTTTCCTATGATAATAAATGTTAATATAAGAATTATGTATATAGAGGTATATACGTTTATGCATTCATAATTTTTTAGCCTGTCTTTGATGTTAAACATTATAATAACCTCTTTGAAGGCAGAGACTGGGTTTGTCTGGCTTATGATTGTACGCTGTGTGCTCCATATAGCCTGGCATATGACGGTCACTCAGTGAATCTGTGTTAAATGTTTGAATAAGAGCACTGCATAAATTGTATCTGTGCCTATCTGAAGTGGTTTGTTGATCTCAGAGTACATTTTATTGCTTCTGGTTTGGGAAATGATAATAGGATATCACATCAGCCCCATAAATTCTTAGTATTTATTGAGAAGGTAAAGGGAAGTGTTTACCTGGTCTTATTTTATACCTCAAATAATTAACCAGGATGTGCCTAAATGCTTCCATGAATTATTTGGAATGATTTACTATATAACACATTAAGTAGATTTTTCAACCACAATGAAAGTCCTTCAGTGCCCAAAGTGTTTGGAGATACACATAGTGTTTTAGATGGGTTCCAATACACACACAAAAAATCATTTCTAGATCCTAATATAGACATTTGATATTTAATATCTAATATGCAGGTAGAATAAGCATGGGCTGTTTTTGAAAGAGGCTTGACTTTAAGTTGATGCAGATTTTTATTTTATTTTTATTCTATTTATTTAAATTTATTTAAATAATATGTGTGTTCATTTAAATTATACTTTCTGTATTTTATATATTTTAAATATTTGTTTTATATTTTAATTTTGTTTTTCCTGATTAGAACTTGAGCTCCTAGAAGAGTTGGCATTATTTACAGAAGAGGTGGATTAAGCAGACAAAATTATTTGAGAAACATTCAAAATTCAGCAAATTATGGGAATAATACAGAGGTTTTACATTTTTAATCACAGGAGTTGTCCTCTTGCTCAGCCAATGAAAGTCAGATAAATTCATTTTCATGATGGATGGAAAAAACTAAGTTACCCTAAAAATAAAGGTATTACATAACATTTTGCATAAAGTCAGGCTCTTTATCCCCAAAACTTCTTCTTAAAATTATTTCACTTGGGGCATGTGGGTGGCTCAGTTGGTTAAGCAACTGCCTTCAGCTCAGGTCATGATCCTGGAGTCCTGGGATTGAGTCCCCAGTCAGGCTTCCTGCTCAGAGGGAAGTCTGCTTCTCTCTCTGACCTCTCCCTTCTCATGCTCTCTCTCTCTCTCATTCTCTCTCTCTCTCAAATAGATAAATAAAAATAAAATAAAATAATATAGTAAAATAAAATTAAATTATTTTACTGATTTTTGTAACCTGACATTCTGATATGCAAACACCACTTGATGAAATGGGATTTCTTTGTCTCCATTTAATTTTTAAAAGCTATAATTTTGAGGAGCACCTTTTTGTATAAATGATTTAAAATGATGAAGAAACAAAATAAATGATCAACTTTCTGGCTGCGGTGTTGTGTAGACGTAAACTTCTAGTGTGGAGGTCTTTCCGCTGGCTTCACTTAGGAGGTTCATGTGGGATAACATTAAAGTTTACATCAAAGTTGGGTAAGAAACTTTCTCTTGAAATTATTTTCACTTGGATTTGATTTCTACATTTTGTAAGTTCCTAGACAATTATTAGGAGGTCAAAATGAATAAAGAGTTGATAATATGGGTTTTCATTAAAAATATGTAATTATTGGGGCACGTGGGTGGCTCAGACAGTTAAGCCTCTGCCTTCAGCTCAGGTCATGATCTCAGGGTCCTGGGATTGAGCCCTGCATTGGGCTCCCTGCTAAGCCGGGAGCCTGCTTCTTCTTCTCCCTCTGCTGCTTGTGCTCTCTTTCTCTCTCTCTCTCTCTCTCAAATAAAAAAAAAAAAAATTAAAAAAAATGTAATTATCAGAGTCATATTTATGTAGATATTAATATTTATAGCTAAAAAAGAGTGTGTTCTCAATCAGGCCAAAGCTGCTTTCCATCTGTACAATAAATAGTTGAACCCACAGTACAGCTAATACTATTTTGATAATTAATTTAGAAAGCCCCCAAATTTACTCTTTCGATAATAACACAGGTAATTCTGACATGGAAGAAAGGTTTTTTTGGTTCAACTATTTGTCTTCATTTCCTATGAACATGAAAGTGATCAAGAATTAAAGAACGGCAGAGCCGGCCAGTCACCCAGTACAAAAAATTCCTAAAGAAGGTACTCACCATTATTTTCCCTTAATAGTGGTAATAGCTGTATTTGCTCAGCAAGTGACATTCTTTGCTATGTACCCCCTTCTAATCCATTGGGCCAAATGCCCAGGCTGTGCCTTCTCCTTCCCCTTGGCAGGTTGCGGCCTCCAGGGACAAGGACAGAGCTCTCCAAGGAACACGGGTCTGGTGGCTCAGGCCACCAGGGCGACCCACGGAGGTACCCACCTGAGAAACACCGAGCCGGGGCTGTCTGTGGAGCTGCGTGGGGCCTCGGAGCCTGCCTTTCTTGGGCTGCCAGGAATGTCAAACTGGAAGACCGAGTCGCTGGGAGACTGACTTTTCCTCGCCATTGTGCGCATATTGATCACCAGGTTAAGCAAGAAGCTCAGAGGCTCCTTTCTGAGTCCCCCCTGTCATGGGGAAAACTCTGCATTTTAGCTTTGCTCTATTCCCGCATTGCAGGAAACTTTCTTCACATGACTCCTAATCTAGCCAACGCTGCTTATTATTTTTTTTCAAGTCAGTTAATGAGTAACATGGAAGTAGGACACACAGTGGTTTTCTTCCTACCCACACTTTCCCAAAGGAAAAATAAACGTGTTTGGGAAATTCACCTGTCAGTTTACTAATCCAAACACCAAACACCTCACGACCCTGCGGACTGGAGGCAGAGGAGTCTATGAGAAGATAAAGACGTGAAAGAGGGAGGTGCAGGGGCGCCTGGGTGGCTCAGTGGGTTAAGCCGCTGCCTTCGGCTCAGGTCACGATCTCAGGGTCCTGGGATCGAGTCCCGCATCGGGCTCTCTGCTCAGCCAAGAGCCTGCTTCCCTCTCTCTCTCTCTCTCTCTCTCTGTCTGCCTCTCTGCCTACTTGTGATCTCTGTCAAATAAATAAATAAAATATAAAAAAAAAAAAGAGGGAGGTGCAGAAACTTGCAGCACCTAAACGTTCAAAGTGGGGATACTTTTCTGGGATCCCCTGGACCTGAGCAACAGGGTGGAGAATGTGGATGCACTTTGTAAAGCCTAGGGGGTATAGCTCAGTGGCAGAGCATTTGACTGCACTTTGTAAAGCCTTTACACGTGCAGGAAATCATCAGCCCACAAGCATGCCACGGCTGGCGTTGGGCAAGGTGCATGAGAGCTTTCAGGCGGCCCGTGTGGTTCCAGTAACCTGAAGAGTTCTGGAATCCTTATGGAAAGGAGATGTACAAAGTCAAGCTCAATGTTCAGGGTGTGTGTTTTGCTGGGTTACAGGCGGCTGTGACCTCTGTCACTGCCACCGCCGCGGTCACCACGATGACAAACAGTCGCTAGGAGGTGAGGGTTCCCGCCCCATCTCTGTGGCTTTCTGGCTCTGGAACCTCAGGTGATCCCAGACCTGCCGCGCTTGCTGTCTGCCAGGCCTGTCTCACAGTATTGGACTGAAATCGAGGAGATTCTGCTATGTGTGGTTATTTCAAACCCATTTAAGGGTGAGTTTCTTTTTGTGACCTTATTCACTCACTCCGTGTTGATGCCCAAGGAAACCATCAGTGTCCGCCCACCAATGTTACTAGCAGCGGCGGAGGATCTGGTCCAAAGTAGCTGTGCATTCCCTCTCCTTGTTCCCCTTGTGATGGGTCAAAGATGCTGGAAGACGGCTGGCTGAAGGGAAGCACTCTGCCTCTGACTGGAAGAGAGCCAAGTTTCCTGGGAAATCAAACCTTTAGCCTTGGCCTTGTGAGCTCTTTGCCCTAACCAGCTGATAACCAGCCAGGGACAGGTTTGTGCTGCTGACCCCAAGTGCACTTTTGAAATTAGAGGAAGTGTGTTTTTTTGGTGGAAGTTTAGTGGTTCCTTACAGGATGACCAACTTATACCAGATTGTCTGGGATTTTCTGGTGTTAGCCCTGAATGCCTTGCATCTTTGGAACCCCTTGGTGAAATGCAAATCACGACAGCCGGTCACTGTGGTTCCTGATGCCATTTGCTGCAATTATGATGCTACACTTCATTCTGTTTCACTCCTTGTCCTCCTTGATAGAGCAGTATCTGTATTTCTCTTGTCCCCTGTATTTCTATGTTGCAGTTATGTTGGCAAAACATTAAATAAAGCGAATTCTACTAAGGTTTTGGATTAAACAAAACCATATCATACTTCGCATACTAGCGAGTCTGCAAGCTAGTTTCTACTCCTTGTAAATAAGAAAGTGTAACCAGAGCATATATTCATAACCAATGCAACATAATTTATTACTATCTCCCAGGCAGGTTTGGATTTTAGCTAGGCCGATGCTTGTTTTAGGAGAGAATGTCTCTAAAGGAGGGAATTCCAGTGTCACCAGACAAAATCTTGGGACATATTTTTCAATAGAGAAGCTATTGACTCATCAACAGTATTTTATTAGCAAAACTCCATGTTTTGCTAGCCACTGTGAAGGACAGAAAAAAATGTCAAGAAATGGGTCCTTGATCCAATAATCTAGCTAGGAAGAGACACTATGCATAATGGAAAAGTTAACTAACAACACAGGAGGGAAGGAGGCAGTAAATCAGGCTAATACTTCTCCAGTCTTTGTTCTACCTAGTATCTTTTGAGTCTATGTAGAATCTCTGCTAGATAATTTCAAAACAATATCTCAGTCTCTTGCCCAAACCACATTTTTACAGATGATGAAACTGTATCTTAAGAAGGTTAAAGCAACTTGGCCATAATTAAGTGCCTAAGTGCATAACTAAGTGCCCTAAGAATGTGGTCGTGCTGGAATTCATTCAGTCATTCATTCACCAAATGTTTATGGAGCATTTAAACAGAAGTGAGACTATGTTTATTTACATTTCAAAGGAAGAAAGATCTTTTGAATCCGGGATGATTTAGAAAAGCCTATAGGAAAAATTGGAGTTCCAGTTAACCTCTCCACTCTGAAGAGTGAGGAGAGGTTGGAAAAGTGGAGAGGGAAGGCAGGAGAGTCCATGAGCGAGAAAGTACACGGGTCAGGTTGTGTGTGTAAGTGGAGACTGTGTGTTGGTGAAGAAAGTAGTTTTGAACACTTAGGTAGCGGCCGGATGATGAAGGACCCCAAATGCCGTGGCTAGGTCAAGCTTTATCTTACAGGTAATAGGAATAAACAGATGAATGCTGAATTTCATGGACATGTACTTCCTTTTCTGAATGTGACGTCAGCGTGTGCCTGCATGTGTCTTGTGGAAAACCTCATTCCAGAGAGAGATCAAGTATTAACAGTTTGTGTCCGTGGGGTGTTGACATTGGTGCTAAGGGCCCACCAAGCAGCCTGGAATGCTCAGGACCTGGTGAACTAGGTCCAAGCTCAAGCCCCTGGCTTCTTCCTCAAGCTCCTTTGATCTGTGGGTGTCCATGGAAGGAAGTGTCAAAAAGGAAGTTAATTCCTCCTCTGAAGTCATGAGCCCTTCTCTGAGGCGATGCAGAGATGATGGATGTTGCTTTTGACAGAAAGCCATTACTCTCTGCAGCAGCTGGTGACTTTTGGAGGGAGTTTTGCCCCCAGAAAGATTAGCAAATTGATCTTGCAGTTCCAGTGAATCCAGCAATAGCAAACTCAAGGCAACCTTTGTCTTTGGGCATTTGGTCTTTATGATGTAAGGGAAAGAAATCTGGAATCCTAGGTTCCTATTCCTGCCTTGCCACTCACTTGGGTATATTTTTCACTGCTCCTAACTGTATTTAGATTTATAAAATAAGTTGGGATCATTGATTTTAGGCATTCTGTTAGTATACATTTCTATTTACTTTTTTTGAATATTTTATTTATTTATTTAACAGAGAGAGAGAGATCACAAGCAGAGAGAAAGACGGGGGGGGGGTGGAGCAGGCTCCCCACTGAGAAGAGAGCCCCATGATAATGTGAGGCATAATCCCAGTGTGGGGCTCGATCCCAGCGTGGGGCTCGATCCCAGTGTGGGGCTTGATCCCAGGACCCTGAGACCATGACCTCAGCCCAAGGCAGAGGCTTAACCCACTGAGCCACCCAGGCGCCCCTCTATTTACGTTTTTATTATTTAAACAGCAATGTGCTGGCATGCTGATTTTCTGGGAAAAACCAAGCTTTGATTTGTAGCATTTCCAATTTCCAGAGTGTAAGTGCTCCCACCGTGGCTGGTTTTAAGCTACTAACATGCACCATTGAATATAGCTTTGGGAAAAGATGCTGACAGTGAACTCTTGTGAGCTTGTAGGAGCTGGCTTCCTCACACCACTGCTGACATTCAGCATCCCAGCTGCAGTATTTGGCAAAACTTATGAATTTGGCTCTAGAGTTACCAGACGGAAGAAACTGTGTTCTTTGATTTAAGTACCAATATCTTCAGACCTACTGCATGGGTTTTGTCTATTCTGCCTTTGTTTGATTTTATACAAATTGACAATTATTTTCAGAGAATTATTTATGAACATTGTATTATTTATAGTGTCTCCATAATGGATATTGGGGGGATTTTTATTGCAGTGAAATACACGTAGTATCATAATTGTTTTTGTGTGAGCAGTTTAGTGCCATTAACTACATTCATAGCGTTGGGCCATAGTTTTTTAAAATACACTTTTTTGTTTATAAAACAAAACACAGGAAATATAAAAAAGATTAAGAAAGCCCCTATAATCTTCAGCCTCCAGAGATAATCACAATTAACACTGTAGGCATTACCAAAATTGTGCTTTACTCTAAATAATTGTCAAAATTGCTTGGTAATCCTGGAAATATAGTCAACATTTGCAAAATACTTTTTTATTATTTTCAGGGGGCCTTACCATTCAAAGTGAGGAACACACGGACTCATCTCGGTTCCCTCCCCACAGGCGGAGCCCTGGGGGCTAGCATGGTTGGCGTAGAACCACACAGAATTCTTGAGGACTTTCATGAAACCGATTTGAGGAAGATTTGTTTGAGAGTAAGCATGACACCGGGCAAGAGGTTTTTGATACCAGTCTATAAATTAGGATGATGAGATTTTCAAACAAACAGATGCTTTAGGAAGTGTCAGTTGAGGATAGTTCATGGTCGAGATCTGTCATTTGTGTCCAGAGGGGTTAGGGGACCTGCCCAAGGCCACACGAATAATCAGTGTCAGAGGAAAGCCTGCCCTCCAGACTCTCTTTGCTGCTAGCCTGCTAGTCCGGCTTCTGTTTCTGCCATGCTGCAGTACCGGATCCCTCCTGGTGTAGCTCATGGGAGAATGAAAACATATCAGGGATTCCCAGCCTCAGCCCACCTGTATTTAATATTGTTTTCACACAGGACAAGAGATGGACATGGCCATGACATCTCCAGCCTTTCATTTTCCAGTGCTATTATATGAAGTAACCAAAAAAAATTGTTTTACTCTTAGTCATTAACTTTCTTAGGTTCTGTTGTTTGTTTTAGTATTTTATTTTATGTTAATGATTTTTTTATTTTTAATTTAAAAAAAATATTTTAGTTATTTCCTGGTCAGAGAAAGAGAGAGAGTGTACAAGCAGGGGGAGTGGCAGAAGCAGAGGGAGAAGCAGGCTCCCTGCTCATGACCTGAGCTGAAGGTAGATGCTTAACCGACTGAGCCACCCAGGTGTCCCTTAAAATTTTCTTTAAAATTTTTAAGTAATCTCTACACCCAGCCTGAGGTTTGAACCCACGTTCTGAGATCAAGAGTTGCATGCTCCACTGACTTAGCCAGCCAGGTACCCCGCTTGTTATAATATTTTAAAATTTCCCCAACTCTGAATTTTGGGGATTTTCTCCCCATATTTTGCTGTTGGATTACTGGGCCAGGTCCATATTTTATTTAAAAACACAGACTCGGGCTGCCTGGGTGGCTCAGTGGGTTGGGCCTCTGCCTTCAGCTCAGGTCATGATCTCAGGGTCCTGGGATCGAGTCCCACATCGGGCTCTCTGCTAGGCAGGGAGCCTGCTTCTTCCTCTCTCTCTCTCTCTCCACTTGTGATCTCTCTCTGTCAAATAAATAAAAAAATATAAAAAAATAAAAATAAAAAAAATAAAAACACAGACTCTCTGTGTTTGAATTCTTAGGATGCTACTTAATAGCTTTAGTTTTTTAATCTGTAAAATGGTATGTAAAAGTACCAAATAATGGTATTTGCCTAACAGGTTTGCCAGAAAAGTGAATTAGTACTTGTAAAGGTTTTGAATATTGCCTGGCCTATAATGAGCACTCAGTTAGCTGTTATAAGTATTATTACCAACATTTATAATAAAATCAGAGGGTTTTAGTTAAAGTAACTGCTTTTGAAGATTTAAACAACAGCTTAAGATATCACTTACATAACATAAAGTCCACCTATTCAGTGTGCGTAACTTAGTGGTTTTTAGCATATTTACAGAGGTATACAACCACCAGCATCATCTCATTTTAGAATATTTTCATTGCTTCAAAAAGAAGCCTTGTACCCATTGGCAGTGATTCTCCATCCTCCTACCTCCCTGCTTCTCTGCTCTGGGCAATCACTGTTTTCTTTGTCAATGGAATGAAACATTTCATATAGAAACAAAGTATCTATTCTGGATATTTCATATAAATGGGATCATACTATATGTGATCTTTTATAACTGTCTTCTTTCACCTAACATACTTTTTATTTTTTGTTTTTGTTTTGTTTTTTAAGTAGGTTCCATACCCAATGTGGGGCTTGAAGTCATGACGCCGACATCAAGATTTCCATGCTTTACCACCTGAGCTAGCCAGGCACCCCTCGCCTAGCATAATTTCAAGTTTCATCCATGTTGTAATATGTATCAGTACTTCTCTTTTATGACCAAATAATGTTCCCTTGAACGGAATGCCACATTTCATATTGTGTTTCAGTCAGTACATATTTGGATTGTTTCCAGTTTTTAGCTATTATGAATACTGCTGCTATGGAAATTTGTGTACATGTTTTGTGTGCAGAGTGGTCTTGGTTAAATAACTAGGAGTGTAGTTGCTATGTTTAGCTTTTTGAGGAACTGCCAAACTGTTTTCCAAAGTGGCTGCCCATTTTGCATTCCAATCAGAAATAGATGAGGGTCCCAATGGCTCCATAGGCCTTGCCAACATTTAACGTGTTTTTTTTTGTTTTGTTTTTGGTTTTGTTTTTTCTTTTTGGTTATAGCCCTTCTGGTAGATATGGACTGGTATCTCATTATGTTTTTGATTTGCATTTTCCTAATGACTAATGATGAGAGCATCTTTTCTGTGCTGATTGGCCATTTGCATATCTGTTTTAGAGAGAAACTGATTTAAATCCTTTGCCCACTTTCAAACTGGGTTGTCTTTTTATTTTTGAGTTATATCCTTTATATGTTCTGGATAAAACTCTCCCCTCAGAAATGTGATTTGCAAATATTTTCTCCCATTCTATAGGTTGTCTGTTCACTTTCTTAATAGTGAAGCACAAAGTTTTCAATTTTGATGAAGTCCAATGTAGCAGTCTTCTCTTTTATCACTTGTGTTTTGGTGTCAGACCTAAGAAATAATTGCCTAACTTGAGGTCATGAAGCTTTCCTCCTATGTTTTCTTCTGAGGTACTATAGTTCTAACATTTATGTAAGAATAAGGTCTTGGGTCTATTTTGTGTTGATTCTTAAGTGTGTTGTGAGGTAGGGGTCCAACTTCTTTCTTTGGTGTGTTGTCCTGGTACGTGACTCCTTTGGCAGTTTTTGCCAGCATTCTTGTTGAAAAGACTGTTCTTTTATCATTGAATTGTCTTGTCTCCTTTGTTGAAAATGAACTGACCATGAATGTTAGGATTTATTTCTGGCTAACTGATTACTTTTAACAAAACAATATAATTAGCAACTTATTCTCCATTGGTGAATTTGGTCATCCCTGTTCCTTCTGAAGACATGGACTTCTATCTTTTTTCTGCATCTCTAGTAGTAAGTCCAGGCCCAGAGTTTTGTGTATTTTCCCTCTATCATTCTTGATAATCCTGACATCATGTTTTTTAGATGGTTATTATTTTACCTGTTTGTGACAATGGTAATAACAAGGAATGCTAATAATGATGCCTCCCTACAGAATCTTCATGCACTGAGAAGAGCATGAATTAGTATCACCCAAGGACAGGCAAAGAGATAGAAAATCATATACTAATGCATTTCCGTGTTACTGTTGATGACATGTCTTCAATTTATCATTCATCCTGCAAGGTTTTAAAACAGTGAAGAGCGGTGAGGCTGTGCCAACTTCAGAAGGTGACTGAGATGGTGCTATCTGTAATAGTTTGATCTTGAGAATGGAGGTCATAGAATCTTTTAAGATATGAGTTGGGTCATAAGGGTGCAATTTGTGGAAGAAAAAAGGCACATGGCTAATAAATAAAAAATACTCTCTACTAGTTATCAAACAATGCAGAAGACAACCCAACTGGGTGACCAGTGGGCAGGTTTTTGTTTCTTTTTTTGTTGTTGTTTTTTGGGGGGAGAGTTTTTGAAAGGCCACCACATTTGTGGTGATGGTTATTGCCTTCCTAACATGCTTGTGTGCAGTGCTGGAAGTGAGTCTGGAAGGGAGTTATCGTCCTTATTTTGCAGAGGAGAGGCTGAGGCCTGAGAGTTTGATGAACTCATACCACGTCTCCTAGTTTGTGAGTGACAAGACTGAGACTCAAATACAGATCCAGGTGCCTGCCGTCTCCCCCTCCGGCACAGTGAGTGTTTAGCCCAGACAGGTCAGATACAATTTGGAAATTTCTGGTAAACCAGAGTTGAATTCTACCTCTGCCTGACACAGCCATGAAAACGCTATAAATTAAGGTGGAGTTTGGTGATCGGACTGAACCATCTCCTGACGGCTGTGGAAACATATAGGCTGTTTATCTGTGAAACTGTGTTCTAGTGTTTCTGTTGGGTTTTTAGGGGCAGAGGATAAAGACAGGAAGGGAATTTAATCATTGTTAAATTTCTATATACCTGGCACCTGACCTGTAGAAACTTAGTTAATCCTCTATAACACTAGGGAATAGATATATTTCTCACCATTTTGGAGATAAGATAACCAAACTCAAGAGACACAGTCTCTTTTCCTAGTTCACACATTTAGTGAAATGGCTGTGGAGCTGAGATTCAGGGCAACTTTCTGGAATCCAAAGCCCTGTGTCTTTCCATTATTACACAGTCTCCTAGAAGTAAAGTAAAGCACATGGTTCTTTGTCTCCTCCATCCATTTACATTTTATATTATGTTTTCTGTTCCCGTCACGTCTCATGGGCAGTGTTTGTCTTCACAGTGTTTGTGTGTACCCATGGTGATGCCTTTAAATGGGTTTCTGGAGACTTTCTCTTTATTGCTCTAGGTCTGGGATAAAACCTAACAACATTCCCATAAAATTCTCTTTCTTTTTAAGACAAGACTCTTTGAGGGATTTTAAAGCAATTATAGTTGAAACACCTGAGGAATTAAAAAAAAATAAATTCCTCTACATGTAATTGGTACTCTGTGATCAGTTTTGCTAAATTTAAAGTAGAAAACAAAGCAGAAGTCAAAAGATCAAAAGCCTCAGACATCGTGCCTGCTTACAAGGAAGTCAACGAAATCTAACCTGAAACCAAACCCATCTTTCTAGATTAAAAGGAACTTAAAACCAAAACTTATAGGTTGACATGGTAAGTGTGACAGACAGTACCATAATCCCATTTTCTTTCTTTCTTTTTTTAATTGTATTTTTTTTTCCTTCCTTCCTTCCTTCCTTCCTTCCTTCCCTCCTTCCTTCTGATGCTCACTGATGGCCTAGTGGTTAGGATTCGGCACTTTCCCTCCCCCTTCTTTCTTTCTTTCTTTCAATCCTATTTTCCCTTCACTGGAAAATCCTGACTTCTCTTGAGCAAACCGAGTCTTGGATTGCCACCATGATTCTCAAGGCTCTCCTAGTATTGCTCCTTGTCCCCTTCTGCTTGAGTTCCCTTTTTCAGCTTGAATAACATGAAAACCCTCAAACCCTGCCTGTTCTTCTATACAATAACCCTATAAGCAAAATACGTTTGAGTCTTTGGTTAATCTATCCTAGGTTCCTAAAGCGTGTGGGATCACTCTTGTTTATTCTCAAGCCCTTAATGATAAAGAAGGTAAAATGTCCCAGTAGGCAAGCACAGACCTCCCTCCTGTGGAGGCTTCTGTCCTTGAAATGCTAGAGACTTTTGAAATGCAAAGAGGCAACACTCCCTTCTCGCCTATTTTTTTCCAGGTCTGAGACCTAACACAATTCTTGGTCTGGGTCCTTTGGCGTAATTTCCCTCCACTGGAACAGGCTCTTGTAGGAGATGAGCTGTGCTTGAAAGGTCTGCTGGATGCTCCTCTTTGTTGACAGGGACTGCTGCCTTTTCCACATCTCTTAGAAGATATCTGATCGCCCAGAAACTCTGGGGAGTACCAGGAAGGAACTTGGAGTTTACTCCTGATCTGGCCAATGACAGCCCTTTCTGCCAAGTGGCCTGCTCTTCCCTCACTGTACTAAGTGCTGCAACAGGTGGTTTCTCTTTCAGACTCTGCTCCGAGGGACATGATCAGCCACACCTGAAACACACATGTGTGGCTCAGCAAATGACTGCAGCAATGTGCTGTGGGACTCCTAAGATCACATGACCTTCTTGGCTCAAGAACTTCATTTAATCTTGGTGCTGGTGTGGGGTCAGTTAACACTGACCCCTTCCTCATGAGGACCTATGTCTTATTCCCATCTTGTCTTTCCTCCCTTCAGAAGATAGTGGCTATGTGCCACCTCAGAGCCTCTACCGTCATTTTCCCTGAATGGGCTTCAGCTTCCTCCTGTTTGCATGAGTATACATTCTACTTTTTTTAATTTAATTTTTTAAAAGATTTTATTTATTTACTTGACAGAGAGAGAAGACAGCGAGAGAGGGAATACATGCAGGGGGAGTGGGAGAGGGGGAAGCAGGCTTCCCACTGAGAAAGGAGCCTGATACAGGGTTCTATCCCAGGACCCCGGGGATCATGACCTGAGCTGAAGGCAGACACTTACCAACTGAGCCATCCAGGTGTCCCTGACTATGCGTTCTTTACACATGCCCAGGGCACCTGGGTGGCTCATTCGATTAAACATCTGGTAGCATCTATCTTCAGCTCAGGTCATGATCCTGGGGGGCTCTCTGCTCATTGGGGAGCCTGCTTCTCCCTCTGCCCCTCCCCGCTGCTTGTGCTTGCTTTCTCTCTCTCTGCCAAATAAATACATAAAATGTTAAAAAAAAAACAAAAACCCTTCCCCCAAAATGCCCAAACAACAGCTTTGATAATCATTGTGAGTGCTGTGAACTGTGTAAAACTGGTGATCCACAGACTTGTACCCCTGGGGCTAATAATACATTATATGTTAATAAAAAAATTTAAAAATTAAAAAAAATTATTTGACCATTTCCCCAAAAAAAGATATTATCAATGTTTTTTTTATCACCCCTGCCTCATCTGCTCTTTCTATAATCAGAATATGCTTTTATTTTTATTTTATTTTTTTTTCAGACTATGCTTTTAAAGAAATGTTCTTTGTGCTTTATTCATTATGGTTCTTTGCTCATGGTGGGGGTTCAATAAATATCGACTGATGATGAATCTGTTATACTAAAGAAGGCCCTTTCACAGCGAAGTTGATCTTTTTTACTCTTATTTTTTTTTAGGTGTTCTATCATATCACTAATGCAAATACTAAAGTTGCTTATTAATTAGAAGCATTAAAAAAAAGGACGTTAAAGTTTGTTTTTTTTTTACTCTGTATCAAAAATCCAAACAAAATCATTTGGCTAAACTCAAGTGATAAAAATATATTTTTTTAAAGAGTTTATTTATTTATTTGACAGAGATCACAAGTAGGCAGAGATGCCGGCAGAGAGAGAAAGAGAGAGGAAAGCAGGCTCCCCGCTGAGCAGAGAGCCTGATGCGGGACTCGATCCCAGGACCCTGAGATCATGACCTGAGCCGAAGGCAGAGGCTTAATCTGCTGAGCCATTCAGGTGCCTCACAAATGATAAAATATTTTTAAGTATTTAATGAACTTTAATCTGTGACCACTGTAAAACAAAATCTTATCTGTTGAGATGATTTACTTGCATAGGAAAAAACTGAGATGAAGATTTACAAATGAGAAGGAAGTCTAATTTGTGTGAGTTCGAAGCTTGATACTAGAACGAGATTTCCAGGCATGAGATTATTAAGAATGTAGATAACTTTTATTCTCTATCCTTCCTTTTCTACTCTTTGAATCAAAATTTGCCTTTCCACCCTGTGTTGGATTGAAGGCATCAATGATCTCAGTTAATTTAATGGCCTCTGTCCATACCCCTTCTCCAATAATCTTGTAGTTCCTGCCCACTCTAATTTGGGCTGATCTTGTGACTTGCTTTGGCCAGTGCAATGTGGCAGAAATGATGGTGTGATGATGCGGAGTCTAGACTGCAAGAAGCCTTGTGTGTTTCTCTTTCCTCTCTGGCTTCCCTGTGGTCACATGTCGGACTTTGGGGCACACTCCATGTGAGGCCACATGGAGGAGAGCTGAGTCATTCTAGCCATCATGGAGCTCCAGCTCCCAGTGGACCTGCCATCTACCCAGACTGAGCCCACCCAAAATCTGGCTCCACCATATCAGTAGAACTACCTACCAACCTGTAGCCTCCTGAGAAACAATAGTTATTTTTTAAGAAGATTTATTTATTTACTTTAGACAGAGAGAGAGACAGAGAGAGAGTGCATGAGCAGAAGGGGCAGGGGAGAGGGAGAGAGAATCTCAGACTCTATGCTGAGTGCGGAGCCAGAAGTGGGACTCGATCCCAGGACCCTAAGATCATGACTTGAGCCAAAACCAAGAGTCAGGCACTTAACTAACTGTATCATCCAGGCATCCCAAAACAATAGTTTTTTAAACCCATGTGCTTTGAGATGGTCATACAGTCATAGCTAACTGCTTCACATCCTATATTCATAATACTTATAGGATAAGATGGTGGTAGCTCCTCCCAGGGCTATTATATTTTAATTGTTGTCAGTTGTTTGAGCTAAATGAATGCATTTTGAGGGTGTCTTTAGTTTCAGTAAATGATGATTGGGGGACTTAGGGAGTGCAGTGGAATCTTCCTGGGATAATAGTCCCATATACTTCAGAAGCCGATTATCATTAGAAACAAGAAAAAAATAGTTTTAAAATCAGGTAGATGACATCTATTAAAGATCTCAAATTTGTTGTTGGTAGATCGACACACTGTTGCCATTACATCCCCACACCATCCTACCCACCCTCTTGGGCAGAGTTCCCACTCCACTTGGCCCCCGGGGGCAGCGGACAGCTGTACCCACCATTGGCTCCTCTTGGATCTTTTTATAGAAGTCCTTCTTCTGACCGCTCAGTCAGCTCTGCTGGAGGGCTTTGCATTTAAGGGACAACACCGACAAAACTGGCCTCCAACCATGTCTTAGGCCTCATGCATTATGCCCTCTGACCCACTAAGGGTTTAGTATTTGTGTACTCTAGTTTTCTTTCCTGCAAAATGGTGATGGGGAAGATCTTGGCTTTTGAGAAAGTCAATCCAAGGTTCTTTTGATCACTGGTAGAGATAGTTTCTGCTGATTTAGAAACTTTGTGTTATGGGCCAAAGCTTTAGCAAATATTAACTCTCATTTTACTGCCCTTTATTATTATTATTATTTTTATTTTTATAAACATATAATCTATTTTTATCCCCAGGGGTACAGGTCTGTGAATTGCCAGGTTTACACACTTCACAGCACTCACCATAGCTTTACTGCCCTTATTATTAGCAGCCAGATAAATGGAAGTTCAGAGATTTGACACAACGTGGATGGATCCAAAGTCACACGCATGAATGGAAGCAAAACCGTAAATATAGTAATTGTTTGTTCTTTAGAAAAAAGTGGAAGATCAGTCTCCCTATTCATATTAGAATAATATATAATTATGTATATAATAATAAATATATAACATATAATATATATAACATATAAGAATCACAATAGTGATTCTTAGGCCAGTCCTTGTAAAGCACATGTGAGTCCTTCAGACCCAGGAAGGAACTTGAGGCCCACCAGGGGCATCTTATCAACCTCAAAGTCTATTGTTGACCTCTCGTTAACTCACTAACTCAGTGTAAAGGAAAATAGCAGGAATAGGCTCTCCAATGGGAAGGTTAGGGCAAGCAGTTTCATAGTAACAGTCTGTTTTTTAACAACAAGCTCCAGGCCAGGTGACTTTATCCCGTTTGTGCTCAGTTTTCTCATCTATAAAATGTGTGCGTGGAGTCGGTCAGTGCTCTTCCAAACTGTGGTCTGTGGACAGTTTCTCTAACCTGGGTGAAAGTCGGGAAATGCTGCATATGAGGTCTGTCCCTTAGAGACTTTTGTGAGGGTCTGCATTCAAGAAATCTGTTCAGCTTTATTAACTCGGGCTTCATAGAGATCCTGGAAACCCCTAAAGACCCTACAGGAAGAATCTCATTTTGGAAATGTGGAGGCAGACCATTCTCAGGACTTCTTCAGCTTTAAAGACATCTGAACTAATGGGAAGATTTTGGTTCTATTGCAATTTACTAGTGAGTCCACTTTTTACCCAGGAAGGAAATAAGAAAAAAAAAAAATCATTATTTTCTTGATTGCTCTGTGTCAGACACTTAAATATTTTATATATTCTTTCGTTCTTTTTTCTTTTTGAGAGAGAGAGAGAGAGAGAAATCTTTGTACAGGCTGGAGGGAAGAGGGGCACAGGGAGAGAAGAGAGAATCTTACGCAGGCTCCACACCCAGTGCAGAGCCTGATGTGGGGCTCGGTCTCACGACCCCCAAATCATGACCTGAGCTAAAATCAAGAATCAGTTGCTTAACCAACTGAGCCATCCAGCTGCCCCCCATATTTATTTTTTGCAATACCATATGGAATATGATTATTCTCACCAATATGGATCTTGATGACATCATTTTTTCCCATAACCACTACCGTGTTATCTGTTATCAATGTAGTTAGTTATCAATGTAGTTAGTAGGCTCAGTCTCTGATATTCTTTTCCATCTATACACATATTATCCAGCTGTTAAATAATAGTTATATGATAGGATAGGATATTATCCAGGCTTTAAATAAACGTCTATGCTGATGACTATTAAATCTCATAAATCCCCACTGACTGTTCCCATGTTAAGTAAACATTTCAAGCTTTGTATGACCAAATGAGGATTTTAAATTCAGAGCTTTCCTCTAGACTTTTCTTGCCCATTTTACCCTTCGTAATTGGTCTCCCTATCTACCTGGTTGATCAAATAGGAACTGAGGTGTTGTTGATTTCTCTCATGCCCTCATTCCCCACATGCAGTCCATCAGCAAGTCTGTCCTGCCAGAATACTCCAGAATGTGACCATTTTCTCCATGGCCATGCCTATTTCTAGTCAAGCTATCATCATCTCTCAAGCAACAATTACTGCCACGTTCCAGTTGTTCTCTCAGCTTCCATTTGTGTCCCCTTTGCAGTCAGGAGCCAAGATGATCTAAAAAATATATCTATAGGCGCTGTCATGGCACCTTTGCTGAGGACAACCGCCAGCCTGGTGGGGTTGGTTATATGTGAAAGTCCACATGAAGGGCTAACAATGTTGTACACAAAGATTCTTGATGTTCTTGAGCAGATTTCTGAAAATGCAGCCTACAGCACGTATGCAGAACAGATTACAAATGAGAAGCTGGGTCTGGTTAAAGTGGAACCAGATGTTAAGAAATTAGAAGACCAACTTCAGAGTGGCCAGCTAGCAGAGGGGATGCTTGAGGCTGCAAATGAAGTAAGTCTGGCAGGATAAATGATACACTGGAAACGATGGGAACCTTTAGCAGAAGAGCTTCTTGCCATCAGTAGAAATGACCAATGTAGTCATCATTAAATGACTAGTGTGTTGATGGGAAACCGATGTAATTAGATGTTCTATTACAATAAATAAATAAATAAATAAGACCATGTTGCTTTCCTTCTTAAAACCTTTTGGTGATTTTCCATTTCATATATATATAGATAAATAGGTAGATAGATAGATAGATAGATAGATAGCAGTCTCTGACCTTGATAGGGTCTTTCTTTGTTCATGTCTCCAACTTCATGGGGCTGATGCTTCCCTACGTTGGCTTCCTTCCTGATCCACCATGTACCAGGCTTGTTTAGTCCCAGATTGCTGCCTTTGCTCTACCCTCTGCCTAGATGGTTCATTTGTTCTTGGTTCACATGCTGCCTCCTCAGTGCCTTCCCTGACCACCTTGTCAACACTAATCCCACCTTGTGCAGAGACTATCACATCATTCTGCTTTACTTTTTGGAAGAGTTGTCGCTCTTGTTATTTTAATCGTTCGTTTGCTAATCCCCCCATGTTTCTCTCAACTAGATGTATAAGTCCAGGAGACCTTCCATCTTCCTGTTGTATTCAACCTCATATCTCCCCGTTAGTATGTATCACAGTGCCTGGTACATACAGTTGCTCAGTAGATATTTATAGGATTGATAAGATAAATGTTATTTGCTTTGTTCATCTTTCCAGCCATTTCTTTCTTTCTTTCTTTTCTTTCTTTCTTTCTTTCTTTCTTTCTTTCTTTTTTAAAGATTTTATTTATTTATTTGACAGAGAGAAAGAGAGATCACAAGTAGGCAGAGAACAGGCAGAGAGAGGGGGGGAAGCAGGCTCAACCTGATGCAGGGCTCGATCCCACGACTTGGGATCATGACTTGAGACTTGCTCAAGATCATGACTTGAGACTTGCTCAAGATCATGACTTGAGCAGAAGGCAGAGGCTTAACCCACTGAGCTACCAGGTGCCCCTTTCCAGCCATTTCTGTTGAGTGCACATTTAAAAATAATTAAATGCATGCAGGGCTGCATACATGACCTCAAGCAGATTTCAAACAAATGGACTGTACAGAGAAATTTTTTTCTTTTTTTTTTTGTACAGAGAAATTTTTAAATGACATTATTATCTGCATGGGATTTGTTAATGTACAAATCTCTGAGGAAGAAGAGAGGACAAAACTGTTAACAAGTTGTCAAATACTTTTGCACTGAAGCAGTGGGAGTTTGGAAAGAATAAATGTGATTCTGGTGTAATTTTGAAGTCGTGGTTTTTGGGAAAGGGCAGGGATTGAAAACTACAAATGGCTAAATACGGCTTTCGGGAACTTGTCATATAATTATTTTTTGTCAAGTCACTCCTCGCTGTTGAGGCCAGTACTCACAGTGGATTTTCTTCTTCCAAACATTGCACTTGAAAGGGACAATGCTAAAGGAAAGTAGGGGCAGTGCTGAAAGAGCCCCCCTCCAGGGTCCCTGCGGAGCAAGATAGTTTGTTATAACCTAAATAAGTTCAAGGAGAAAGTGCCAAACTGATACTGAGTGGAGAAAAAGTGTGATACACCCCTTTTCTAGAAGCTGGGGAGATGTGGAGAATAGAGAGAAAAGGGAATACACTTACTGTTCTCTCAAAGGCAACAACGTTGGAGTAGAAATTTTCATCTTTGAAATTCTGGCGCCACCCAGTGGTGAATAAAATCCTGCTTTAGCGTCATTTTCGTAACTGGTTGTCCTCAAACTTTCTGCTCTTCCTCAGAACCACACAGTGAGCTTGTACAAATACTCCACTCCTACAGATTCTAGAATTCTGCAGGTTCAGTGGAGGGCTTGGGCATCAGAGTTTCAAAAACGAGTTTCCCAGGTGATTCTGTACAATTTTTGGTTTTCTTTTTTTTAAAAAAGATTTTATTTATTTGACACACACACAGAGATCACAAGTAGGCAGAGAGGCAGGCGAGAGAGAGGAGGAAGCAGGCTCCCTGCCGAGCAGAGAAGCCGATGAGGGGCTTGATTCCAGGACCCTGGGATCATAACCTGAGCCGAAGGCAGAGGCTTTAACCCACTGAGCCACCCAGGGGCCCCTGTTTTTTGTTTTTTGTTTTTTTTTAAATAATCATATGTCAAGTGGCTCTCCATGGAGGTGTTTCTGGCCATCCTGCAGTAAGTTTGTCCTAGAAAGAACAACCTGGCCACAGATCAGTTTAATTGAGGTCACGGTGTCTGAAAGGAGAAGCTCCAGGAATTCATGGAGATCCAAGGTTTGCATGAGCACCTTAGAGGCCCAGGTGTTTCCCAGGAGACCTTTCATCTAAGGCTTCCTGAAGCATCCCAAGGAAATGGATCTTCACATATGACCACAGATACAGAACAGCACATGCAGCCGGCTCAGTGATTCACATGTGCTCTTAGATTTCAACTATGGCTGTCCTGGACCGTTCCATGCAGGATTCCACTCGTTGTTAGGCTCTAAGTTTCCCCTTCAAGTGCTTTACCTAATGCCTCAGGATTTCCTTGGGGGCTCTAGGTGCTGTGAGGAACTTTCTAAGTTATGGAGTATGCTCAGCTTGGAAGCACAGGGTAGGTTAACACATCTGGGAGCAACTCTAGATCAGTGGGGAAGGGGCCAGTGGGTCTAGACTCCTGCCTCTTCTGCTTTGGGACAGGGCCTCATGAAGGGTTATGAAGGGTAGGCTCAGGACTTTATCCTGTAGGCAAAAGTATGTTGGGAAGGATGAGTGGTGGCAGGGAGAATTTTAATTAGGATCTTAGATATTTTGGTGGTAACATGGAAGTGGGATTTGTTTGAGAAGTAAATAGGGGTAGAGGCAGATACTAGGAGTGAAATATAGTTGCTCCAATTTGAAATAAATTGGCTCTAAGTTAGATGGAAAACCAAAGTAGAAATTTGAAATAGGAGACCTGATAGTGAAGCCCCAACTCTGTTAGCCTGTTTTCCTCACTGAATGGGTATGTTACCTCATGCAGTGGGCTCGGGGTGCCTCTCTCGACGTGTTGTTCTGTCACAAACCTCCCTCAATTTAGGGACTCACATGAGCAATTTGTTGTTGTTCTTCGTGAAGTTGGGCTGGGCTCAGCTGGGCGTTTCTTCTGCTCTTCCCTGGGGCATTTACACATAGTTGTTGTCTTCTGCAGGCTTCTTGGTCGGTGTCTCAGTCAGGGCTCTCTAGAGAAGGAGAACCAATAGGATATACTCAGTTACATGTGAGGAGATTTGGAGGATTTGACTCAGGCAGTTATGGAGGCTGAAAGGTCCCACAGTCTGCCACCTGCGAGCTGGAGAGCCAGGGAAACTGGTGGGATAACTCAGTCCATGTCCGAAGGCTGAGGACCAGGAGCTCCAGTGTCTGAGGGCAGGAGAAGATGGGTATCCCAGCTCAAAAAGGAAGAGATTTGCTCTCTTTTCCCCTTTTTCCCCTACAGTTTGGATGCCGCGTGCCTGCACTTGCCTGCACTGGCGAGCTCAGCTCTCTTGACTCAATCTACTGACTCACTTACACACCATGACATGTTTTACTAGCTATCCCGACATCTGTGAGGCCGGTCAGGTTGACACAAACAATTACCCATCACCATCAACGACTGCAGCCCCGAGAGCTTGTCTTTGCTTTACATGCTGCCCCCTCCCCAGGGGCTTTCTCCTGTGGAGGCAGCAGATCCGGGGGTGGCCTCAATGTGACAAGACTGTTGAAGCCTGAGCTGAGAGTCACATTCGTCACATCTGCCTCATTGTGTTGGTCAGAGGAATCACAAGGTGCTCACTTAATGGGGAAGTAGACTCACTCTCCTGGTGGAAAGACGTAAAATAATTTAAGACCACTTTTAATTTACCACACAGTATATTTGAGTAGCCAATGAAATGAACTTTGGATGCCCTCTTATACCTGGATTTTGGTTTTAAAACCAGAAATAAAAACAAACAAACAAACAATCCAGAAATCAGATTATTCATATCGTGACCAATCACACCTACTATCTCTCTTCTGTGGTAAATACCCAACTTCCCTATTCCCGTTCCTGATAAATAGTTTAAATCTGTGACAAGTTGAATTAACCTTCTCTAAGTGGAAGGGTTTAGGGAAAAGCTTAGATTAAAAAAATTTTTTTCCCCCAGATTCACTGGAATCAGTTAATCTGTTTTAAAAACTATCGTAGATGTACCTCAAATAAGTTGTATTTTAAACTAGTACAAGTTTTTTTGTGTGTGTGAATTTGGGTTTTTTGTAAGGGAGAAGAAAAGGGTATTTTTATATTCAAAATATGACACTGATATTTGTGAGATTATTTTGATAATTACCCTAAGAAACATTTTCATAATGGAATAAAAATAATTTATGTTTTAAATGCATGTAATTTTATGAAGCACTAGTAAAAATTTCTGTATCTTAAATATTAGAATTAGCTGGTAGCAATAGTTTATTAATTTTATAAACTTCTATGGCATGGTAGCTCACCATAATGGAAATCCAAAAACTTACAAAGAAAGCTTTTAATAACCTGTGTTTAAAAGAAGCAGAGACGGAGGGCACCTGGCTGACTTTGTCAGTAGCGTGTGTGAATCTTGATCTCAGGGTTGTAGGTTCAAGCCCCACATTGGGTGTAGAGATTACTTAAAAATAAAAATATCTTGAGGGGTGCCTGGGCGGCTTAGTGGGTTCAGCCTCTGCCTTTGGCTCGGGTCATGATCTTAGGGTCCTGGGATCAAGTCCCACATCGGGCTCTCTGCTCAGCGGGGAGCCTGCTTCCCCCCTCTTTCTGCCTACTTGTGATCTCTCTCTCTTTCTCTGTCAAATAAATAAATAAAAATCTTTTTAAAAATCTTGAAAAAAAAAATAAAAGGGCAGAAACAGAATGAAAATTCCATATCTGATTAAAGAGACTAACAAAAATGGGATTCAAAAAAAAAAGTGAAGGAAAAAATTGGAAGTAAAAAATTGCGATGTTATAAAAAAAAAGAAAATGTTTTTTTTTTTTTTTAAGATTTTATTTATTTATTTGACAGACAGAGATCACAAGTAGGCAGAGAGGCAGGCAGAGAGAGAGGGGGAAGCAGGCTCCCCACTGAGCGAAGAGCCTGATGCGGGGCTCCATCCCAGGACCCCGGGATCATGACCCGAGCCGAAGGCAGAGGCTTTAACCCACTGAGCCACCCAGGCGCCCCTGAAAATGTCTTTTTATGTGAAGAATTGTTTGGAATCATTTTATATGAGAATCATTTACCATACAGTGTGAGAAAAGGTGGCAAAACCCGATCTCTCATGGAGGTGCGGCCATCAGAGAGCAGCTACAGAATGGCATAGGCAGGAAAAAAAGCAAGATTTTGCGAAAGAGATGAGAGTGAAGACAGCCTGAATCAAAATAGTTTCTGAAGGGCCAATTTTCTTTTGTTTTCAGCTAAGAGAGATGTTTCAGTTCTGGGCATTTCTTTCTAAGACCATTTTTCTGGCTTATCTCATAGGGCTCTTTTTGGTGTTTCACATTTCTCACCTCAAGCAGCTGCTTCTTAGCCGTTGACTTCAGGTTATTTCAAAAAGTCATCTCGTTCACTGTTTCCTCTTTTGACTAAAGCTTTTATATTCTAACACCGAGCTCCACGTGACTCTTGGCACATGCAAAAACAAAAACGCATCTCAGAAAGATCATCTGGAGCAAAAGAAACCAGACATTCTGGTGTACACTATATGAGTCCATTCATGTAAAGTTCAAAAACAGGCAAAGCTAACATACCAGATTATGGGCTACTTAAGTAGGTAGACTGGCAAGTACATTCAAGAGCAGCTTTGGGGGTGCTGGGTATGATTAACATCCTGGTGACATTGCTGGGCTTCCTTTGTGAGCATTGATTGAACTGTGCACTTAGTATTTGTGCATGTCTCGATTTCTTTGTTACATTTCTTTAAAAAATGGAACCGTCAAGGAAACACATTCTTCTTGTTGACTTAAGGGAAATCTGAATCTGGGTATCTCTAGTGGTTTATTAAGGAAAGAATCATTAAGGTGGCAACATTTATATGTTTTTCAGACTCACGTTATCGCAGTGTTGCTTTTGACTTCATCGGGTTTCAGTGTCCCTATGAACCATGCTTGGGAGACCAAGCACCCAACAAATCAGTGGCAATTAGAACGAGAACAGTACGAAGTAATGCAAAACAACACATGATTAGGATTGCAGGGCTGTAGGACTGTATTTTATTGAAAAAACAATTGTCATGCTTCACTAAGCCTAGAAACCCTAGGAGGAAACTGGAAACTAAACATTGATGTCACGAAACCAATATTATCTGGACAACTTCTCTTTCTCTTTCTTTTGTTTCCTGAAAATACCATCAAAGACTAAGTCATTTGATATTCCTTGGCTGATTGTTCAGTAGAAAGTTCCGTGTTATTTATTGGAAGGGGAAAAGAAAAGAAAGTCATAAAGACTGGTAAAGTTAATGAACTCTTTCACATTTACCAATATTCACATTTAAATGTTACTTCTATATTATTGCCCGACTTTTGTTTTCTGTAACAGTATTGACGGCTTTCTCACAGTGCATGCCTCTTCCAAAACTTTTTAATTTTAATGGGATGTTGGACATAATTCCTGAATTCATTATCCCTCCTTACAGCAGAAAGAGTTCAAATGTTATCAATGATACCATCCCGAAGACTCTGACTCCTTGGCTGGGTTATGGACATTGGAGAGGGTATGCGCTATGGTGAGTGCTGTGAATTGTGCAAGACTGATGATTCACACACCTGTACCCCTGAAACAAATAATACATTATATGTTAATTAAAAAAAAAAGACTCTGACCTTTGCATATAAGCTGAAAGTTGGTGGAGAAAACATAGATTAGCGATGTCAGTTGCTATGATATATCAGGAGGACAACTGTGGGGGTGGAAATGCACTTCATCCTTAGGACTCAGAACCTCACAGAACTAAATGTTTGATCCCATCCAGTTATACGCCTGGTCCACAGGTTGAGGGATTGAATTCACCTCAACAAACATTTATTGAGGGAAAGTTAACATACAAAACATTAGGGATAAAGCTAGAATTGTGAGATAGATAAATATTTACATAAAAAATTATAATACAATATGATGAATGCCATTGTATAGAAATATAGAAATGGCTTCACAGGCAGAAAAGAAAGCAGCTAATGCTGCTGGTGGCATAAAAGGCAGTGGAGGAGGATCTTAAAAGAGGAGTGAGAATTAGCCATGTTGACCAGGTGCTGAAGGACATTACAGGAATGCACAAAGGCTTGAATTTCTGTGGAGTGAGCAGGAAATACTGGTTGGGAGAGATGGGGGTGCTGGGATTAGAGCAGGAATCCCAAGCTAGGTTCTGGGACGGTCTTGGATGCCCTGGGAAGGAGTTTGGATTTTACTCAAAGAGCAGTAGAAGGTTTATAAAAAAAGGGGAGTAACATGATCTTCCCTGTGTTTTAGGAGAGGGTAAGGTCAGCTGTGATGTGGTTAGTGCATTGTAGAGGGGAAAGCAGATAAGAAGGCCAGTTAGGAACTGTTGGAATAATCAACACTTTGAACCAGACCAAAGAAGCAACTTCTCAGAAGGCAGAATTCATCCTGGATTTAAATAAGTTTTGGCATGTAGATGAAGGAATACTGTAAGAGCATGAGGACAATATTGTTGATCAATTTTTTTTAAAAGATTTTACTTATTTATTTGACAGACAGAGATCACAAGTAGGCAGAGAGGCAGGCAGAGAGAGAGGAGGAAGCAGGTTCCCGGTTGAGCAGAGAGCCCAATGCGGAGCCAGATCCCAGGACGCTGAGATCATGTCTTGAGCCAAAGGCAGAGGCTTTAACCCACTGAGCCACCCAGGTACCCCAATGTTGATCAATTTTAATGATAGAGAAAGATGTTCAGAAGTTATTGTTGAATAAAAAAGTTTACAAAAACACAAGCATTGTGATTTGGAACACCCTCCTCTCCCTATCGACCCATCCGTACCTCTACAGAGAAAAAAGACAGAGAACAATAATATTTACTTGCTAGTAGGCTTTTGGGTAATTTGAGAAAAAGCAACTAAAATATAGTATGGAGGAGCTTAGAAAAATGTTTTCTTTTTCTCATTCAGATCCTACTGAAACCTTGTGGATAGTCTGGCATTTCAGGAGGAGAGGGGAATTTGCAGAACCAAGAGGAGTATATAGAAGGGTTGAAAGACACAAATAAAATAGAAACAGAAATAGAAAAATAAAAATAGAAATATGAGCACAGCATGTGGAAATGGGGTTACTGAACTGACAAGAGAAGACATGCAAACAATTTTATTTAAAGTTTGTGTTAAAGTTTGTCTCTGAATGGTTTTCAAATTGTTTCTTATTGTCAGTGCCTAAGGATGTCACTCTGTGAAGGTGGTGGTGGTGGTTGGAATGGCCTGTTTAAGGACTCTTCCTTCCAGACATAAGATTCTTCATGTCATCTGGTTCCACTGTTACCACTATATGAAGGGGACTAATAGCCTTATATTACCCCTTGTATTACTTTAAATATTCTTTCTTCTGTGTTTTTCACAAAATAAAATTGCCCACAGATGCAAGATTGATAGAATTGATGTTTTCGGATAAAACAACTTACATGCCGTTGTGTGGGGCCATATTGGGTTTACTGATTCAGAAGAAAACCCATAGAAGGGTTGGGGTTTGAAGAGGTAGCTACCAGAAGGAGGAGGGATTTAGAACAGAAAGAGAAGAAAAGGAATAGAATTACTGAGGTGATTTTCAGGGGGATAAATGTATTTGTGATGAAAAGGGTTAGTAGTCATGCTTCCATTTTTTATTTCACTGTTACAAGAAGATGAGGTTCAAAGGAAGAGGGACCAATATTAAGTCTATGAACCAAATCCACCTTGGGTTTGTAATATGTGCCAGTGACGAATCATCTCTTGAAAGTGCTCGTTGTCCTGGGTCCTTGGATGATCTAAGTTCCCCTCCTTTGCTTCTTTAGATCTTGGTTGCTTGGTTTATGTATTGATCTCCACTAATCATTCTTTCAGCAGTACTTCTTTCTGGTTATTTAACTTCTCCTTGTTTCGGTCCCTTCATTTTTTTTTTTTTTTTTTTTTTGGTATTTATTTATTTATTTTTTTAAATTTTATTTTTTATAAACATATAATATATTTTTATCCCCAGGGGTACAGGTCTGTGAATCGCCAGGTTTACACACTTCACAGCACTCACCATAGCACATACCCTCCCCAATGTCCATAATCCCACCCCCCAACCCCCCTCCCCCCATTAATCCTCAGTTTTTTTTGTGAGATTAAGAGTCACTTATGGTTTGTCTCCCTCCCAATCCCATCTTGTTTCGGTCCCTTCATTTTTGAAGGTATAGGGTTAGCTTTGATTGTTTAAAAAAATTAAAAATCATGTACCCCTTGAAACAGGTAAGCTTAGAGTTTTGGTGGTTGAAATTGGGGTAGAAAGGCTGAGTATATCTGACTCAGATATACTGACTCTTCTTTCTCTTCCAAGCTCTCCCCAAAGGGGCGTCCATGGAGCCAGGATTGAAAACTCTTGGACCCGAATCCGTGACTCCCAGGATCAGGAGAGGTTACCATGGCCTCGAGTATCTCAGCAACCGTAAAGACGTGTGGAGATGGCATTTTGCTTTTCCACATTACATTTTCAGTTGGTTCTCTTAACAAGAAACATTTGTCTAACTGTGGTCGTGTAGTCATTGGGGACCAGCCTCAGTTCTTGTGTTAGAGAAGATGAAATGTAACTCTCTGAGGCAGGAAAGCAGTTTTCCTGACCTGCCACTGTCTTGCTGAGTGCTCTTTTGAAAATTGCTCCAGATCTTCACACCTCAGTCCCCCCTCATTTTTCCATAAAGACCTCTGACGGCAATGTGCATCATTTTGTGGTTCTGGGAAAAGAAGGAGCTGGTCTCTGTCCTTCAGAGTCATGTGTTTGTTCTCAGTTGAGTGAAGAAGGTTTGAACTCTTCTGGACCTTGATGTCTCCCTGAGTATCTCCTAGTTCGGTAGAATACTCTTAACCACTTGCCTTCTCTGGGCTCAAGTAAAGAAAATTGTTATTACATCTTTTGTGGAAAGCGTTTTCTGCTTCTATTTTGGTCTTCCCCTCTGAGCGTATTGTATGAAAAGAGTGGAGGATTATCCTCCTTTAAGGGTAAAAGAATCATTTCATCGTTTGGTTGCTGTGTCAGGGGTCCGAATCATTTCCAGTAGCCGGCCCTTCTCTGACCCTCCGAGGCTGCTGGTTAGCACCGACTGTAGAGAGCTCCGAGGAACGCTTTCAAGGATTGATTCAGAGGCAGCAGAAACCTCTCACGCCCACAACCTAACAACCTTTCTTGGGATTCACTCAAAAGGCGTATCTGGGACCTCTACTTTGTGGCTTTTGAAGTAATACATCTTCATTAGGAGTTAGAAGTAAACATATATTTTTAAAGCTCGAAGAAGGAAGCAATATGTCTTGAGCACAGTGGATTTGATCTTTAGAGAGAGGTGAACGGCCAACTTTTTTTTCAGCCAAAGCTAAGGATGATGAATGAAATGCTCAGGGCTAAGAAGGCCCCTTCACGGCGGAGAGTGCTATCTTTAGAAGGATTTTTAAATCAACATGCATCTAGCTACCTGGCTAAGAAGTACTGGATCGGTGGCTTTTTATGGGCTGTTTGAGAAGAATAAAACCCCGATATTGTATCTTGCATTTGTGAAAGAGTCAACATCCTCAGTGTCAAAGGAATATATCTATGAATTATAATTCACAAGAACTCTATAATATATAGAGTCTTTGTTGAGAGGGTAAGCCCTTTTCGCCTGCCTGGTGCACGAGCTACAAAATACATGAGGCTCGTCCTCTGGAAATCTGCCCTTAAGTGAAGGCATACACAGTTCGTTGACTTTTCCTTTATATGTGTCTTTTTATATTTAGACACTTTTTTTTTTAAAGAAGATTTTATTTATTTGAGAGAGAGAGAAAATGTAAGCAGATGGAGGAGCAGGGAGGGAGGGAGAGGGACAAGCAGACTCCTCAATGAGCACAGAGCTCAACTTGGGGTTCGATCCTAGCACCTTGGCATCATGACCTGACCTGAAGCCAAGAGTCCAATGCTCAACCAACAGAGCCACCCAGGCGCCCCTATGTAGATGCTCTGGGTATATGTGGGCATTGCCATCTTGTGAGAGTAGATGTTGGTGCAAAGTACTTAAGATGCGGTTTTATTTATCTACATAATTAGAGGTTTGGTTGATGTACTAATCTAGAATTTGAGTGTCATTACAAGGTTTTTACATCTTAATAATTTATTTTTGTTTTTTTTATTTTGATTTTGCTGGTTTAGCCCCTAGGCATTTGATGCTAAACAAACAAACATGACCCCCTTCCCCACAAAAAACCTAAGAAAATAACACAAATACATAGTACTCCTGCAGAGAGCAGGCTCATGACAGGGTGCTCCAGCATCACAAGGAAACAGGATGGCCTGCATTTATTGATCATCTACTACAGCTTGGGTTGAGAAAAGAGAAAAGGGACACCATATCACCCCATGAAGAGCATAGTGTTAACCCTGGGATAATACATCCACTGGGGAAGGTGGCATACATACCAGGCTGATTTCACACCACATAAGTACATGCTAGGTCTACATTAATTATCCTCCAGAATATGTAATTTAGAATCATTAAAATCTAAAAAAAAATTGGAAGATTTAAAAGAGTTGAATGAAGATGAGTTATAACTAGCTTTTTTTTTTTAAACAAAAAGGCCTAGAAAAAATTTTCTTAGGTAAAGAAAATGAATTTTCAGTTGTAGAATCTATAGAATGATTTTTTTCCCCCATCTAGGCTAGAGAGTCTCTCACTCACTGAAATCATCACATTTGGAAGCCTGCCACTCTACCACCAATGCTCACTGAACTCATCCCCTCTTGGTGCTTGGTTTGAGAAAACAACCACTGGCACAAAGTTGATAACCTCCACGCACACACACACACACACACACACACACACACACACACACACACAGATACACAGATGTGACTCCTCTCAGCCTTTGGGGGCCAGCTGGGTGTGGCTTGGGAAAACCATTACGGATGAAGACCCAAGAACCATGGAGCACACCTCTCAAGGCCTTGGCTTAACATAAACTCCCCCCAAACTTAGGTATAACCAAGGAAAAGGGAGGAATTCCAACTAAATGGAAATCAAGTTTTATTACTTTTGCCAAATGGGAACTCCAAATGTAAGTCAAAGTGTTCCACATAAACTTAGGTATAACCAAGGAAAAGGGAGGAATTCCAACTAAATGGAAATCAAGTTTTATTACTTTTGTCAAATGGGAACTCCAAATGTAAGTCAAAGTATTCCACATTTTAATTTTAACATTGAGGTTTTGGTCTCAGCTAATATCGTCACAAAGGATTGCCTTTGAGTCATGCAATTGGGGAATTTGGATTTTTTTTTTAAGATTTTATTTATTTACTTGACAGACAGAGATCACAAGTAGGCAGAGAGGCAGGCAGAGACAGAGGGGGAAGCAGGCTCCCCGCTGAGCAGAGAGCCCCATGTGGGGCTCGATCCCAGGACCCTGAGACCATGACCTGAGCTGAAGGCAGAGGCCTAACCCACTGAGCCATCCAGGTGCCCCCGGATTTTTTTTTTTTTTAAACAAAAGTGTCATTGATGGATTTATGGATTGTTCCTGAAGAATTCCACACTTTGGAGATGGGTCTTAGAGCACTTGAGTCCACTGTGGAAAGGCAGACAAAACTAGGAGCATAGATAATAGTCGAAAAAATCATGGAGGCCCACAAATCTAAGCAAACAATTCTGAGATTTTAACATGTGTCTGAGTTAAAAGTGCTCACGCTTACAAAGGAACAAGTTCAAATGTTCTTATGTGAAACAAAGTCCCTTTTTCAAAAGCACCATTGACAGAGAAGTTGGAGCCTGCTGTTAATCTTCTCTAGGTAGGAAAGGGTACATGGTACAGGTTTCTTGCCTACACACGAGATGGTTTTCTCTGCACTAGGGCAGGGAGGTGCCTGAGCACATAAAAAATGTTCTTTTTGCCAGGCTAAGACTTTTTGGAGTCACTTTTTATAAAGCTCTAGAAACTTGGGTTTATTTCATGATCAGCTATACATAAAAATCTTTTATATCAAGAATCACTTTAGTAGAAGGAGAAAATGGGACTGGGTGGGTGTGAGTGTTACCTGAAGCCTCTCTGGTTCTTGCCATGGAATCTGGTTCGTGCATCATGGAATTTCTCCTTAGCTTTGCTCCATGGTGAAAGGTGTCTTGTTTTAGTTTTTTTGTTGATCCTCATTTCAGCAGGTGCCTACCTCTCTTGCTTTCCAATTTTCCTGTCTTTTCTGGCCACTGACCTTAATGATCGAGGATCCTCAGACTGTACTCATGTTTGGAACATACTTACTTTTCTTTATTGCATAAGCAATATGTATGTATTACAGAAAAATACCGGGGCTCCTGGGTGGCTCAGTGGGTTAAAGCCTCTGCCTTCAGCTCAGGTCATGATCCCAGGGTCCTGGGATCAAACCCCGTGTCGGTTTCTCTGCTCAGTGGGGAGCCTGCTTCCCCCTCTCTGCCTGCCTTTCTGCCTACTTGTGATCTCTGTCAAATAAATAAATAAAATCTTAAAAAAAAAAGAAAAATACAGACAGAAATAATAAGAATCAAAGGGAAGAAGGGACAAAAGATAAAACCAACCATAATCATATAATCTAAGGCATTGCTGTTAGCCACTTTGTGTAGAGCATTTCAGGGTATGTTAGCAAAATAGATAGTATCAAAGTGGGATCATTTAGAATCTCTTTTAGACTCTGCTTTTCCTGCTTAACAGATTAAATATATTCCAATGGTATCACTAACCTTTATCAAACTGATATAAAAGGGTGAATGTTATTTTGTGCAATGGCAGTACTCGAGCTGGTTTAGCATTTCCAACTGTGGTCAGTTTATTTCTAATTTTTCAATTATAGGCACAACTGTAATGACTACCCATGTGCCTATACCACCCACATGATTATTTCCTCAGGATAAATTTCCGGGAGTAGGAGGGCCAGGTCAAGGCATGTGCAGAATTTTAAGTCCCTTGGGAGATTGCCAAATTGCTCTCCAATTTATTCGCCCACCAGCCGAACGTCAGAGCCCAGCACTTTCCTTGGGTTCCTTACTTGCTTTTCTGGATACGATTTTCTTTTCTGTTTTCGTCCCCTCAGCTTCCTTTTATTTATTTGTTTGTTTGTTTGTTTGTGTGTCATTGTTTTAATTTAGTTTTTTGTTGACATATGGTTGACACACAAGGTTACTTTGTTTCAGGTGACGTACAGCACGGTGATGCCACAAGTCCATACACTCTGCGGTAGCGCCCGTCTCTCACCCCGTAACCCTGCTAAGGTACCGGTGACTCCATTCCCTGTGCTGTACCCTTCATCTCTGTGACTTATATGGATGTGGCTTTCTGTGCTGTCTCTTGGCCAGACGCACTACAGATCCCCTCCAGGCTTTGAGTGGCGAAAGCCAAACGATATAAAATAAAATGACAGTCAAGCAGTGAACAAACGTGGTAGGAAGTGGATATTTAGGTTGAGCGGAGAGAGATGGTCAGGCATGTTCTGCTTGGCTGAGCGGGTTCTGGGATCTCCCCTCTGTGCATAGCATGGCTCTTATAGGCAACGAAGGTTCACTGTGCCCAAGGCTCTTCACAAGGGGTCCCTGACCCTCTCCTCCCCTGAAAATGGGTACTTTTAGCTTTACTGCCTGCAAGCTTTTTGCAAAGTGTCTGAAACTTCCTTCAGATTTTCCGAAGGTCCTCTAGGGCTGACCGGTGCCGCACCCTCAGGAAAGGGATGATTCAGTATTTTGGCTTCTGGTCTCATGAAATGAAAAGAGAAAAAAAGAAGGAAAGAAAGAGATATTTTTCATTTACAATGAAAATATTGCTAAGCTCGTATCGGGGTGCTCTGAGAATTGCTATATTATTTTTGAACTCGTGATTCCGGAAATAAGGGATAAAAATGGCTCTTTTGAAATGGCCCAGCATTTGCTTCTGTGCCTCCTCTACGCATAGAGACAAGTCAGCTTTGTCCTCCATTTGGGGAGGGATTATTTTGGAGTGAGCCCTCCGGGTCAACAGCCCAGGTCAAAAACCTGCCTATTGGCCTTGACACCCAGGTCCAAATGCCAGACGTTAGTCAGATGTAATTGTGTAAGAGGGAGGGCCCGCCATCATAAAAGGAATGCACAATTCTTCTATTTTTTTTTTTAAGAATTAAGGACAGGAGTGCCTGGGTGGTTCAGTCAGTTTAGCATCCATCTTCCGCTCAGGTCATGATCTTGGGGTCCTGGGATCGAGTCCCATATTGGGCTCCTTGCTCAGTGGGGAACCTGCTTCTTCCTCTGCTTCTCACCCACTTTTGCTCTCTCTCTCTCAAATAAATAAAATCTTTTTTAAAAATTGAGGATATTTATGAAATAATTGAAAATTAATAGAATCCTTCAGGGACTTCTATCGCTTGAGTCCAATTTTTTATTTCAGCTCAAGTGATGATCTCAGGATCATGAGATCAATCCCCCCCACTCCCCTTCTTGAGCTCTGTGCTCAGTGGGTAGTCTGCTTGAGATTTTCTCCTCTCTCTTTGCCCCTCCCCTGCTCTCTAAATAAATAAATAAATCTAAAAAAAAAAGAATCTTTTCTGGATATTTGATGATATTATGGCATAATGAATATCCATCTATCTCCACACACACACACATACTTTTTTAATTGTGGTTAATTATATGTTCTGATTTGAATTTGCAATGAGATAGCAGTAGCAAACTGAAAACAGAGTTGAGGATGATTAGGTGAAAGGGGGACGGTCTGACTCTGCAGTGGCCAGGGGCCAGGTTTTTAAGCACTGCAGTTGAGATCTGAAAATGGGTTTTATTTCCAGAGCATGCAAAGGTGTGATTCCTGGACTTTAAAACAGATTCTTTGCTAATTTTCCACACTCTCTTCTGCCCTACTGTTTGGTACTTCTTGGGATCTAAAACATGAATCCCAACCATCCAGGATTTCTCTTAAAAATGCAGCATTCATTACTCCCAAGGGCCTCTAACACAAATAGATTAATAATAATAAGCGAGGATGTTTGTTAAAAAGCATTACCCTGGGGTGCCTGGGTGGCTCAGTGCGTTAAGCCTGAGCCTTCAGCTCGGGTCATGATCTTGGGGTCCTGGGATCGAGTCCCGCATCGGGCTCTCTGCTGGGCGGGGAGCCTGCTTTCTCCTCTCTCTCTCTCTCTCTCTCTCTCTGCCTACTTGTGATCTCTCTCTGTCAAATAAATAAAATCTTTAAAAAAAAAAAAAGCAAAAAAAAAAAAAAAGAATTCCCCTTTTCAAAAAAAACATAAAACATTTCCCATTTTCCTTATGCAGTTTTATACAATTTAACCCCAAAGGTGTTAGAAACTGAACATTCTAAAAATTTAAGGCCTGTTTTGGGTTGAATGACTTAAGCTGCAATAATAATAGCCTTCAAATAATCATAATTGATTAAAAATAAATTCTGAAGAAATGAATCAGCTAAGAATAGATCTAGAATCATGTAGCTTGATTTGAATTGTGCCAAGACAATTTTTCTAAATATTACCTCCATTTCAAGTACTGAGAATTTTTAATGATATAATGCTGCCACCTGGTGTTTTTTTCTGTTACTGCAGCAATATTTGTGTCATTGACAAGTAGCTGCTTCAGTGAACAGTTAGAATTTTCTAGACAGTAATTATTTGCAGTTTTATTGGAGAACAAGTTGAATGTATTTCCCATAAAACACAAATTCTAATGGATCCCAGAATCCTTGTATTCCCCTCAGAGTACCCCAATGAAAAGTGAGAGACGGGCATCTTTCCCTTACCATAGGCACATTATGCTTACCTTTCTGTCTGTCCCAGTTATTAGAGAAAAACCCACTTTCACAACCATGTGGTATTGTGGCTTGAGCTAACATTTTAATTAAATTGTGTTTGGAGCTTAGAGGGAGAGCTTAGAAACAGAAATTTAAACTGAAAATAATATGGGGTGATAGAGAAAGGGAGAAATTTCTGAAGGTGGGGGTCATTTATGGGAATAGAATCTGAGTGCCCCAGGTTTTTAGCTATCATGTATCTGAAGCAATCTACATCACGCCTTGTCCACAGATGAGATTTGCATAGGCCACAGAGATTTTCTTAAAAATTGCTCTAGACCCCAACAATAAAAAAGGATTTCTGAGGTCTTTTGGGAAACAGACTCTCAGGTGGCAGGCTGATGTTCCCAGCTGTAGGACTGGCTGGGGTGTGTGGTGTTGGCTCCCAGTCCTACCAGATAACTTTGCCTCATGTACCACCCTGGACCCTGGAGCCATTTCTGTTTGTAGCCCCTGCCACACAGCTTCTAGATTTGGGTGGCAGAAAATAAAAATTAAAGCTGTTAGTGCTGGAGAAGAGACCTGAAAACATCTAATCTGGTCTCTTTCTTTTCAAGAAATGAAAAGGAAAGCCTGACTTGCCTAAACTCACCTGCTTAGGGAGAGCTAGAGCTAGAGCTTAGGACTTGCTGCAAGTCTGTTTATTTACTTGGGGATGGTTTACTTATTTATTTACTTTTAAAGATTTTATTTATTTATTTGAGAGAGTGCACACGGACAAGCAAGGAGGGGAGTGGCAGGCAGGGGGAGATGCAGGCTCCCTACTGAGCGGGAAGCCTGACACGGTGCTGGATCCCAGGACTCTGGGATCACGTCCTGAGCTGGAGGCAGATGCTTAACTGACTGAGCCACCCAGGTGTCCGTTGGGCGGGGGTTTAGATTTCAGGTGAGTTCCTGACCCAGAAGGTGCCTTATTTGCTGCATTTGTGCAAAGGTTATAGAGTTGCCTTTAACTTTCCCAGAAAAACACTTAATCTGGTTTTTAACATCCCACATTCATGGTACACGTGAGTACAGTACGACATAAAAGCCATATAGTCTTCAAATAAATGCAACAAAGAATTTTGGGGTACTCTGTATCTATTCTATACTCTCCAGTCTGGTAGATCCTACCCACATTTGGCTATTTAGATTTACATTTAATTTAGTTGAAATTAAATACAACTCAGTTTCTTTGTCTCACTGGCCACATTCCAGGGCTCAGTAGCACATGTGGCAGTAGGGGCTATACAGGAGAGCCTTGATTTAGAACATTTCCAATATCATACAATGTTCTGTTGGCCAGCAGTGATATGGCTAAGGATGCCTTTTCTGTCTTCCTTTCTTCTTCTTCTTCTTCTTCTTTTTTGTAAAGATTTATTGACTTGGGGTGCCTGGGTGGCTCAGTGGGTTAAAGCCTCTGCCTTCGGCTCGGGTCGTGATCTCAGGGTCCCGGGATCGAGCCCCGCATCGGGCTCTCTGCTCAGCGGGGAGCCTGCTTCCTCCTCTCTCTCTGCCTGCCTTTCTGCCTATTTGTGATCTCTGTCTGTCAAATAAATAAAATCTTAAAAAAAAAAGAAAAAAAAGATTTATTGACTTACTTTAGAGAGAGAGCTGGCAGGGAGTGGGGCAGAAGGAGAGGGAGGGAGAGAGTGTCCAACAGACTCCCTGCTGAGCCAGGAGCTGGATGTAGGCTCCATTCCATGACCATGAGATCACGACCTGAGCCGAAATCAAGAGTCGGACACCTGATGGACTGAGCCACCCAGGCGCCCCCCTTCTTTTCTTTTCTTTTCTTTTTTTCTTTTGAGATCATTCCTGTAGCCTTACCTTGCTTTCTGTGATAAACAGAATTAATCAGAATTACTTGGTGGGCAAGGGTGTGGAATTAAAACTAGGGAATGTTCCATGAAATAAGAAATTTTTATGTAAAAGAAAGGAATAAAAGGCACCAAATGCAGATGGTGGTGCAGGGTGTGCTTTGTCCTGAAATGAAGGGCAGTTGGATGGGCTTGAGCTTCTAAGAGCTGAGCCTGGTAAGTCATTTCTCTAAGCTTCATGCCATTGTTGTGTGTACGAGTATGCCTGTGCAAGTACTTCACGCGTATGGCTATGGCATCCCGTCCACCCTCCTTTGGTACCAGCACTGGGGAGGGACCTTCCATGTAGCTCTGTGGGGATCGCAACCTGGGAAATTGCATCCCAAGCAAAATGACCTGATCCAGGGAATAGTTGGATTTGACTCATCCTTTTGGTGATTCTGGAGAGAGCATCTATTATTTTCCCATCATTACCCTGCTTTTCATCCTTTTCTGAGACCTGGTTGCTTACCTTGCCCTTCCATTTCTTATACTGTCTCATTTCCTTCCACAAACCCAATTTTTTTTCCTTGCTAATTTTAGCCAGAACCCATTTTTGTTACATTAACCCAAATAATCCAAACCAACATGATGTTACTTGGATGTTATGGTGGATGGAAATTGGTTTATAGGGCAGGAGGGAAAAGAGGGGTTCTTCCAGGAGCAAAACAAAAGAAAAAAGGAATGAAGGGAACCACAAGAACACAGTGAGTTTGAGGGGTGCTTGGCTGGCTCAGTGGGAAGAGCATTTGATTCTTGGTTGTGAGTTCGAGCCTCATGTTGTGTGTAGAGATTACTTAAATAATTTTTTTTTAAATTAAAAAAAAATAGAAAGAACACAGTGACTTTGAGTAGATGGTACAAAATCTGTACTTGGTGAGCTGTTGTAAGAGAGGAAAAGGCGTCATTTCGATCCAGAATGTTCATTTCTGGTCCCTGGAACAGGGAAGAGAATGGCTACCCCATACTTCGCACCCTCTGGTGGACACCCCATCACTGGCCTTATTCTCTTAACTTTTATTGATCTCATTTTAGTTCTAGTCCTTATCCCGTCATACCCAGAGAGGTCTGCAGTGGTCTCACTACTTTCCCTTCCGTCTGACTCTTCGTAGAGTTTACCTACATGTACCTCCAGTTTAACTATTCACCAGAATTTGCTAAGAATTTGAAACCACATCCTCTTCTGTGGACTCTGGGAAGCCCAGGGTTCATAAGGCTACTATGGAGCATTAAGCGAACTCAATTGTATAAAAGGAGATTACTGCCCTTGGGGTCAAGGTATTGAAATGCAAAGGGTGGATTCTGAGCCTGCAGTTTTAAACAAACCAGGTTTCAGAAAATGGGAGGCTCCTAATGAAGGCTCTGTGAATCCTAATGGCTAATCCCTGTACTCCTAATCCTACTAGTCAGCTGGGAGGGTGTTTTATTTTATTTTATTTTTATTTTTTTTGTCCCAAAGTCCTTCGCTGTCTTTTCCCGATTCCTTAAGCTCTCTGAGTTTTGTTGTATTTCTGTTGATTGCCGCGTATTTTCTAATGAGGGCAGAGAGGGGTCTGTAACAGCCTTGGCTTCACATTTTCCATAAGCTCTTAGTGGCTACAGCAGATGTTTCTCTGTTTACACAAAGCGCAGTGGAGTTTCCTATTAGGAGCCGGAGCATAGAGAGAGCACACAAACCTTCACATTCACAGCACACCAGGGCCCGAGGAGAACGTGTATAGGGTTTATCTGAAATGCTACAAAAAGTGCAGTGAGTTTTAGGGGGTGCAGACCAGTATGCATGCATTCATAGGAACTTTTGTGGGTTACAAAGATTGGATTGTATACTGGAATCTCATGTTGAGTGACCCTCTAGTTTTATAATGAGTATCCCTTCCTTCCCCCTCTGGATTCCCATCAATTACTATTTAAAAAAAAAATGGCCCAACAAACCAAACAAAACTCCTAGAGGTAAGTGAAGAGCCTCGTCAGTCATACTGTTAAGCTTTTGTTGCTGTATTCCTACTAAAGTGTTACTGCCTTTGGCTTTACTGATTTCGAGGACCATACCCGGCAGGTGTGTGCCTCCAGCAAGCATACGCTGGTGAATTAACAGCCAAACTCAAATCGATGTCTTTTTTTTTTTTTTTTTAAAGATTTTATTTATTTATTTGACAGAGAGAGATCACAAGCAGGCAGAGAGGCAGGTAGAGAGAGAGGAGGAAGCAGGCTCCCTGCTGAGCAGAGAGCCCGATGCGGGGCTCGATCCCAGGACCCCGAGATCATGACCTGAGCCAAAGGCAGCGGCTTAACCCACTGAGCCACCCAGGAGCCCCTCAAATCGATGTCTTGACCATCAGTAACTACATACATCCATAAAAAATGGGAAGATTACTTAGGCTGACCCACTTGATGGTGAAGAGAAGCTGCTTATCATTCTTTCAGGTTTCCAAAACGAGAGAGAGCCTCCAAATACACAACATGGTGATATGATACTGTTTTTTTTTTTTTAAAGATTTTATTTATTTATTTGACAGAGAGAGAGAGCACAAATAGGCAGAGAGGCAGACAGAGAGAGAGAGAGGAAGGGAAGCAGGCTCCCCACTGAACAGAGAGCCCGATGCGGGGTTCGATCCCAGAGCCCTGAGATCATGACCTGAGCCGAAGGCAGAGGCTTAACCCACTGAGCCACCCAGGTGCCCCTATGATACTGTTTTTAAGGCCCCATATCAGTCCGTGTGATTCAGCTGTAACTGCTACCTGAATCAAAGAGGTCTCCCCCAGTCTAGGGGAGAAGCCTTGGTTCCATGATAGAACCGTCCTTCAGGTCAGTGTTGCTCATGTCATTAGATGAAGGCCATGGGCGTCCAAGGCCCCAGTCTCTCCCTTTGCTGGCTGTATTTCTCAGGTGTCCAATCTGTGACTGGAAGACAGCTGATCATAGACGGTGGTTATATTAATCCTTGGTGCAGAGAACTTCTAATGGCATGGGACAAAGACAGCTGCGATATAATGTAGTGTTCCTGTCCTCCACTTCATCCTGATTTTTTTTCTCTCCCTGTAACATTGATTGATTTGGTAACGTAGAATGTTTGCTTTCCAGCTGGCAGATCTAATTGTAAATAAACAGCAGCTCCCTGCCTTTAGACAGTGGGTGATGTTAGCAGGTACAAGACCAGGCTGGGCTGGTTGATTTAAGGCCTGTGCAGGGGAGTGTGTGGGAGGCTGGGGAAGGAGACACAGGCAGGCACACGGCAGGTTCGAAGTCCTCTGTGCCTCAGTCTCATCCGAAGACCCAGTCTTTTACTTTACAATAAAGTAGGAACTAGTACATAGATTGTGAGGGCTTTTGGTAGCCTTGGATACGGACCGAATGTGAGAGACTTAGAGGCTCTCTCTTATCCAGGAGGCCCTGTTTTTGAAGGATGGAATCAGATATTGGACTAATTCTTCGGGATTGTTTCCCTGGACAAGGTAGATTGGAAAATGCTGAATGAAAGCAGCAAGTAGATGAATGTGTGAAGGGGAACTCTATGTGGTCTATGAGAGGATGTGAAAAGAGCCCAATAGCAATACTAAAACCACCCGAATCTCTGTCCATGTCATTGCCTAGTTCAACTCCAACATTCTCTGATATGGGACACAGAGCAGCACAGGGGAACACAATGTTTCCAGAGACGCTTAGTGTTTTAGAGCCTGAACAAAAATGCATGAAAGCTGAGGGAGGGTCATCGCCCGCATCATCCGTTCGCGTTGGTGTTAGCCAAAGTCGTCACATCAGTTGTCATCTGAGTCAAAGATCCACAGTGATTGTCCTTTTCATTGTTCTCATGTGTGGGGGGATGGGTGTTCCCTCATGGGGCCAGTGCCTGCCCATGACTATTGATGTCATACTGTGTCCCATCGTCCTTGAGTAGACGTGCCCCTTTCCGTGGCTCAGAATAATCTTAAGCATACCTCATTTTACTTCCCCTTCTACCTAGACTGGGCAGGTAAAAGATGGGTGTTGGTGTGGGAGGGAAATTCCCCATGGCTAGCCAAGGAGGGACCAAAGAGCCACTGAATGGAGCCAAGACGGGGTCTCCTTCTCAGCCAGGACAGTGATGAGACATTCCTCCCTGTTATAGAACTAAGGATGTAAAATAAGCATAAAACAAGGAGGATCTCAATTATACCACAAGACTAGCAGCAAGAATGAGTGAATGGGGGCAGAGGGGAGTAGGTGTGAAGTACCTGGTGGCATCAGAAAGGTTTAAAGCTTCTCTCATTCCCAGCCTTCAGCAGCTCCCCAGCCCCAGCTAAGGTGAAGAGAGGCTCCCGGCAGAGCAACAGCAGAGTCTCAGGTAAGGATGGAGGAGTGACGTGGATGCTAGAGACTGACCTAGGAGCACTCCTGTGTTCTCCCTGAATTCTCCTTGGTTTTTGTCACAGACTGTCCTAGAAATAGTGTCTTACGCTTTACGTCAGAATATCCGGATCGTTTCATGTTCTCTTCTCTACCTCCCTGTACCACCTTTTCTGTTTACTAAATTTTTGTGGTTGTTGTTCTTTGTTACAAATACCATTTAGGTCTCTGCAACCTTTTCTGATTTTTTTTCTTTTTTATTTATTTTTTATTCTTACCTGTCTCACCCAAGGCCCCCCTCCCCCTTCAAGTCTATTTTCCTAGTCATCTCTCCGCTCAACCATTTACAGAACATATTGGCATGTTAAAACTCAACCCACCTGGGGCCCCTGGGTGGCTCAGTCAGGTAAGCGTCCAACTCTTGATTTCAGCCCAGGTCATGATTTCAGGGTCATGAGATGGAGCACTGCCTTGCACTGCCTTGGCGGGCTCCTGGTCGGTGGGAGTCTTCTTGTCCCTCTCCATCAGCTACTGGCTCTCTCTTTCTCTCTCTCAAATAAATAAAATCTTAAGAAAAGAAAAAAAAAGTCGGGGTGCCTGGGTGGCTCAGTGGGTTAAAGCCTCTGCCTTCGGCTCAGGTCATGATCCCAGGGTCGTGGGATCGAGCCGCACATCGGGCTCTCTGCTCAGCAGGGAGCCTGCTTCCCCTTCTCTCTCTGCCTGCCTCTCCCCCTTCTTGTGATCTCTGCCTGTCAAATAAATAAATAAAATCTTAAAAAAAAAAAAAGTCAACCCACAAATTCCCTGGAGGGAAACTACTTCCCTGAAACATTTTATATGGGGAGGGGGGATGGAGAGGGAAAGGTAGAGGAAGCCTACTGGTTATCTCTTTAATCTTTGAAATCCACCAGGGGAGCATTTACCATTATCTGCATTCAATAGCAGACAACCAAGGCTACTAGAGAGGAGTAACTTGCCCAGGGCCCCAGAGCTAATGACTGAATAGTCTTCATTGCTTTCAAAAAGCGTGGCTGCAAAGGCCACACTCTACTACCCATGGGGAAGGGCTTAGGCACTTTCTGGAGGCCAACTCTCTTGACACGTCTAGTCTTCTCAGAGTCCAGAGAAGGAGCCTACGTAAGCTATGGAGAAGGAGAACAGCTTCTCTTGTAAACTGTGTAGCATATTCTAGTTTATAAAAGGCTGTGTGTCTGGCTTCAATTTATTCTCCTTCTGAAATAGCCTGATAATCTGTAATGAGGAGGATTTGAATCTGTAATCTGAATTTACTTAACAAGATAATTAAATATTTAAATTCAGTTCATTTGGAAGCTAGAAGGGATTATAGATAGCACACTCACAGATTTCCATCCCTAGATTAGTATGCACTGCAGCACATTCTTAATTTTGGTTATAGCTGTTTTTCGGTTCTCCTATCTTTGCATTTGCCATGGCAATTAGGGCTGGAGGGAGCTTGTGGTGTCCTTGGAACTGAGAAGGAAGAGAAATTATGACACTAAATAATACCAAATGGGCCTAGTTCTCATTGCAGTAGAAACCACTCAGAAAAGTTAATTAAACTCAGGAAATAGGCTGCAAGATAATTAAGTTTAGGCCTAATTTTACACTGTAGGCATTCTATATTGTTTTTGCAAAGGTCCAAAGGAACATGAGAGAGAAAATCTCCAGGTTGTGGGCTAGATTCATAAAGGATCGTTATCTGCAGTTAAATGGCCAGAGAAGATGGTCATGTGTGAGCAGCAAATTGTATTTTGTAAGGTAAAAGTGATAATTATGCCGCACATATAAGACATTTATAATTTCTTTTAATTATCCGTAAAGGGGAGAGTTGTCAATGTATCTGGTGTAGGAAATGATAAACGTATAAACCCCACATCCAAGACATAAGACATTATATTTTCTAAAAAAATGGTTGATAATCAACTCCTGAGTGTGCTGTGGGAGCTTAGGTGTATTTTAAACCCTAAGGCTGGAGGCAGCCTTGATTGCTACCTTGTGTGTGACGGAATAAAAAAAAAAAAACCTGTCACCAGTCCAGAGCAAATATGCGTCATCTCTCCTTGGATCATGTGTCCCCATTAGAGGACAGGATGTTTGCGTTCTGACTTGACTTGCTTTTCACAAAGTACCCCTGGCTGTTACTGAGTACCTTGTGGCCTTCAAGGGCATTGGCAATTGATTAAATTTTCAATTGTCTAGTGTTTATCCTGGTTTTCTTATGCCTGATGTGAACTCGGTGCTGCTTTTGGATGAAGCAGAGAATTTATTTAAAAATTGATCTGGGATTTGCCGTGTTCCTTTCATCTAGTTTCCCAGCCCCCTTTGGTTAAAAAAAAAAAAAAGATTCTGTAGGACAGAAGGAAATAAACCAAATTCTATCTGTTGGCTGCCAAAATAAATCGAGTCAACTTTATTTCTTATTTACTCTTGCTGGGAAGTTCTGCATCAAGTCAACTTGCCTTTGGTTAAATTTGATCAGCCGCCGTACTTAACGCTCAGTGCTATACTATTTCCCCTGCTGGCTGACCCCGAAAGGGACTCTTCAAGGCTCTTTCTGTCATTGTATATAACTTCACTGACATTTTGCAGGTCACCTGGAGCTTCCAAATGCATTTAGAGGTGAAGAAGTCACCAGGCAAACACAGGTATAAATGTATCAGTTTCTCATGCTCATTATTTTGATCTAGAAGTCCAAAGCTGAGGGCATTGGGCACTGGTGGCCCCATGTTCCACAGAGATTGACAAGCAACAGCCAGACCTCCACCCCTTTCAGTATTTAAGAAGGAATTGTTGGAAAGAATTCAGTATTTAAGAGCAGAGTTGATGGAAAGAAGGCATCTCTTTGCATCATGAGCTGACTTAGTGGGAGTCTGTGGTGTCGTGTTCCCCCTCCATCCATTCGAAGTGCTGATTGGGATGACGGTGCTAAAGAAAGGGTAGCAGCTGTGGTTAGACGAATGGTCGACTGTCCCTATTCTTAGAAAACCGTCTAGCTTGGGCTTAGAAAAGTACCTAAGGAAGAAATGCATGGCTGTTGTACCATACCTGGCTCGTATGGGTAGATAATTACACTCCCCATACCCACCTACCTGCTGCCTGTTTTGAATGAGATCTGTCAAATGAAGACCATACCTCCTGACCCAAGAGAGTCCATGGTGCCGGCCCCTCAGAATGTCAGTGTGAGTCAGAACACTTCCTCGGTGGCATGTCCTCAGGACTTTTAAGAACCAAAAATCCTGTATTGATAGCTAATCATACTTAATGCATTTATTAACTTTGTACCAGGTACTGTTCCAAGTACTTCATATGTATAAGCTCATTTAGTTGTCACAGAGAGTTCATGATTGAACTATTTTCTCCACTTTATTAGGGTGGTACAGCTGGCAGGCAGCTGAGCTCCACGTGTGGACACCTTTCTACCTCTTGTGCTGAAAGCATTTGGATTGCCTTGCTCTACACTCTGTGGCCCCTGGGGTTGCTCAGTCACAGCATCTTGGACCCCACAGCTAAAAAAAGGTCTACCAGCTGCCTCCTACTGCTGACAAAGCAATGACTTCAGGGTGACCGCAGTTTGGCCACAGCCCTGAGATGAGGGGCAGGGGAGTGTCTTCACCCTAGGCTTGACTTCAGGGGTCTTGCCCATGCCCAGCCTTGCTAGGACACTGGACTTCATAACCATGTTGGAATCCACTGGGCACTGAAGAATATAGCATGCTGTCCTTTGGAAAATTCCTAGACGGAGGATTAGACCCGCTTGGAACTCACCAGGAAAGCCTGGCATACTCTGAAGGAAATAGCATTGAATAGTTTTGTTTGGGGTTTGGAGGCTGAGGTGGTGAGCCCAGGAAAAGAGGTTCTTCTCATGTCCGAAGTAGGAAAAACAGAGCCATTCATTTCGTGACATAATCATCTTTTCCTCTGTGCAAGTCAAGGAGGATGCCATCTGCCATAGAAGAATGGACTTGAGTAATCCGAAACAGCTGTGCATGGAAATTCTAAAAGGACATGGCTAGAGCTTACACTGCTTATCACGATTCGGGGGCTCATCTAGAAGGTTAATGCAAAATCATACATAATGCTGGAGGTAATCTGAGAGACTGCTAGCTTCACGAGAGATCTGGAAGATCTGGAAGAACCCTTTGGCTTCTCCCTGTGATCATTTTAAATGATTTTGAGAGACTAACTATAGGTTGCCACTGACTAATGAAACTGTTCCTACCATTGTTAGTACAAGATCTGAGATCGTTTTATTTCTAGAAAATATATATAGTGTGTCCTGTAATATTTGTTAACAGATTTGACCAGTGCACTTCCTCCTATATCTATACTTAAAAAAAAAAAAAAATCACCACCAGCAGTTTGCATCTACCTGCATAGGACAGTCATAGATTTTCTCTGCCTTGCCCTAAGGGTGTGTAAATTTTCTTGCTCTCTGTCACACTGTTGATAGAAAGGATTTTTAAACCACTTGGAAACATGAAGGCTTTGCTTTCACCTGCTGCAGAGATGATGTTTTAATTAGGAGAAACAGAGAAGCTGTTTTCTCCTTCTTTATTACGTTTATGACCTTCAGGTGGTTAAATGAAGGGACGCTCATGAACTCTCCTAGGGGGGGCACTTCCTTGGGCGTTCCCCTACTTGGAACCAACACTCAGACTCAAACCAAACTTCTCCGGCTTAGAACTCCTTCTTATAACTACACATTACTGTGCATTTCATAAAGGGAGTTTTATCGTAAGTGGTGGGCTTACGAGGAAGGAGTAGAGCTTCTCCTGTTTCTTTATTAGAAATAGGCAATAACCTCAGGCCCTCACGCAGCAAAGTGATTCAAATACTCTATAGACAACAGGACAGTCCCTCATTATTGATTTATAGCTGTTTCCGTGTTGTCTTATATTCTTTCAGTAATGCCTGAAAATGTTTGTTATTGTGTGAGCAGTGCTGTAGTGGGAATGAAGAGAGGTAGTGACCGTGAGCAAGGGACGGAAGCAGATGGGAGGATGGGCAGAGAAGCAGGCTTCCTTGTGGTCTGGCTTAGGATTGCGTAGGAAACAACTCCTGTTGCCTTAAACTCATTAGAAATGACTCTTGGAAGGGGGAAGAGGTGGGGAGGTTCCCTCTGTTTTGACTTGGGGGAGGCACGTGAATCATTTGACTTAGCTTTCCAGGAAAGGGTGACTCCCCCAAGTGGTGGCAAACTTGTGATCGGGGCAGGTGACTTGGTCCTGTAATGGATTCTGATTTGGAAAGGAAACTTAGATATTTCCTCATCTTCTCTATGTAGAAATGAAGACCAAGAGAAATTAAAGTTACGGCAGAGTTACACTAAGACATACATTTCCTGATTCCGTTTCTGGTGACTCCATTTGAATATTCTCCATAAAGTCTTAAGATAGTAACACTGAAAAAAAATCACTTCCGTATTGATAATTATTGACTGGTATGAAGAGTCAGTTATCATAGCTGTGCCTTCTAGCAAAGTGTTACTCTTAACAACTCTTTGTGGTGAAAGGTGTTACAGCATCTGGCCCAGATCTCATGGAATTACTATACCAGGCCCACCCCTGACTAATTAATGTTAGGTGTCTGGCTCCTTCTTCGTCTCCTTGGGCTTCAGTGTCCTCATATGTAAAATGTGTGAATTAAATAGAATGATATGTAAAACAGTAGATTGTCTAGCACAAGGGGTGTGACTATTAGGTGTTAGCCAATGTCATTGACCTCTACTGTGTTATTGTAGTTATTTTAATGGATCAAAGATCAGAAGGTATAAGAGTGTAGAGTGAAAAGTCTGCCTCCCTGCTCTGCCTGCTCACCACTCAGATCCCACCCACAACTGGCATTTATTTTTCTTATGTCTCCTTCCAATGATTTTATAGGTAAATAAGCAAGTGTAAATATATATCTTCCCCACTTTGTTTTCCAAATGGTAGCACACTATACATCGTGTTCTGCCCCCCTCCCTTTTTTTTTCAAGAAATATTTATTTATTGGAGAGAGTGTATTATCAGGAGGGGCAGAAGGAGAGACAATTTCAAGCAGATTCCCAGTGGAGAACAGAGCCCATTGTGGGGGCTCAATCCCACAACCCTGAGATTATGACCTGAGCCGAAACCAAGAGTCAGACGCTCAACCAAATGTGCCACCCAGGTGCCCCTGCCCTTGCCTCTTTAAAAATTTACTTAATAATGTTTATCATTATTATTATTATCATTACTAGTTTTTATTTTTTAATTTACTTTTTAAAGGTTTTATGTATTTATATGACACACACAGAGAGAGGGAGCACATGCAGGGGGAGCAGCAGGCAGAGGGAAGGGGAAAAGCAGACTCACGCTGAGCAGGGAGCCCAATGTGGGGCTCGATCCCAGGACCCTGAGATCATGATCTGAGCCCCACTTAACTGGCTGAGCCACCCGGGCACCCCTTACTTAAGAATGTTTTTGAGCTTATAAATGGAAAGAGGATCTTACTCCAATCGCTGTGTCATGCTCCATGGAAAGGATTTACAGTAATTTATCTTGCTTGATGTCTGTTCATGGACATTTAGGTTAATACTCTTCTTCTGCTATTATTAACCATCCTGCAACAAAGAACCTTGGACATATGTTATTTGCATATGTCTGTAGGATTAATCTCTAGAAGTGGCATTGCTGGGTTAAAGGGTATGTACATTTTAAATTCTGGCAGATATTGCCAAATGGCCCTCCACGGGGGTTGTAGCGTTTACAGTCTTTACAACACTGAATGAAAGTGACTTTCCCCTCTGCTGAGTCAGAGCGTTATCAAACTCCAGGGTTTGCCAGTCTGATAAAGGAAAAGTGCTATTTCTGTGTAGTTTTGATTTACATTTCTCTTACTATAATTGAAAATGAACATGAAAAAAAAGTTCAAGAGGCATTTTTACTCATTTTTTTTCCCTGAGAACTATTTTTTCGTGTCTTTCACTCTTTTTTTTTTTTTAAAGGATTTTCTTTATCTGTCAGAGCGGGAGAGCACAAGCAGGCAGAGCAGCAGAGGGAGAGGGAGAAGCAGACTCCCCACTGAGCAGGGAGCCCGATGCGGGGCTGGATCCCAAGACCCTGGGATCACGACCTGAGCCGAAGGCAGTCGCTTAACCAACTGAGCCACCCAGGTGCCCCCACTCATTTTTTGTTACATTGCTTTCATTTTATATGAATTTGCATATATTTTCTTTAAACATTGGAAGTAATTATCAAAATGAACATGCACATATTAAGTTCAAAAGTTCTGGAAGGGAGTAAAAGATAACTAAAGCTTTTTTTCCTCATCTCCCATCTGATGGAATCTGCTTCCCAGAGAAAACCATTCTTAAGTTTCTCTTATAGTGTTGTATAAATTTTATGTGTGTGTGTGTGTGTGTGTGTGAGAGAGAGAGAGAGAGAGAGAGAGAGCGTGCACGCATTTATGTGTATGTTCTTTATTTACAAAGATGGGATCAACTGATTCCTAATGTTTATCATTTTGCTTTTCTTATTTGGATGCATTTCCTCATTTGTATTCATAGAATCATTTCATTTTTCAGTGACTACATATCTTCAGTGGTCTCTTAAGTATGTACATTCACCTCAGGATGATTCATTGGGTTGTGGGAAGAAAATATTATTAGCTCGTCCACTTCTGTTTATCTTATTGAAAAGTCAAAATTTTGGGTATCTATTTTGTAACATACACACTATAGTATCTACTGTCTATATACAATTGGAAAATAAATGTAATTCATGTTATGTATATAATTGGAAAATATAATTCATGTTTTCATATCAGACTTGTGTGTTTCAATTCTCTCTTTTTTTTCTTTTTTGCTGAAAGAGTATGCTGTAAAAAATATTTGGAAATGATTGCCATACTTCCTTTAACCAGCCTTTCATTTCATTAGTAGATATTTACGTTTTTTACTATAGTGATTTTAAAATACATCCACAAATTCTTTGGCATTCATTTTTTCTGAGATGGAGCCCAATTTCTGTCCTCTTGAGTGTGGGCTAGATTTGGCGATTCAATTCTAAAGAACAGAATATGGTAGAAATGAGTGTATGCCTTTTGAGTCAGTCATATAAGACACTGTGGCTTTGCCTTTGATTTTGGATCATGTTCTACATGTTCTAGTAGGATATCAGCTGCCATGTTGTAAGGACATTCAAACAGTGCTCTGGAGATGACACCAGCCTTCACCAAAAACCAGCACCAGTGTGTCTACTTGGATGTGGACCCTTCAGCCCTCGTGAGGACTTTAGCTGACTGCAACCCCATGAAGGAACCAGGGACAAACTATCCTGTTATAGTTTTCCTAAATTTCTGACCTGTAGAAACCACAGAAGATAGTTGATGTTCACTGTGATTTTAAGCAGCTACATTTTCAGAAATTTTGTTAGGTATTTCTGTAATAGATAAGTAATATACTTCTTATCTTTTATTATGATAAACATTCCAGTAAAGAAATTTGTTTGTATCTGTGTATCTCTCTCAAATAAATTAATTAATTGATTTTAAAAAAAGGATTTAAGAAAATGTTATTAAGAAAATTATAAGGAAGAGAAAATAGGTTTACAATACTGCGATTTATTTATATTTTTTAAAAACCTGTGTGTTGAGTAGATCTGTGCTGTTCAAACCTGGGTTGTCCCAGAGTCCCGTGTATATTTCTATTTGGCTGAGCTACTCCCCTGTCATTAGATTTAGTTGTTAAGACTTCTTCCTGGTCATTTAAAAACATTTAGTCTTTCACGTAAACTTCAGAATGATTTTTTTTTTTTCCTGTTGAGATGAAAAAAAGCAAAAAAAAAAGAAAGGAAGAAAAGAAAAAAAATCTGTAGGAATTTTGGTTATATCACATTGAGTCTTAGATTAATTCCAAGAGGCTTCATAATTCCCTAATCACTCCTAAAAATAGGTCTTCCCATTTAAGATTTCTTTTATCTCCCTCTATCCCTAATCAAACCTTAAAAAAATGTAGTTTTTACTCATTTATGGTTTAATTTATAACATCTTCTTTTCCTTTCTAAAAGTTTTCTTTTTAAAGTACATTTTATGATTCTTTTACCTAGAAAATCTGCTTTTATGCAATTGATTTTTAATCAGTTTACATCTTTTCACATGACTAATAGCTTTTTAAAGAACCTATCTTTGAGTTTCCACATCTATAATCATATACTTTGCAAATATTAGTGTTACATCCAACAGTCTTCTAATGTTCAACCATCCTCTTATTCCTGATAATATTATTTGGACATGGCACAATAATCTGTTAATAAAACTCTTTGAGTCTATATGCTAATATTCAAATAGCACCTGTACAAATATAATCAGGAAGAGATTGGTTGGTAGTTTATTTTTCATGCTGTACTTACTAACTTTAATATCATTCTTACCACAGCTCTGTAAATTTTTTTATGGCCTGGAAAAGTATAAACAGGATCAAAATATCTGCTTATTATAGGTTTGAAAAAATTCACCCATGATGCCAACTCTTGTTGGATATCCCTTTAATGGCTTTTTTTTGAGATACCTTTTATTAATATTGATCATTTTTTCTCATTACAGAAAATGTTCATTCTTTGTATAAAATTTGGAAAAGAGATATAAATAAAAGAAAAAATCACTAATAAGTCTATGACCAGATAATCTTTGTAAACACTTGTTTCCTTAATTGTGGTTTAAAATATTCGTGTGCATAGTTTGACAAAATTTTACACATTTACTTCTTTGCAGCCACCACTTATACCAAAATGTAGATTATCTTTTAAAATTTGATTTAATTTTCATTCCAGTGTAGTTAGCAGTGTTATATGAGTTCTTTTTAGTTGTTTTTTAATGTTTACACTTCTGTCTTGTGTAGAAATATCCTATAATAAGCTTTAAGCCACTGCAAATTATATTTTTAAATTGATTAGCTGGTAGAACAAAATGTTGGTTATTGCTTTTATTGGTGTTCATCAAATCTTGCACTCACTGAGAGCACCAGAAAAAATAAGGAATAAGGAATTTGGGGATGGTGACAGTGAGGGGAAAATATTCTGGCATGATCTATTTCTGTTGACTGAAAATTAGATACCATTAATGAAGTAAAATATTTGCTGGCCTTCTGCAAAGATGGAACAGTGTCTTTTTTTCTTTCTTAAGAAGAAATAGGATGTGAATCAAGTAGATGAAGGAAAAATTATACCCTCTTAAAAATGAAGAATTGCAGAATTTCTTTGTAACAAGAATTGCAGAATTTCTTTGTAACAATTTTCCTCTCTTAATGTATTTTTAAAGGGCTTTGTTATTTTATTACAAACATACATTGTAATGTAAACTGCAAAGCCCCTTTAAAGTCATTACTTGAATATTTGAAGTTGTTGGCACTTTTTCCCCCTAATATAGATACAATCTTAAAATGAACAAGATGGTGCATTTACTCTTTGGGAATTTTTTTCCATTTTTATACTTACTCATTGGGTATAACAGTCTCAAATGGGTCAGCACAATGATCTATGGGTAGATAACAATGAAAGAATGTGGTTCAATCTTTGTACGTGGTTTCTATTATACTTGGAGAATCCCAAGTATAATAGAATATATATATTCTGATATATATCTGTGCATATACTCAGAAACCAAGACTTTTCTTCCCTTGATTTTCTTAAAAATGTATCATTTTTTGTAAAAATAAGTCAGTTTCTAAGCTGTTTCATATCGTCCTCATAATATCTATTCATTTCCTGCATGTAAAAACCAGAATTCTATTAATTTATTATGGAATTGGCAAGAGAACTAATAAAAATTAAAAAACTCCATTCTTTGTTCTCTTGTTTTGTTCTTTGATTTTAGGTAGCTATATTAACCCAAGGGAATCTTTTTGTTATTTTTGCAATCTGAGATGTATAATAAACTAGTTATATCTCCCCATGTTTCAGAACCCTAAAGCCTATACTTTGAAATTTTGAACAGGCAATTTTGCACCAAAAATATAGCTTTCTTTTTCTTGACTAACTATATTGAAAGCTGATATTTCTCTGTCCTCAGAAGTATTGCTACTAAACTTTATGAATTAAATTTAATACTACAAGCCAAAATATCTGTGTTTTTCCACTTTCTGCAACAATAGAAATATTACCGGTGGAATTACTTGTGAGTCAAGCCTGAGGCTCTGAATGTCACTGTGTTTCTCCAACTTGGAGATTTTTTCCTTTTCAATTAGACTGAAGCACGTACGATACAGGTGGGAAGAGCTTATTCAAAAGTAAAAATTACAATTACAACCTTTCTCTTCAAGCTGGAAAACTGTCTTTGCTGAGCTGTTCTGTTAACATTGCTTTCTACAAGAAGTTGGAAAGGTTCTTTGCTTTTCTGTGTGTGTTTGTTTTTTTTAACTTAGTTTTATTTAGAATATTCTCTATGGCATTGAAATCTTTGTGTGCTATTATGGTGTCCAGTATAACAAGACATTTAATGTGCAAAAGACTTGAGCTTCCTTTTTTTTTTTTTTTAATATTTTATTTATTCATTTGACAGACAGAGATCACAAGTAGGCAGAGAGGCAGGCAGAGAGAGAGAGGAAGGGAAGCAGACTTCCTGCTGAGCAGAGAGCCTGACGCGAGGCTCGATCCCAGGACCTTGAGACCACGACCTGAGCCGAAGGCAGAGGCTTAACCCACTGAGCCACACAGGCGCCCCAAGAATTTTAGTTTTTAAAACTTTTTGTTTATTTGTTTTAGTACCAATATGCTTAGGCAGGGATTTTTTAAAATAAATTTATGTCGTGTGATACTCAGTGGGCTTTTCGACTGGAGGTTTTATGTCTTTCTTCATTTTTTTAGATAATTCTCTGGAATTATCTCCTTGAATGTTGTTTTTCCACCAGTCTCTCCCTCTGGCATTGTTCAGTGCATTTGGGACTTCTGCATCTATCTTCTGTATGTCCATGTCTTATCTCCTTATGGTATGGTTTAAAAGGTTTTTTGTTTTTTTTTTTAAAGATTTTATTTATTTATTTGACAGACAGAGATTACAAGTAGGCAGAGGAAGAGAGAGAGAGAGAGAGAGAGGAAGCAGGCTCCCTGCAGAGCAGAGAGCCCAATGCGGGGCTCGATCCCAGGACCCTGGGATCATGACCTGAGCCGAAGGCAGAGGCTTTAACCCACTGAGCCACCCAGGTGCCCATCCTTATGGTATGGTTTGAGAGATTTCCTCAATTCCATCTTCCACTTCTGCAATTTTTTCTTTGGCTGTGCTCATTGCACAATGTTTAAATATCAGTGATTACAATGTTCATTTCTAGGTACCTCTTTCTTCATTACCGTTGTTTTTATTTTATGAACCATAATACCATTTTTACATCCTTAAAGATCTTTATTCCCCCAAGTTTTTATTTAAATTCTAGTTTAGAAGCACCTGGGTGGCTCAGTTGTTGGCCGTCTACCTTTGGCTCAGGTCATGATCCTGGGGTCCTGGGATCGAGCCCAGCATTGGGCTCCCTGCTCTGCGGGAGGCCTGCTTCTCCCTCTCCCACTCCCCCTGCCTGTGTTCCCTCTCTTGCTGTGTCTTTCTCTGTCAAAAAAATACATAAAATCTTTAAAAAAAATAAATTCTACTTTAAATTCTATTTAAAAGTTGGATCACATAGAGGGCAATATTAGTTTCAAGGTAATGCAGTGTTCATCACAAGTGCCCCCCTTAATACCCATCTTTAAAGATCTTGAACACTTATTTTAAAGTTCTTTTCAGCACATCACCCACTATTATTTTTATTTTATATATATATATGTATGTATACACATACATATACATACATATATACATACATATACATACATACATATGTGTGTGTATGTGTGTGTGTGTGTGTGTGTGTGGCCTCAAATCTTGTTCATTTGTTGAACAAAATAAAAAAATTAACTTACCAAAACAACGCATCAAAAAGTGGATTGTTTCAGAAGGTCTTCAGTCAAATTTTTATTTAAAGGTTTGAAGCCTAACAACACTTCCCATATGTTTTCTTTGTAGGAAGCAAATGAATGTAGCAATTGTTGTAGTTGTTTCTTTTATTGGTGCTAATCACACTAAGATTTATACACACCTTTACCAGAAATAAAATGTTAGAATATTGCAGCAAAAGAAACATGTAGTGAGTTCAGTATACGTGCTGCCAAAGCGAGCACTATGTAGTGAGTTCAGAATTCCCATTAAGAAATCTCTTTCTGGAAAAGTAGTTCCAGCATCTTATTTAGTTTTCATACTAAGAAACAGAGAGGCTCATGCTCAATGAACATACTCAGACAAAGACATGGATATTACTGAACTGTCACTACCTTGGGATAGATTACAGAACAAATTAGAACACTGCCCCAGTTTGGAGACATCTCCTGGTTGTGGGCAAAACTTTACTGTCTATTCTCTGTAAATACAAAGTGGATATGGGTGTCCGCCTCTGCTGTATTATCTAAAGCAAAATACGTCTCACAGAGGGCAAAACTAATGCAATGCTATGGTCATATCTGATTATTGCTTAAATATTGATGATAGAAAAGAAAGGGCAGCTGAAGTACTTTTGGACTTGTCTTTTGGTTTCCCTGTATTCTGAAACTCTGCCTCATTCATTATTGTTTACTTTTATTCGTTACTATTCTGTATTTCAAAAGAATCGAAGTTAGATCTTGCTCAATAAACAGAGACACCTTGAATTTTAGGAAGTCCTTAAAACTCCTCCGTCCCAGCCCTATGGAATGGCTCTTCTATTGGTTGCTTAGTGTGGACTCTTGCTTTGTGCTGTTGGGGTGACCCTGGGCTCTGTATTCTACACCAAGTAAGCCTGGGTTCTGCTTCCAGTGGGAGATTCTACTTTGTCCCCAGCCACAACTCTGCACAGGTGGTCAGAAGGATTTTTGGACAAGCAGCTCCCAGCTTTAACGGCAGGAGAGCCTGGTGTGAGCCACCTGTCTTGTATGAGGTGTATTTGAACGCGGTCCTGTGAGACTGTTGAGGTCTCAGTGTCAGGATTCCAAACTCACATCCAAATTCCCTTGATCTGTGAGTCTTTCGTATCGGGTAGTGAGTTCCCCTCTGTTTGTAACCCTTGGAGGTTTTACGTTCTTTTCTTCAACAAATAAATGTGTTTACATATCTGTATCTTTATCCATGCTATTTAAGCTAACGTTTTAAAGTGCTAGCTGCGGTAAGGGGGAGATTTTAACATGCTGTCAGTAAGTCGTTTTGATCTGGGTCCTCTCTTTTAATGTTGGCAAAATGAGTTCCATTTTCCCATAGTACTACTGACTTGTCAGATCTTTAAAAAGGCTTTTCCTGTTATAAGGGAACATCCTAAGAGGCGTAGAATTTAAAATTTAGTTAATAAAATAAATCCATTTTTCTCTAGAGACAGTCTTGTACCACATGTTCTTTTAGTGTTGAAATTTAATTGCCTATAACTGCTGACTTCCGGTAACTCTCAGCTGGCTCTTTCCACGTTTGGTTCCAGACATAGTCGTGACCCCCCCAGTAGTGAATGTGCATGTGTATATCACAAAATACTCAATGGAAAGAAGTGAGCACAAAGACAGAGTATTTATATTTTTCATTAGAGGGAACTAATTCACTGGGAGTGGGGCCCATTTACATTTTAACCATTATGTAAAGAGTTTCATGTGGAAACATGAGTTAATTGGCACCATATTTCTGATGTCGTCCAGCCATGTGTAGGGACTCTTTATAGACTGGATCCCAAGCAGCTGCCCTGTGACCCATCTTTGAAATCTGGCTCGACTTTCTTCTTCTGGTTTTAAGTCATTTTGCTATGAAGCCTACAGTTTAATGAAAGGAAAATACCACCAGTAACTTTTGCCAAAATGGATGTGAAGAGTCTTTGAACTGTGGACTGTCCTTGTAGTTTTTCCTCTGTGTAGCGTTGCTGTAATGCAATCTTTTTGTTCTATTAATAATATGTTATGCATGGTCACATCCCTGGTTAATTAGACTTGCAGTTTTCAATTAACAGCATTTTTTGATGATACATTATTATCCTTATTAGTGAGGTCGTAGACTATATTATAACAAAGACTGAAGACTCTATTGTCAGCATAATCTTGAAAGACCCATTTAACTTTATGAAATGTATCTGCTGAAGGAACTTCATACTTTATTTGATGTATAATTTGACCCCCATAAAGAACCAAATGATTCTTTTTTCCCTCCCCTTCTTAGAATAAAACGTCCAGCACTTCAGATGGTCTGAATATTTCTCTCAGTTAAAATGAATAACATTGTCAGAAAATGAAATCTGAATTTTTAAAAATTGAGTAGATGAGCAGTCAGATATTCTTATTCAGCGATTTATCATGTCTTTAGATGAAACTTATAGTTCTATGTGAAACTGATGAACTCCATTAGATTTTAATTATTGTTCCAAAATCAATACTCTGACGAGCTTCAGGCAATTCTATTCACTCATCTGAATAAGGAGGTGGATTTGGGGTGGATATAGTCTTTTAGTTGGTACTGAAACACTATTTAGTGTAGATTGTTAGAATGCATTCGGGGTGTGTGTGTGTGTGTGTGTGTGTGTGTGTGTGTGTTTTCCTACTGTTCAAATCAAAAGAAGTTAAAACCTATAGGGATCAGAGGAGATCTGAGACAAGATTTTATCTTAACTGCCCAGGAGCTATTGAATGATTGATTTTGCTTCCTTTTGTCTTCCCAGCTTGGGAGGCCATTGTGGGATCTCACGCTCTAAGAGATTTGCCAGGGACCTTGGTGGTGTGGCAGGGAAGGTATAGTTGGGTGTGGGTGCTTCTCTCCAGTTGGGCTTGCTTCATCTCACTTTTTTTTTTTTAAGATTTTATTTATTTATTTGACAGACAGAGATCACAAGTAGGCAGAGAGGCAGGCAGAAAGAGAGGGGGAAGCAGGCTCCCTGCTGAGCAGAGAGCCTGATGCGGGGCTCAATCCCAGGAGCTTGAGATCATGACACGAGCCACCCAGGTGCCCCTCATCTCACTTTTAAATGACAGGGTCAGGGACACCTTAGTGGCTCAATCGGTTAAGCGTCTGCCTTCAGCTCAGGTCATGATCCCGGGGTTATAGGATTGAGCCCTGCACTGGGCTCCCTGCTTAGTGGAGAGCCTGTTTCTCCCTCTCCCGCTCCCCCTGCGTGTGCTCTCTCTCTCTCTGTCAACTAACTAAATAAATAAAATCTATAAATAAATAAATAAATAAATAAATAAATAAATGACAGGTCACGTTTAAAGACTGTGGTCAGCTGTACTATTGCCCCTAACCAAGTTATGACATTTCCCAGAATGAAACCAACATTGTGGCTTCTGTCACTTCTATTAATTTTTCTTATTTGAACTTCATATAAACTAAATCCTAACATGTATCCTTTCATGTCTGGCTCCCCCAACCCCAGTATGACATCTCTCAGGTTTGTCTTGTTGTGTGTAGCATAGAAGTAGTCGCTCGTTGCTTTTCCTTGCTGTGTAGCAGAGCTCGGCAAACTTTTCCTGTAAAGCTTGTGAGAGGCACTATTTCCAGCTCTGTAGGCCATATGGTGTATGTTGCAGCTGATGGACTCTGCAGCCTTAGATGATGCCGTCCATGGGTGGGTTTTGTCCACTGGATGTAGTTTGCTGACCCCTGCTGCAGAGAATTTTATTCAAAGACTGTTCCACCATTTCTCCATCGTTGATGCATGTTTGGGTTGGTTTTCGCTTTGAGAACCTATGCATAGGCTGCTGTGAACATTCTTATATGTGTCTTTTGTGCATTATATATGCTTTTATGTTGTAAAATTGTCTGATAATAGGGATTCATTCGTTGAGCTTTGGCAGATACTGACCGTACATGGTTTTACTAACGTATACTCTTATTGCTAGTGTTCCAGATGATTGAAATTTTTGCTAACACTTGGTATTGTCATTTAAAAAATGTGATTATGTAGTGGTAACTCATTTTCCTTATGATGAGTTATGTTAAACATCTTTTCATGTCGTTATTAGGCAATTTGGAGAATACACACAAACACATATATACACACACACACCCAAAATACCCATACAAGAATTTTTGTCCCATTTTTAAAAAATTGGATTTCCTGTGTTTTCTGATGGATTTGTAATATTTCCTTATATATTCTGGACGTGAGTTCTTGGAAATGAATATTGCAAATATCTTTTTCTACTCAGCATCTTATCTCTTTCACTCTTATGATGGTGTTTTTGATGTATATAGATTTTCTTTTTTTTTTAAGATTTTATTTATTTGGGGGTGCCTGGATGGCTCAGTGGGTTAAGCCTCTGCCTTCGGCTCAGGCCATGATCTCAGGGTCCTGGGATCAAGCACCACATCGGGCTTTCTGCTCAGTGGGGAGCCTGCTTCCCCACCTCTCTCTGTCTGCCTCTCTGCCTATTTGTGATCTCTCTCTGTCAAATAAATAAATAAAATCTTAAAAAAAAAGATTTTATTTATTTGTTTGAGAGGACGAGAGAGAGAGCAAGAGAGCAGGAATAGGGAGAGGAAAGTAGACTCCTATCTGAGCAGGGAGGCTGACGTGGGGCTCGATCCCGGGACACTGAGATCATGACCTGAGCCAAAGGCAGATGCTTAACATCTGAGCCACCCAGGCACCCCATATGTATAGATTTTCTTAATTGTAGTTAAGTTCAATTTGTCAATGTTTTTCTTTATGTTCCTTCCCTGTTCTACGTGAGAAATCTTTCTTTACACTGAGATTCTAAACGTATTCTGTGTTAACCTCTAGAAGCTTTATTATTTTGTCTTTTTTATATTCAGATCTATGATCTAACAGGAACTGAGATATATATATATATATATATTTTTTTTTTTCTTTTTTGGTATTATGTTATAAGGTAGGGATCAATGGTAACTTTTTTCCCATATGGATATCCAGTGATCCAACATCATTTATCCTAAACACCATTTCAACTGCACTGCAGTGTGATGGCACTTGCATAACCATATATGCATGCATTGGTTTCTGAACTCAGTTTTGTTGAACTGTTGTCTTTGTGTCAATAATGCACTATTTTAATTGTTATAGTTTTACCACTTATTTAAAACATTTTTCTATTTTTTTTTTTTGCTTTTTGCTTTTTTCTTAAGTAAACTCTATGCCCAGTGTGGGGCTTGAACTCAGAACACCATGACCAAGAGTCATGTGCTATATTGACTGAGCCAGTCAGGAGCACCAGTTATTATAATTTTATAGTTAGTCTTTGTATGTTCTACATCTCCTACTACAAATCCTCCAACATTGTTATTCTTCTCTAAAATTGTCTTTGCTGCTCTTGTTCCCTTGTTTTTCTATATCTATCTTAAACACTTTATTACATTTCCACAAAATGTCTTTCTGGAATTTTTTTTTTCTTTTTAAAGATTTACTTTTGGAGAGAGGGGTAGAAGGGAAGGGGGAGAGAGAATCTCAAGCAGACCCAACGCTGAGCACAGGCTCAACGTGGTCCTGGATCCAATGACCCTGAGCTTATGACCTAAGCTGAAACCAAGAGTTGGAGGCTTAACTGACTGAGCCACCCAGGTGCCCCTCTTTCTGGAATTTTGATTCTGATTGCATTGGGTCTTTAGATCAATTTGGAGACAAATGTTATCTGTACAAAATTGAGACTAATCCATGAACATTATGTTATCCACACTATCCTCTTGTTTTCTTAAGGCTCTGTAATATCTGTAGAGAACATCTCCCATTTCAGTTCCCCTGTTGGTAATTTGTGCCTTCCATGTTGCTAGGTCCTGTCCTTTCCTCTCTCCTGAGATTCTAATCATATGTACGTTAGAGCATTTAATCACGTGTTATTCAGTATCTGATGCTTTCTTCTGTATTGTCCTTCCATTTTTCTGTTTAAGATTCAAGCTGGACATTTCTGCAGATCTCTCTTCCCAGCTTGTCAGTGATCTTTTCCATTTTCTTTTTAAATATGCTATCAAATTTGTCTGTGAAATCCTTAAATTCGGTTATCAATCAATCCATCAGTCGGTCAGTCAATCAACTTCAGTGATACTGCCTTCAATTCTGAGCTACTGCTTTCCATTTGCTTCTTTTCTTGTGCAATGAGTCAGAAAATGGAATGGGGGGAGAATGTGGAGGCTAATGTGAAGATTACCTCTGACACACACATACTGCTTGTTTTCTCTCTGGGATTTAGTCCTTCAAGTTCTGACTAACCTACTTGATCTCTATGGACTCCAAATACCTGTTTTGTGCATCTTATCCATCTTTTATATGTGTTTTCATTTGGCGGGTCAGTCTAATACAAATGACTTTGACACATAAACTGCATCATTTTGTTGTTGTTTTTGGTTTGGTTTTTCAGGGTTTTTTTGTTTTTTTTTAAATTTAATTTAATTTTTTCAATGTTCCAAGATTCATTGATTATGCACCACACCCAGTGCTCCATGCAATACGTGTCCTTCTTAATACCCACCACCAGGCTCATCCAACCCCTTACCTCCTCCCCTCCAAAACCCTCAGTTTGTTTCTCAGAGTCCACAGTCTCTCATGGTTTGTCTCCCCCTCCAATTACCCCCGACTCATGTCTCCTCTCTATCTCCCAATGTCCTCTGTGGTATTCCTTATGCTCACAAGCAAATGAAACCATATGATAATTGACTCTCTCTGCTTGACTTATTTCACTCAGCATAATCTCTTCCAATCCCATCCATGTTGATACAAACGTCAGGCATTCATCCTTTTTGATGAAGGCATAATACTCCACTGTATATATGGACCATATCTTCTTTATCCATTCATCTGTTGAAGGGCATCTTGGTTCTTTCCACAGTTTGGTGACTGTGGCCATTGCTGCTATGAACATTGGGGTATAGATGGCCCTTCTTTACACTACATCTGTATCTTTGGGGTAAATACCCAGTAGTGCAGTTGCAGGGTCATAGGGTAGCTCTATTTTTAATTTTTTGAGGAACCTCCACACTGTTTTCCAAAATGGCTGCACCGACTTGCATTCCCACCAACAGTGCAAGAGGGTTCCCCTTTCTCCACATCCTCTCCAACACCTGTTGTTTACTGTCTTATTGATTTTGGCCATTCTGACTGGTGTAAGGTGGTATCTCAATGTGGTTTTGATTTGCGTCTCCCTGATGGCTAATGATGATGAACATTTTTTCATGTGTCTGTTGGCTATTTGTATGTCTTCTTTGGAGAAGTGTGTGTTCATGTCTTCTGCCCATTTTTTTTTGAGTGATTATCTGTTTTTTGAATTAAACTGCACCATTTTATTTTTTTTTATTTTTTTTAAAGATTTTATTTATTTATTTGACAGAGAGAGAGAGAGAGAGGGAGAGAGAGAGATCACAGGTAGGCAGAGAGGCAGGCAGAGAGAGGAGGAAGCAGGCTTCACTGCTGAGCAGAGAGCCCGATGTGGGGCTCGATCCCAGGACCCTGAGATCATGACCTGAGCCGAAGGCAGAGGCTTAACCCACTGAGCCACCCAGGTGCCCCATAAACCGCATCATTTTAAAGCAAAAGTTTTTATTTCCATTTATGGTTGAATTTGGCTAGTTCAGTTGGGGAACAGAAACCAAATCCAATTTGCCACATTTCAGAGGCATTTTCTTCTTTTATTTCCCCTTCTCTTGCAGAGATCTGCTCCTGGAAGACTTTCTGATGGACAAGGCTTTTTTCAGGTTTTGGTGCAGTCCCCTCATGATTTGTTTGTTTTGCCGTAGCTCAGCTCTGTCTTATTTTCTACTCATTTTATGATTTTAAGCCTGTACTAGGGAGTGATCATAACTAATACCATGGAGTGTTTATCACTTACAAACCACATTATAATACATTATCACATTTAGTCCTCATAACAATATCCTGCAAAATGGCTGGTGTTACTACCTCCCTTTAACAGCTGAACAAATTCAGGCCGAGTCAGGTTAAGAGGTTCGCTCTAAATCGCAGTCCGCAGATGAGATTAAGGGCTGACATCCCTGCCTTCCACCACATGCTTTCCCCCATCTTGTTCTTACTCTAATAATGACCAGGCGATTGGCTAGAAAATAAAGCCACAGACATAATGAAAGCAGTGTTTACTCTCAAGGAGTTCCAAATTTAGTGTCTTGTACCGTATGGTGCTCCAGGAAGTCGTGTTGTTATTTTTCAAAAGTGCCAAAGCTAAAATTTCCTCAGGCTTTCACAGAATCTGGGCAATGAAGATATGAGTAGAAGAGAAAAGGGAGAATCAAATTTGGGAAGTTGGGGAAGGAAGACCCAGGATTTGCTCTACTTACATTTTTATAGACCAGTAATTCCTCCTTTGGCTTCAGGGGAAATAGACTAGTCATGTACATTTCACATGAGAATCCTCTTCTACAAAACTCTTTTTTTTTTTTCTAAAGATTTTACTTATTTATTTGACAGAGAGAGATGCCACGAGAGAGGGAACACAGGCAGGGGAAGAGGGAGAGGGAGAAGCAGATTTCCCACCAAGCAGGGAGCCCAATGTGGTGCTCGATCCCAGGACCCTGTGATCATGACCAGAGCCAAAGGCAGACGCTTAACTGACTGAGCCACCCAGGTGCCCCTTTTCTACAAAACTCTTAGCAATTTAGGGAAACCTATGTCATCCTGACCTTTTCCAAATTGTTTAATGCTTATGTGTCTTTTCCCATTAATTTATGCACCTTGAGGGGAAAAAAAAGTATTTAAAAGAGGAGTCTCAGAACTTACGTTAGGGTAGATACCTCCCGGAAAACTATATACAAGGTCAGAAACAGACCCAGGGTTGCCTATATGCATCTACAGAGCCACCAGAGGCTTGTCTGTGTGTCCTTGAGGACACACTGTCTCCCTAGGTGTGTTTGGAAATGTATGTGTGGCCATGTTTCATTTGTCACCATGACTTTGATACGGGGCACATCTGATGTGTAGTTCCCCCAGTACCTCGACATTGACTGGCTTATTGCCGTGTTGAAGACTTTTGTATTTTACTCTGAAAGCAGTGATGAGTAACTGGATGGCTGAAGTCACTGTGGAGAGAAGATTAATCAGGTGGTGGTTTAGGGTGACTTCCAGAGGTGGAGGCTGGAGGCCAGGCACCAGGTAAAAGGTTTTCCATTAACAGATAGAAGCAGAGACACCAGGAATTCTATTAGAGTGTGGGAGTGAAGGGGCACCTGGGGGGCTCAGTCGTTTAGGTGTCTGCCTTTGGCTCCTGCTCAGCGGGGAGACTGCTTCTCTCTCTGCCCCTCCCCACTCTCATGCTCTCTCTCTCTCTCTTAAGTAAATAAATAAAATCTTAAAAAAAAAATGGGAGTGGAAAGGGAGGGTTGGCTACAACTTCTTCATATTCATTCCACAGCATTTGTGAGGGAAGAGAAAGGGATGTTCTTCCATATTTGTGGGCATGAAAGGGGAAAAGCCACTTAGCTAATGTCAGGCACAGAACGGAGTGGGGCCGGTCTGCATGCCAACCTACCTTATCTGTCTGATGCTCATTAGGCTCTGGTTTTGACTGTGCATGGAAACTTTCTGTTCTTTAATCAGCACTGGAAACTGATCCAAATATGGTTCAAATGTCTCCTTTTCCCAGACCAAAGTAGTCAAATACTGATCCTCAGTGAAAGAGGAAAACTGTATCAGTGATTTCTCTGAGAAGGAAGACAGGTACAAGAGCTACTCAGAGATGCTAAAAGGTTGATTTGCGATGTTCTGGCAACTAATCAGGAGTTCAGGTATTTCTGTTGAAATAGAAAAACACGGCTTTGTTGTTGTTGTTACACGTATTACTTCTGTGTGGATTCTGGCAGTTCAGTGAACAGCAAATGAGATGGAATAATTTGGAAACCTTGTGTCTTCTCTCAGGGATTTAGATAGATTTGTGAAGAATTCAGTTTTAAGAACACATCCAGTAATGCTTTCTTCTAGAGCATAATTGCCTTCTATGTGCTTTCTCCTCCATTCATACTTAGCGTATGCAACTTTCTTTTTTTTTTTTTAAAGGATTTATTTATTCATTTGAAACACAGACAGCAAGCAGAGGGGCAGAGGGAGAGGGAGAGAGAGGATCTCAAGCAGATTCTGCGCTGAGCACAGAGCCCTACATGGGGCTCAATGTCACGACTCTGAGATTTTGACCTGAACTGAGATCAGGAGTCGGTGGCTCAACCAACTGAACCATCCAGGTGCCCCAGCATATGCAACTTTCATACCGTAATCAACCAAAAGTAAAAGCCTCAAACATACAGGTTAAAAAAAAAAAAAAAAAAAAAAAAAAAAAATCCAAGCTGTTGTCACAGGCTTAACTAATAGGAGCTGCTTTTGTGTGTGGCTGCCTAAATTCCAAAAAGCTATCCTGTATATCTACGCGGAATTTGTTTATACACAGGTCCGTGCGTGAGGCTTACGCATTTATTTCCTCAGAACCCTAGGTGCCACCTCTTGGTGAAGATGTCAACTCTTCATTCGCATATATTAGAAAAAAAGAAAGGCTGTTTCCAGGATTGGCAACATCACCATACATCCCGTATTCAGACCACAGAGTCTCCACTCCATTGATTAAAATCCCCGACCACCCTAGCACCTAGGCTTCCCTAAGCAGCTTTGCACACAGTGTTGCAAAGTTTAGAAGGCTGTAAACCAACCGGAGATGAGGAAACAGGGTCCTGAGCAGGCATAGGGAAGTTGGCCTGCTCTGCTCTGTGTCCGGGTTCTGTTCCCTCTGAGGTTCTGGTGGGGGAGGCGCAGGGAGGGTACAGGCTGCTGGAGCACATGCCTCAATTATTTTCTATTCCTTTGTGTCTGTCCTTGTGCCTTGCTCATAGTAGGTACTCAATAAATTTTGATTGACCAAATCGTTGGGACTTGGCACATATATCCAGAAGCGGTAGTCTTCATTGTGGAATATTGTATGTGTTACTTATGAGCTGATAGGTTTCTAATTCAGCCACACAAAGATCTCTTAATTACATAAGATGATCACTTATTTTAATCTGGATTTTTTTGTGGTTTTCACAGGTGTGTTTCAGCAGGGCACAATTTAAATTGCTTGCAATTTAAGTTACTTCCTTATTCAGTATATGTGGCAAGGGAAGCCCCAACATTCTGGTAAGGGCTAGGGCTCACAGTCTTTGAGTTTTAAAGTCTTTTTTGGAGAAATAGATTATGCACAAATGCCTTGCTTGTATTCCAAGAGAGTGTGGGTGGAACTGGGACTATGGCCATGTGCAACAGAAGCCCTCCATTTGCATGTTGGTGGATATCTAATTCCACAGCCCTCTGTCAACCTGGTGTTAACATACACGGGCGTATCTGTGTGTGTGGTTAAGACACGTTTGTGTTTAGTACTGGCCGTACAGTTGCACAGGTGGTCACTATAGCTCCATAATAATTTGGGGAATTCTTTAGTTCTATTATTGTTACTTGCTTTCCATATTCTCAGCAATTCCTGCCTATGTTTTCAGTGTCTACAGGAGAAATCCTAAACAGAAACTGAGCTTCAGTGCATTATGGAAAGCATCGTTTTGACTTTCTCTCAATTTTCCTTCCTTGTGGTTGGCAGTTAAGGGATGGAACAGGTAGTGCCTGAGATGGGAAGAACCAGTGTGCAGGTGTGTATGTGTGTGTAGGAGGGGGGAATTCATGTCCTGTTCTGGGGTCAGTGTCATTGAGAGGTCAGTGTGCTTTCCTGACACCTCGGAAGGATTTTTGTCTCAGGTAGAATTGCTTCTGAACTTTCAATTTTCAACAGAGCAGATCTTTGACTTAACTTCGGTTGGGTGTACATAATTTGAGAACACTGGTCATTCAGCTTTTGGGAAATGTCTGTTGAAGAGCATGGACTTCAGAGTTCAAGTCTTGACTCCAACAATGACGAGCCTGTGGTACTGGGCAAATTAACCTCTCTAAGGCTTTGCTTTTCTCACCTAAAAGCATGAGATTATTAACAGAAGCTGCAATGGTAGATTTAATGCTTGGGCAACACTTAGCCTAGGATCTGGCAGTTAGAAATTGCTCAATAAATGCTAACTGTTATTATTTCTAGTATGTCTGCTGGCTCTCATCACCCTTATTTCCAGTGCAGAGATGTCCGATAATTTCCTAGGTGGCATTTTCAAGAAATAAATTCCACATGTTTGCTCAATGTTAGAAATGCTGGGTAAGATTTGACTGATCTCCCCGTTCAGCCAAGAAGTGGCACACACCAAGCCTGTGACAGAGGGACATGTGGGGAGTGCAATGCTGTATTTCTTACTTGGAATTTGAGGCCATTCTAAAGTGAGCAGAAAAGATAACCTGTGTGTTGATGAAGTGACATTGATTCAGCACAGATACGTGAACAGCTAGCAAATGTAATCAGATCTTATGCAAATCAGACCTCTGTGCAGCATTTTAATGATGACTCTTCTCCAAGTAAGACTTATTTCAGGATCCTACTTATTCTTGTTAAATGAGCCTCAGGTTGTTTGCATTCCTCAAAAAGGAAAACTGTCAGTAGGGACTCTGAGTCATGCTTCATGCAACATCTACACCTGTTTCTTTGATTTGATTGAATATATATATTTAAGGCAACGGAGAGATTTTGACTTTCACGTAAGTGAGTTAAACACCCTTCCTTAAAAATTGCACTGGAAGTTCAGTTCAGACTCGTTTGGAGAGAGCTTTAGAAGAGGTCACAATGTGAGTGCTGATTTCTTAGTAGAACCTAGATTTTCATTTGGCAAAAGTTGGGTTGTTTTTTTTATTTTGCTTTGGGGTGTGTGTGTGTGTGTGTGTGTGTTTACAGTCTAAAGGAAAAACATGATAATGGAATTGAAATCAATTCTGAATTTTACTTTGGGCATGTGATGATGTACTAATTTTCTTACGATTTTTAGATGTTTGAATGTTTAAGTTCAGATCTCTCAGTTTTCTTTAGTGACCTGAAATTAGAACATAGGTATAGGTATCTACACTGGAGGCAGAATGTTTGAGAAGTTGTGTACATTGTGTTTCTTCCACTCTCAACTCAAGCAGATTACTACTTGCTAAAAATGGAAGTTAGAGTTGAACTTGACCTCAGGAGACATCAGGCACTGGCTGTCCAGAGAGCTTCCTTGTGCAAACCCACACTTCCCCCATTTGGAAAATCTGCATTACCTTTAGCCACTTGAAATTAAACCAGTTATTTTGATCCAGAATTTTGAAATCTAAAGACTGATGCTTTAAGCACCCTTTCTCATATTCTCTTTAATGAATTTATGAACTGCTTTGGAAAATGGGGACTTTTGGCAGGGAGTAGGTGAGTATTCTGACTCAGAAGCCCATTATGTCCACTGCAAAAATAATGCATTTTAGAAAAAGATAAATGAGCGACACTTTTCAATTTTTGTGTGAGATTAACCAAGGGTTAGTGTGGAAAATTGTTTCTGAGAAATATTTTCATGGGAAGCAGAACGACTTGGTTTCTGAATATTCAAGGTGATATGCTGCAAGGGAAAACACATTCTACCCTTTCAGAAAATATGTCTGAGGTCATTCTCCTAACCTTGCTGAACTCCAGCACATCAGGGGCAATGTAATAATTAAAAACTCATTTCACAGCAGCTGATTAAGCTTTGATTCACAATTATACTGTCTTTCAAAAGTCTCCTCTATCTGAGCATTTTGAAAATATGATGGCTTCATTATTTGTTATATTTCCAAAGTTAGAGCTTCAAAGGAGCTGCAAAAACTTTCTCAATCATCTAGAAAGTCATGAATAAAACATGCATACCCAGAATTTTAAATTAAAGTAATTAGGCCACATTAGAATCTTAAAAAAAAAAAAAAGATTTAACATCCCTGTCAATGTGGAGAAAGATGCCCTTCATTAAATCACATCATCTTCCTGTCCAACATTTTAAACTGCCACTTTTAATGTAACATTAGAAAAATAATTACTGTGATTACGATAATTTTAAGAAGTAAATGTTAGAAAATTCAGAACACAACATTTTCAGAGTATCATTCCAATAATTTTTTTTCTATAAATTATTTGATATTAACAGAACAATGTCCTGAAATTTTTTACCAACTTCCGGAGCCCAAATTAATAAGTGTAAACAGGAGTCTGATATTTAACTGAAGACTGAATCGCTCTAGCATGACTTAGACTGGGACATAAAAACATCTACCATAGGGTGTAGGACCATTATAGCTCTATGAGAGGCAGTTCTCCAGATCACTGTGGGAGGCTACATTGGAGACCTGGGTGTGCTCATTCAAGAGACTTTCATCTGTAGGGAACATGCTTGCAAAGCAGCAAAGACAGAGCTGCCTCCAGTGAAGGAAAATGGAGACCGGTAGGGGAAATCCTGTGGCTTACGAATCACAGAGTTGTATTTTTGTGTTAAGCATATGTTAAGCATATGACTAGTACATAGTCAGCTTATTAAACCTGTCTTGCCCAAGCTCTCCCTCTTGGGTCATTTTCCCATGGACAGAGAGACTTCTGTTGTAGTGATGAGAGTCAAGGGAAACACAGAATTTGTTGGATCTTACAGCACAGTTTTCCCTGTTAGCATAAGAATGAATGGCCAGGGATGCCAGCCAGGGGCAGTACAGTGAGTCACTGCTTTAGAGCAATGACTTTGAACCCTTTGTGCCCCTTATATTCACCTGTGCAGTGCTCTGAAACTTTCTGATTTAATTGTTTTGGGCAAAGAGCAGGTCATCCATAGGTTTATAGTCTTCACAAGTGAGTAGATAGGATTAGAACCTTCTTTTTTTTTTTTTTTTTTAAAGATTTTATTTATTTGTCAGAGAGAGAGAGAGAGAGAGAGAGAAAGCAGGTGAGCAGCTGAGCAGCAGGCAGAGGGAGAAGCAGACTCTCCGCCGAGTTGAGAGCCCAATGTGGGCCTCCATCCCAGGACCCTGGGATCATGACCTGAGCTGCAGGTGGATGCTTAACTGACCGAGCCACCCAGGTGTCCTAGGATTGGAAGCTTGGAGCCTGAGGGATCACAGCATTGTCAGTCCCAAATAAACCACAGAGGGCTCTACTCACTGTACTTGAAGCTGCAGGAAATGTCAGTCTGGTCTGCACCTGCACAAATTGTCTGTCCAAGATGTTTCGGGATGGTAGTCTGTTTCTCTGGTGCAGATAGTCTTGGATGACCAGTTTATGTCAAATGGTTGTTGTTTGCTCTTGTCTGGATGAACAGAATTGTTAGCATTGTGTCTTTCAGTATGTTTGGAGCAGGCCTTTCCTTGACGTGTCTGAAGAGATTGAGTGATTTGGTCAATCAGGTGTTTGAGTAAAATGTATTTTTTCCAGCATCTTCTTGCCATTCTGCAAATACTGGCATTTTGTTGGGTTTCCCCCATAGGGAGGTATCTAGCTAAGTACCCACTGACCCATCAATGTCCTCAAAACTTGGCGGTTAGGCCTCTGAGAGAAGCCAGCTTAAGCTTAGGGGGAGGAGTTGGGAACAGGGCTAGATGTGGGGCAACCTCCTTTAGCTCACACCCAGTCTGGGTTTCCCAGAAGGGAAGCAGCTTACAGTGACCCAGCTGTGCCCATGATTGGGGCTGGAGGGGATAGGTGCAAGGGAGGGGAATCTCCTGCCTGCTGGAGGGTAATAGCCATCCTCTCCCACCTCTGAGCCTTTTGATGTGAGGAGTGCCCTCAAGGGGTTCATTGAGAGAACATGGGTTCTAGAAGAAGTAGAACCCCAACCATCCCATTTTGCCTAGGACTGTCCCAGTTTTAGTGCTGAAAGTCCTGCATCTCTGAAAAATCCTGCATGTCAGGCAAATCAAGACTGTTGGTCACCCTATACGAAGGCCCAGATCTGAGTCCCCACTCTATGCTTAGCTTTTCTTCATCTGTAGAATGGGGATAGTAATACGGGTCATGGTGAGGACTCAGCACCAACATGCAGAGAGCTAGCCATCTCAGGCACAGTTACCACTGAATAAATGGTGTTTTCTAGTCCTGTGTGATAGGCTGATGAAACAATGTAAAACACACCTCATCATTTTATATGACAGAATCAAACAAGAGCCCTAAGAAGCCTTACAAAAGACCAAGGAGGCTTAAGCATGGAAGAGCTCCTATGCCTTTGGGAAGATCATGGAGGATGTAACATTTGGAAGATGTCTTCGCAGACGAGTAGAATCATGACGGTCAAAGGTTGTAGGAAAGTGTTCTAGGTATAGAGAATAGCAAGACAAGGTAGAAGCAGGAACACGTGATTTACATCTAGGGCCTGTATAATTCAGGTGACTTGGCTGGAACAAGTAATTGTCATAGCAGATAAAATTAGAAGGGCAAACTGGGAGGCTTTAAAAATCAAGGAGAAGTGTTGTGTAATTTACTGCAGAACTGAGATTGTTGAAATTTTGCTTGTTTTTTGGTTGTGTCAATAAGAGAATACAGTAAGGAAAAAGGAAGAATGTAGAAGAAATAACTTGGAAAGAATTTGTAAGCATTTTCCTTCAAGTCAGTACTGATTGTAAAAACAGGTGCTAAGTATTTTCCAAGTGATTTTCCAAGTGGAAAGAAATGCCCTTGAGAAGCTGTCTTATTAAATATGTGCTTACAAATACTGGAAATCAAGGACACTCTCTTCTCTTTTTAGTAATCACCGGAAGGGCTTAGTCTCCCAAAAAAGCTATTCATTTATGAGGTGTCAGACAATCATTTGAATGGTAGTCATTCCATTTTAACTCTGTGCCCAGGAGACGTCCTGCAGTGAATATAGGAAATGATGTATACAAGGCACATTTCCTGCCTGCCAGTAACCCAGCATAGCTGCGGAGAAAAGACTGATCCATTCATAGAAATTATCAAGTGGATCCTGCAGACCTGTTTGTGACCAATCAAGTGACCCATATTTAGATCTTACAAAACCAGGTGAATTCCAGCACTGAGACCTGCTATTCCTCTGTTTTCTTCGTCGCTCTACATTGGTCGCATACACCTAGCTTTTGACTAAACACATAAAATGAAATGCAAATTGCTCCCACAGTAAAAAGCTGTCTTTATTTTGATCACAAATACATAAATCACAAGATGCCTCTTAAAGTTCATCCTGGGGAACAATATAACACTGTCTATGAGCAATTCACAGTGATTTACAATCATCTTCTCATTTAAAAGCAGATCTACTCTAAGGGAGGTAAAAAATAGCTTTTTGGGGGGAGGGATTCAAATGAATTATTTGCTTTTTTTTTTTCCGTAACTAAGTTGGGTGGCTAATTTGTACAGTTTTAAAAGCTGGCTTCTTGCCAATTAACTTAAAACAATTTTAAAGGGATATAAAATTCAGTTTACCTAAAACTAATCTAAGAATGAAGGAAATCTACTTTTCAAGCTAATTTTTGGGATGACTTGAATCAGAGAAAGACTTTAGAGCTTTTAAAGGCATTTTAAAACACAAAGCTTTTTTTTTTTTTTTAAAGATTTTATTTATTTATTTGACAGACAGAGATCACAAGTAGGCAGAGAGGCAGGTGGAGAGAGAGGAAGGGAAGCAGGCTCCCCGCTGAGCAGAGAGCCTGATGCGGGGCTCGATCCCAGGCTGGGATCATGACCTGAGCCGAAGGCAGAGGCTTTAACCCACTGAGCCACTCAGGCACCCCTAAAACACAAAGCTTTAAGAAAACATTTCTAACAGTTTGAGACACTAGAAAAATTTAAAGAACTTGCATAGTGCTTCCATTTCGTTATCGGTAAATTTCACAAGGTCAGTCAAACTGTATGATCCTTTATCTCCCCTCAGTTTTCAGTGAAGTTGTGATGACTTATATGCATAAAAACGAAATATCAGGCAACCTCTAAAAAAATGCTCATTAATTAGGAAAAAAATAAGTATATTAAGATAGTTTGGTAGTATTTTTAAAAAAAATTTTGAATTCAGATGACACTGTAGATTTGATGTACACCAGTCATAAGTCATCACCATTCTATTTTAGGGCAAGTTAAGTAGAATTAACAAAGACTAGTAGAGAGAGAATGACTTCGATAGGTACAATTAATGTTAGGTATTTTAGTTGAAAGAAATTGGATATATTTCTTTTTTTTTTTTAATTTTATTTTTCATAAACATATAATATCTTTTTATCCCCAGGGGTACAGGTCTGTGAATCGCCAGGTTTACACACTTCACAGCACTCACCATAGCACAT